>NC_053423.1:21177176-21535926 GCF_016859285.1 Xiphias gladius
GCTAACACTAGAAGCAGCAGGGGTATGTACGGACATGTCTGGCCGGCATGTGACATACTGAGGTAGAAGATCCATGTCAGGAACAGGATATAGAGAGAACGATAAGCTGTTATTGTTAAACTTAATCTGCTGGTCTCTACTAAGTGTCTGTTAGCAAGGTAAACTACGTATGGCAGCAGGTGAGCTGTGTGTGTGGTGGTGTCCAGGTGTTAATGTCAGTTTCTATGTTGTAAAAGTCAAATCTGTTTCCTGTTCTCCAGGACCAGGGTGAGAAGAAGGAGAACCCCATGCGAGAGCTCCGCATCCGCAAGCTCTGCCTGAACATCTGCGTCGGCGAGAGCGGAGACAGGCTGACCCGAGCTGCTAAAGTGCTGGAGCAGCTCACAGGGCAGACCCCCGTCTTCTCCAAGGGTGGGTGGAGATGTTGTTTCCAAGTTGTGGATTCTTTTATACGTAGAATTTCAAAGATCAGGTAGCACCCGATTAGTTAAAGTGCGAAATTGTCTGAATAACTGCAGGAGGGAAAAGTGCAGGTATCATGTGTTGGCGCTGTGTTTAAACCTTGCGTCGTTCTGTCCTCCTCCCCGCAGCCCGCTACACTGTGAGATCCTTCGGTATCCGCAGAAATGAAAAGATTGCTGTCCACTGCACCGTCCGTGGAGCCAAAGCAGAGGAGATCCTGGAGAAGGGACTCAAGGTGAGAAAGTCATGTCTACTTCCTGTCACCTCAGAGTTTCGTTCTGTTCTCAAAAATGGGTTAATTTCAGTAGTTTTAGAGGGGCTGAAGAGGAAGAATGTCCAGTATTGTAAAGGAAAAAAGCAGGGAAAACACAATTCTTGTGGCATAGTATTTTTCTTCTGTTGTGTTAATTACCTCGCGACGCATTCCTCTTCACCCCTTGGTGTCCTGACCTCGTTTACAAATTTCTATCACACTTTTTGAATATTGATAGTTAATCCGCACAGTTTTGGAAATAACTCAAACATTGAATGAAAGTAACACAAGACAAGTGCAAGTGTTTAACAGAATTTGCATTTCCAACTTATAATTTTAACAAAGATAACAAGTCGAGCTTTGGCCTGTTTGTGTTAAACTTAAGGCTCAAATTGAAGTAAAGGGCATGTTGGTGAATGAATTAAATGCACTCCTCATGAAGAAAAAAACCTCATACCCAAACTGATTTCTACCTGTTTAGATATATTAAGTGTTGTTTACTGATTGTTTTCCTCAGGATGGTTCACAATGTTGCGCCCCATTTTTGCGATTAGCCACTTTCCACAAAAAAGTTAGATTTTTATTGGACTTTTGAACTTTGTGAACCTTGACTTTAGGTGAAATTTAATCACGCTGTTGTGACCATAATGTAATATTGATGCTATAAAGCAGTTCTCCTCTGCTCCTCCTTCCCACAGGTGCGTGAGTACGAGTTGAGAAAGAACAACTTCTCCGATACCGGAAACTTCGGCTTCGGCATCCAGGAGCACATCGATCTGGGCATCAAGTACGACCCCAGCATTGGCATCTACGGGCTGGACTTCTATGTGGTAAGTGACACACAAATATTCTAAATGCTGGTTGGAGGTGCTGTGGCGGGGGTTTTTTAAAGTTCACACTAGCGACCGGATTTGGCCATTTATTCGAGAGACTCGTTTAAGATGTATGAGCGGATAATTTCTAAATTGAAAGCCTCGGAATACATACTACATATTTTGTAAGTGACTTGGCTTAAAATAATTGATAAATGGGTTTTGTGGTTGTAATAAATCGAGTATGTCTCAGGTTAGAGAGAATAAGTCTGTCACTGTCCTTAATTTTCCTAAGGCGTCAAGGTTTGTTACAGAGCAGATGTTGCAGCTGAGTTAGTAGGTGTTTGTAAATTTACTTGACTAATATTCAGTTCACTTAACGGCGGTTGGACTTGGTCTCTGTTAGTGATTTACATTGGCAGCGTTTAGTTGAGATGGTTTACCCTGATAGCAAAAGTTCAGTATCACCTGATACTGATAGTCAACCGAATGAGCAGTAAGAAAATTAGATTATACTAGCTGGTTTAGCTTTTTTAAATTTAACAAAATAAATAAATAAAAATAAAATTTAACAGTGGAGTAGTTAGAAGAGTCAGCATTTCCATTGGTTTTTGTAATTTCCTCAGCCTCTCTTGGTGGTCAAAAGAGAAGCAGTTGATAAATGCTACAGTGCTGTTTACATTCAGGTGTTGGGACAAGTGTATCAGTATTTTGTCAGTTAACCGAACGCGATTTTAGTTTTAGTCAAATAAATTACATTTCTGGTTAGCCGACATGATGTGGCTGGACCTCCGTTATTGGAGGTACAACTGCCAAAATATACCTTACATAGCTGCTTTTTTTTTTTTTTTTTTGTGTGTCTTACATTTGATAAAATAAGCCAAATCATTAATATTAAATCTAGTATTGATTCATTTCCTTTTTCATCAACTAATCAATAGTCTATTTTAAATGGTTTATTTGGTTACTGAGTCCGTTTAAACTTTCCAACATTAAAATAAACCAGTACTGAGATCAAGATCTCAGAGCTTCAGCCTTAGCAGACATTAAAGATACGGATTGATGCGTCTGAAGTGTTTGTGTGTAATGGAACTTTGTGTTTTTTAATTTTTAAAAATGTTTTTAGTCCAAGCTTTTCTGAGCATCCCTGGTCCCCTTTTTGTGTTCAGGTTCTGGGCAGACCTGGCTTCAGCATTGCCGACAAGAAGCGGAAAAGAGGCCGCATCGGCTTCAGGCACCGCATCCGCAAAGAGGAGGCCATGCGCTGGTTCCAGCAGAAAGTGAGTACATGCAGGTTTTTCACATGTCCCGAGAGAGAAGTTTTCTAAGTGAGCGCTTTTTGAGAGGGGAAAGGTTGGACTGATTCCAGATTAACCGCAACCCACTAAGATAAATGTAAGCACTTACCAGCCGTAGTTGGTAGCTCTGCACCCACCTGTAACTGGCTGTAACAGCTCTCAAAAAACCACATGTTAAAAATGATGCATCCACTGAGAGACGTGTCATTGTAAGGGTCCTACAACCTGTTAGTGTGTCATCGCAGTCGATTGTTAGATCAAACCATGTTTACGATGGGATGTTTGGACGTTACAAAGCCGCTTGTATCATATCTGATACATGAGTTTCTGAGACCTCTACATCATCAACTTGATCAGTCATTAGCTGAAAAACCATTTACATGCAACCAGGCACGTGTTGACTGCCCTCTACTGATTTTATCAGTGCAGTGCAGCAAGTAGAAGTCCCTTACTTATCAAATTCAAGAAGACTGCTTCTGTGCTGTGGTATGACAGTGTGTCTTTTTAGTAAAATTTTAAGGGGGACATCTGATAGAAGCAGCATCATTAACTAAAGAAAAAAATCTGCTTTATTTTGTCCTTGAAATGATGCATTAGGTATTAAATCTGTAAAAACTTACATCGTTTTTTTTCATCTGAGTCATACATTGTTTTGATTAGCCAATTAAAATAACTAGATTTAATCTTTGTAAGACATAGTGTAAATATGGTTATTTATATACAGTTCTGTGCAGAAATAAGTGAAAAGTAGGATTTTTTTTTAAAGTAATTTTAAGAGCATAAACAGTCACAACACATCTTTATAAAGATCAATAAATGACATTTTTAAAAAGCCATACGCAGATACAATAAGTAGAGGAGTTAAGGAGAACAACTACGCAATAAATTAGAAAGCTGTGTACAGTGCCAGTGCCCAAAGCCAGTATACATAAATATTCTTTTGTGGGCATTAGTGTAATAGTTGTTTCTTTTTTCTCTTTTTAAAAATAAGAAAAAAATGATCTTAACCAATAGTGCTGTTTCATCATATTCCCAAGCAAAGTGGGGTAGTGAAAGATAGAGAAATAGTAATTTACTGCGCTGAAATACACTATTAAATTGAAAACATATAAATAAATGATTAAATTGATTAATAAAAGCGAACGATAGATCCATATTTATAATATGCATTTGTGTATTACTGAGTATAAATATATAATATGTGCACATGTAATATTTAATAGATGTTACATAAAATGTAAATGCAAAATTTTTATTTTTGGTTATAAAAAATAACCCAATTCATCGTCCATCCTGTCCCGTGTGCCTAAAATGGCCACAGGTTACCTGATTTTAAATTTAACTTTCAGAGGTAATCGACTCGTTTTGTGATTTCTGTAATATGTTCGCCATTATAGGGGCTTGATTTTTGCACCTGTGGCTCCGTCAGTTCGCTTTCTGTCCCCCTGCAGCTGAAATGTTTCAGAATCATATTTGACCCGCAAAAAACCTTGTGTTGGATTTTAATTTCTGTCAATACTGTAAAAAAACAAAACAAACATTTATTCGCCGTTTAACTTTTTCCGTGTTTTTTTTTTTTTTCTCCCCAGTATGACGGTATCATCCTCCCCGGCAAGTAAAGGACCATCTTTTGATCTTGTTTGTAACAAAGTAATAAAATTGGAAAATATAACCATTTTGTCTCATGTTGTTATTGAGGTTATTTCTGTGGTGGATAAGTCTCTTCTTCTTTGCCTCCAGTTTAAGGTTACTTCCATACATTTCGGGGACTTGTGAGAGAGAGAGAGAAAACAAGAGGTCAGGATCAAATTAGCAAAGGCTGAAGTACTCTGACGTTCAGTCCCAAGTATGGATCAAAACACTGAATCCTTCACTTCCCATACTGTAAAAACAACAACTTAAAAAACACTTTTCGAAACAAAGTTACAAAGTGCTTTACATGGTTTTCTTCACCAGAGTTACAACGTTAAGAACTATAAAGTAGGCAGTAAAATTATACGTTTTAAATAAAATTGAGTACCCCAAATATATAGAATAGTGTCTTTACACCCATGTCATTCATTCCCCTTCAAAGTCTCCAAGCCAAGATCACTTTATCATCAGTGTCATTTTCTCAGATTTTTGTTCTTTTTAAGAAACGTGCTTCAGCTGGAATTAATTGTGTAATCACCTGATTGTTCCAAACCTTGACAATCTAAAACGGTTTCTTGTAGGGTTTAACATGTTGTCGTCGTTTTAGTGGCCAGTCTCACTGTTCCAGCAGAACGTTAGTATGATTTGCTGCTTGCAGGACGAACCTTTACCCACACGCCGGCAGTATAGAGCCCGTGAAGTGTCAGGTTTTTGCTGTGAACAGTAAAGCAGGGGAGCTATTTTCAGATCTTTCTCCTGCATAATCTCAATTTTAACCATCACAGATTTATCGGTTTAATCTGGATCACATCAGACATTTCTGACTTTTAAACTGCAGACTTCTACAATCGACCCCATTGTAACATCACAATGCCATACAGTGGCAAGAAGAACTATATGAACCCTTTTGGAAAAACCTGGTTTTCTGCTTTGTCGATTTTTAAAATTTGATCTGATCTTCAGCCAAGTCAAAAGTATAGACTCAAACAACCTGCTTAAGCAAATAATCATAATCTTTGGTGTCTTTATTAAACAACCCATTAGACATTCACAGTGCTGGTGGGGATCGGTAACTGGGCCCTTGGATTTAATAACCGGTCAAACCTTCTTTTGGCCGGAGTAACCTCAAACAAGCAGCTTCCAGCAGCTGCAGATCAGACCTGCTCAACGTTGGGGAGGGATTCTCTGACCATTCTTTAAAGAACTGCTCCAGCTCAGACATGTCCTTAGGATGTCTGGTGTGAACGGCTCTCTTGAGTTCATTCCACAGCATCTCTACTGGTTTGTGGTCTGGGTTATGACCGGGCCGCTCCAGAAGGTGGATTTTCTTTGACGTCATTCTGCAGTAGTTTTACTTCAGTGTTTAAGGTCATTGTCCGGCTGCGTCACCCAACTTCTCCTGAGCTTCAGCTGGCGGACAGCCGCCCTGACATTATCCTGAAAGGGACCCGGATAAACCTGGGAATTCACCCCCCCACCACCACCTCATGACGCTCCCTCCATCGTACTTCACTTCTGGGATGACGTTTTCATGTTGGCATGCAGTGCACTTTTTTACCCCGGACGTAGTGCTGCGTGTTCCTCCCTAACAATTCAGCCTTGGTCTCGTCAATCCACAAAACATTTTCCCAGTAGAGTTGTCAAGCTGCTCTGATGCTTTGGTTTTTTTTTTTTTTTTTTTGGAGGGCAACGGCTTCCTCCGTGCATGCTCCATGCAACCGGGCTCCACGATTTGCGTATGTTGGTGATGAACTCGTGAACAGAGATGTTAACCAGCTCCAGTGATTCCTTTGGAAGCCTCTAGCTGATCCCCCTGAGTTTCTCTTTTACCACATCGATCTTTCTGCGTCATGCCTCTGGAGTCATCTTAGCTTGATGCCCACTTCTGAGTAGAGTAGCCGCAGAACTAACTCACTTCCATTAATAAATAATTTGTCTTAACTGTGGACCGATCAGCATCTAAACTCTTTGATACGACTTTGAACCCTTTCAAGCTTTATGCAAATCAAAAAATTCTTGATCGTCAGTCTTCTGAGATTTTTTTTTTTTTTTTTTGCGAGACATGCTTCACAGCAGCAGATGCTTCTTGTGAACGGCAAACCCAAAGAGTTTTTTTGTGTTTTCCATAAGTCGAAGTCGCCCTCACCCGCACCTCCAGTCTCGTTTCGCTGACCGGACTCCAGGTTCGAGAAGCCCTCGCCCCCGGTTAGCTTTGGTTGAGGCCTGTACCTGAGGGGTTCGTGTACTTTCTACAACCTACACTGTGAATATTTGAATGATGTATTCAATATGGACAAGAACGATACACCGATTTGTGGGTTGTTAGTTGAAATAGATTGTGTTCGTGCATTATTTGTTACTCAGATGAAGACCTGCACATATTTTAAGACAAATGTATACATAAATGCAGGTTGTTCCGAAGGGGGTTCACTTTACTTTTTCTTGCTGCCGTACATTGTGGGTTATCCCCCTGAGCAGAGTTGCAGTTGCAGAGTGCGCGTTCACTTGAGAGCTGACAAAACCCCTGCTGATTTCACGCTGGGACGTCTCCTGAGCACTTGTGAACTTGGCAGGTGCGTGTGTGAGGAAAAATACCTGATCGATTTCTGACTCTCTGCAAAGTTAGAACGTACGCAACACTATCATTACTATGGGATAAACAAATAACTCTTAAAAAACTTTAAAATGCCTCTTAACTTAAACTATTGATCCATTTAATCGCTGCATTTTACCTTCCCCTCACTTTTGAGCCCTGATGTCATTTATCGTGTTTTTTTTGTTGTTTTGCAGCAGGTTAACAGCAGAGCAGGTTTTGTGCCTTTTTCTGTTCTCAGACGACGTTTCCAAGCAACACAGTCCGTATTAGAATGAATTAAAAGGCAGAGAATCAGCATGTTTTGATTAGATTGGCTTTATTCAGTGAAACCCCACAGAAACCACCAGCACGGAGCTCATCCGGTGCCAAGAAGGAGACCAATACAGAGGGAATCAGCCAATCAAATGAGCCAGTTTAGCCTCATTGTATCTCATGTTGAACAATGATATTTAGCAGTAACTATTTAGCAGTGCTCCACGGCTCTTAGCAGTTTGTCCTTTCACCTGCTGGAGTCTCACTGGTTCTTCAGTTGGTAGTTTTGTCTTAGATTCAGTAAAAATTAGGCGTCTGAGGATGGCAGATGTTTTAAAACACAAACACAGGTGAGCTCTACACATTTTCATATCCTCTTTTTACCTGAGTTTGTTGAATTTTTCTTAATTAGATTTTTTTCCCACATTTTTCAGATTTTTATGCTTCTTCTTTTCCATTTATCTCAATCTTGTTGGTTTCTTTGGGAAGCAAACTTGTGGAGTGAAGCCAAGATGCTTGTATGTTTTTTTCCACATTAATTTACATCTATTTCCTGTTGAACCTCACCTGTGTTGTTGATTTCACACTGCCCTCCTCCTCGGATTCTCCCTCTTAACCCCTCCACTTACAAAATGTTTATTTTTCAGTACTACACCTATGTTTTTTAAATAATTTTTGTCACAGTCGAGCTACACTACTTCTGACAGATATCCATTAAATAAATAAAACAAACAGGTTCGTTTATTGGCGAACTGCTGCTTTTCTTGTGAGAAATACTTCAAGTTTGCTGTTAAGAAATCTCTATTGTTGCAGATTTTTTTTTTTTTGTCAGAAATGGCTAATTTCCTGTAGCGCCCACACACTCCTGTCATTCACTCTGTCCACTGTCACACACACACACACACATTCGCACGCATGTTCACAGTCGCACGTCACACACTCTGCCTAGATACATCTTTGTACACAAACTGCCGGTGGATTCACAGTCGCCTCGATGTTTGTTCAACCCAAACCCGCTCAGACAGCCACTGTTCCCATCTTTCCGTCCTCCATCGTTCTCCATCCGTCACCTTTCTACCTCCACCTGCTCCACTCTCCTTTTCATCCCTAATCCACCTCTTTCTCCTCTGTTTTCCTTCACTGTAAAACCTCCTGAGACCACTTTGGATCATGCAAGCTCTCTTTTCTGTCTTGCACGACTTGCAGCGCAGCTGCAAGGGCATTTCCTCGGGTCTGTAGCTAGTTTTATCTTGAATTAGCCTCCGAGTTTAATTTAGCTGTTTCAGTCGTAACAATACAGGACAGATGTCAAGCAGAAATGTTTGGTTTTTTTTGGAAACCATAAAAATCACTGTCTCAGGAAGGATTCAGGATCGGTTCTTCGGGTGAGACTATGCAACTTCTTCAATAATAAATAACACACTATTCCTTTTACAAATGAAAAGTTAAGTTCAGTAGCAATAAAACGCACTCTTGTTCGGTTCAGGGCACTCAAAAGTTTTGCTGTTGCTGTTGCCTAACGTGGTCCAGTATGACCAGTGGTTTATTGTGGCTAAAGTTAGCAACCTTTAGGTAGAAATTTACAGTATAAATGGTTTTTACTGAGTCAGTTTGTGACTCTTCTCTACTTGTGCCACTACATTTTAGCCTTTACCTGCAATGTCACTTCTGGCAACTGTTTGGCAAAAGTTACACAGACTTTGCTTTAAACTGTCCATTGTTATTGTTATCAGTATTTTTCTAAAATATAAACTTGTTTTGTTTAATTTTGTGTGCCCGTTTATATACTTTTGTACCTATTTATTTATACATTTATTATTGTTATTCAAGCGTTTAATGTTTCTCTTCGATCGTTATGCTGTTATAGATTATTAGGAATGCACTGCTAGGGTTCTTGCAAAAATTTTTATCATATGGTCAATTAAGTTCTTGGGGAGAAAGTAAATTTCTTTGGTGTTAAAATACTGAATAAGTGAACTTTTCCACATAGGCAACAACAGAAAAAAAGAGCAGACATGATCCAAATTAGAGCGGAAATGATTAGTCGATAAATCGATCGACCAAGGAAAAAAATCTAATTAAAAAAAAAACTATTTTTGATAATTGATTATTCGTTTCAGTCATTTTTCAAGCAAAAACTGTGAAAAAAGCTACATATTCTCTGGTTCCAGGTTCTCAAATGGCAGAATTTTCTGCTTTTCTTTGTCGTATGTCATTGTAAACTGAATATCTTTGGGTTTTGAACATCTGAAGATGTCACCTTGGTCACTTTGGGTATTTTTACACATTTTTTTTTGACATTTTATAGACCAAACGATTAAACTACTGGTTGAAAAATGAATCCAGATTAATCAATAATGAAAAATATTCAGAGGTTGCAGCCCTAATCCAGATGTTCTCCTGAGGTTAAACCACCTCTCCCTTTTTCATGTGTCTCTATGCTGTGATGGTTTGTGATGGGGCCGCGCTGCTCTCTCTGCTCCGGTTCTTCCCGGCCTGCTGCTGCTCTTCGTAGGCCGGGGTGTTGCGGTGCTGCTGCCGGCGCGGTGCGTGGCGGGGCGGCAGGGTCAGGGTGCAGCAGGACACCCCCACCGTGGGCTCGGGCAGATCCTCGGCCATGGACCAGCTGTCAGTGGCCGGGTCGTACCTCTGGACGGCCGCCTTGTAGCGCTTCTCTCCCTCGTTCCAGCCTCCCAGCAGGTACAGCTTGTTGGCCAGTGGGGACAGGCCGGCGGTGCTCACACCGAGCTTGAGAGGGGCGGCACGGCTCCACGCTCCGCTCTCCGGAGAGAAGACCTCCACAGAGAGCACGTCCACCCTCTCTCCACCGGGTCCCAGCTGGCTTCCTCCCACCACGTACACCTTCCCTTCGACGCTGGCGGAGCAGTGCCAGCCACGGGGAGTCTCCATGGAGGCCTTCTCGGCCCAGGTATCGGTCTCCACGTTGTAGCACGCCACTGAGCGGGAGTAGGCGCAGTTGATGTAGCCACCGGTCACCAGGATGTCTCCAGAGGGCAGGGTGGCGCTGGAGTGGCAGCAGCGGGGCACCTCCATGGGCGCACGCATCTGCCAGGTGTTGGAGGAGGGCAGGTAGCTCTCGGTGGTGGCCAGCAGACCCTCCACGTTGCGGCCGCCGATGGCGAACAGCCGGCCGCCGCTGGCGGCCAGGGAGAAGTGGGTGCGGCGCTGACGCATGCTGGCCAGGTGGAGCCAGGTGTTGAAGCGAGGGTCGTATCTGACGGGGTTAAAGGAAGGAGTCATGATTAGAGGGGTTTTAGGGCAACATAAGAGATGGAATGACATAATAAAGGCATGGAGTTGGGCACTCTCTTGTTTTCCAATCCTGAGGGCTTGTCTTGAAGAGCGTCCCTGTGGGCCACAGCAGCTCACTTTTACCCTGGGGCCCCATAGCAGGGGGTGTGTGTGTGTGTGTGTGGGTGGGTGAGTGAGTGAGTGAGATCGTACAGTGTTTACTATGGATCTGTCAGACGATCAGTAATTTTTGAGAAGAACTTTTGAGTTGGGCGTTTCTCAGGGATCGGTATATGCTTCATGTATGTGTCGGTCCCCCAGTCCAACCTGCTGAGGGTGCTGACGGCGTGCTTGGCCTGGTTGCGGGCGTCGTTCTGGTCCTCTCCTCCGGCCACGTACAGGAAGCCGTCCATCACCGCCACACACTGGTTGAAGCTCTTGGCCGGCAGCTGCGTGAGGTGACGCCAGCTGGCCCCGCCCTCACGAGGGTCCCTCCACAGCACCTGGACACCAGGGGTCAAAGGTCAGTGGGGGATTTTCCTTAAGTGCGTTCGCAGCGCTAACAAGGACACACTGGCACCCAAGGGCATAGTTTCCACTGGCGGTGGGGTCAACATGTCCCTGTTGTCCTCCTGCTTTTATCATTTCAGAGGAGAGAAGAGAGGAGCTGATAAAAATTTTCACGTGTTCATCTAGGTCGGTTACAGTTGTTACTGTGGAACTCAGCAGTTAAAAAAAATCTGCAGGCTACTCTGCACATTTTTCAGGTGAGAAAAAAACACAATCTTTTAGTTTTTATTTACATTGAATATTGCTCTAAAAAGATGCTCCGATGGACCTAAGCAAGTTGTGTCTGAAGTCACTGTGAACTTTGGCTTGATCCAATCAGACCACCGCGTTTCCCTAACCTTAACCACGTGCTTTGAGAGCGTAAACATAACCATGAAACGGTTTAATAACGCTGGAGTCACTACGAGCGGACATTTTGGCGGGAACCAAATCTATCTTCTGCGAACACCTGAGTGATACGTTCAGCATCAACGTTTTTTTTTGTGACTGGCCAAAGATGTAGATTAACAACATTTCTTCATCGTGTTTATAGAAAACATATCCCGGTCGCAATTGTGTTTCCTTCCAAATGTATTTTCCTGTTGCAAATTAGACGTATATGAATGTGACTTCTAGGAGACAGGGTTGAGATAAAGCAAAAAGGGACAGTTCGTAGTAATACTGTGAAATGCAGTATTTCTATATTAACGAAAACTAAATGTGATTTTCAAGTTCAATCAATCTATTACTAATACCGGAATTGACATAGTATTTCTGTTTATTTTATGAGACTATCATTACCCCAATACCACTTCCATAATAATGTGTAATTGCTAGATCTGTACATTTATATATTCACATATTTTCAGTTGTTTTTTTAAAATTATTATTTTGGTTGAAGAACCTCTGACCGCATGTGTCCCCACCCCCTCGCGGGCACCGACCTCACGGCTGAGGGCCCTCTCGGTGAGCGACGGGCGGCCTCCGACGGTGAGCAGAGTCTGCTGGCCGGCGCGGACCTGCGTGCGTCGCGACTGCAGCGTGTTCTGCTTGTAGGGCAGCAGGTGGTAGTTCATGGCGTCCACCAGCAGGCGGTGGCACTGAGGGTCCAGCATCATGCGGGGCGCCGGCTGGATCTGACTCACCAGCTCGCTGGCCGGGATCGTCTCGAAGCGAACGTGGGTGAGGAGCTCGGCGGCGTGGGCCTGACGGGAGGCGTCGAAGTCGAGCCACCTCATGGCCAGCTGGAGAGAGACAGGAAAAAAAAAAAAAGAAATGCAACCCGCAGCGCCAAGTGACAATAAGAGGCGTTTGAAAAATGTTGTTAGTCAAAAGAGTAAGATAGGAAATGTTGCTTGGGAAAAATAGGAAGTAGAAAAAGCCCGTTAAAAGAAAAAAAAAGCCCAGGAAAACTAAAGATTTCAATAACGTGTGTTAGTGAAAAAAAACAATCAACCGATTGGTGGTAAAGGAAATAAATAAAAAGCTTCTTTTTCTAAACCAGCTGATTGGATTGAAAGTTCAATGAAAAGTATAAAGCTTTATATTTATTTTAATTATTTAACAAACAGTATTATTTATACTATGATAATTTTATTTGAGGTAGTATTTATGTACTGATGTGTGCAATTATAATTCCGACTTTTTGTCAGTTTTGGGACTCCATACTTTCACAACAGGCAGCAAATTAATATCAGGAAAGTTTTTTTAAAAAAAATCTAATATAAAATCGACTCACACAGATTTGAGTTTATAAAAAATAGATAAAAATCAATTCCACTAATGTAAGATGTAAGAAATAAAGAGACAATTCAGGTGAAATCAAATTTAAAAAACCCAAGTCAGGATAATACTCTTAAATTATATCGATAAATGACTTGAGCGGTGAACCAGATTCTCCTCAACCTTTCTCATCTGTTTCAACTTCAACCGCTGATTTCCTGTCCTTCCCAAAAGGTCTCAATCCTGCATTTTCATTCTGGTCGGCTAGGGTGAGAGACCGATGTCTTCCCCTATAGCTGCTGAATATTAAATTGCAGTTTGGGAATGACGCCCTTGCCCTTTGATTTGAATGACACTAAATGTTTAACATGGCCATTCGTTGAAGTTTGTGAAACTTCAGGAGCCGTTTTACTAAACTGAACTCTTTGAAAGATCCTTGATATGGGAACATTTTTTTTTTCCAACAAATAATTATTCAACAAATGTCTAATAATGTAAGAATTAAAAATGAAATTAAGAGAAGTCAATGCTGGAGGAACTGATTCTCAAGACAGGAGCTGTTTGTCAGGGGAACTGTTTTGTAAAATGTTTGTTTTTAGAATCCAGCCCGAACTCATATTGGCGAGACGTTACTAAAGGTTTTCTAAAAATATTTGGTATAGAGGTTGATTTTTCTTGTAAACTTGTGGCTGCTTGAAAAAAAAAAAAAAAAAAAGCCATCACGTGAAAGTGGCTGCCGACAAACCGTCAAACAAAAGGACGACCGGACTGAAATTTTCAATTAAATAAACCGTATTGAGAAACTGAGCTTTCTCACAAGAAAACAAAATGCTCAAAATGTAAAATACTGGAAAGATGTACCATATATACAGTACTCGCCTATAGGATGTAAAACAACACTATATATGTCCTAGAAAGACGACCTGACCAACCCGATCATTTATCTTAAAAAATATCAATTAAAAAAAAAGAAAGAAAGGAAACCAGTCCACATGCAACACAGTGTTAGTTTTACAGACCGGTTGAGTTCATTCAAATAGAACTAAGAATAAGGCTCGACTTGAATAAAAGGAGACAGAGTTACATACAGTCAGGCTCGGACAGACTCACATTTGGTGCAGTTTATAAATACAACCGCAGCTGCCACTCTATTTCAGTCCATATTGCACCCGTATATTATTAAACGAGCATCTCGTCCTGCGTTCAGTGTGAGTTATACTTGGTGGTTTCTGTTCACAGTCGACCTGCAGGTGACTGGCTTCGATTCGTGGCCCTGTGTTAGGCTCTGAACAGCTGGTCCGGGGTCTGTTTTTAGGGCTGGATGAAAATAGCCGGAAGGCCCAGAGGGTCGACGATGAAGTTTGTCCTCGCTTTGGACATGAGAAGGGAAGACTAAGTTCCCAATAATTCATGTCAAGAAGCTTTTGAATTGAATTTGGATTGAGCCTGACTTTCTGTAATGATGGATTTCCGGGCGGCTATGATTTATTCTGCCAAAAGTGCAAGAAGTAATTCAGAGGGGAATGTAAAACATTGACAGCGTATCCTAATTCAACCTAATTTTTCAGCTACAGGTTTAAACCTTTCACCTTTAAAGACAAAGTTTGAACTCTGACCTGGAAGGCCGTGACCTCAGAGGGCAACACCAGCGAGTCGTCCTGAAGGAAGGCAGAGATCTGCTCCAGGGTCAGCTGGGTGAACAGTGGCGTCTCCGCGAACTGCACGAAGTTCTCCAGGACGAAGCGGCGGGCGGCGTCGCACACGGGCAGCAGGCCGTAGGCGGCGGCGATGTTCCAGATGTAGACGCAGGTCTGGACGTTGAGCTCGGCCAGCAGGAAGTCCATGCACATCTTGAGGAGCTGGGGGATCTGCAGGGTGGCGGCGGCGGAGACGGTGCAGCCGATGGTGTAGAGGGACATGTGGACGCGACCCAGATAGGCGAAGGTGATGACGTTGGCCAGGCCTGCAGACAGAGGGACCGAGCAAGGACATTGGACACAACTGTGGGCAACCATTGATCTGTCACAAGGTAACTCACATATCAACAGTTTCAAGCAGGCGAAACAAAAGCTACTGTGGCCAAGGGGAATTAACTTCTTGGAACCTGATTTTTCCTTTAAATCCTCCTTTAAACAGCTTTAAATTTAGAACAACATTATATTTGATCAAAGCATCGTTGAGGCTTTATGATGATTACACTGAGTCAAATAATACAGACCAGTGTACTGTTCCATGTGTTTCAAGGCTGTACTGTCGTTTGCTTCATTTTAGGGCCCACAACGAACAACATTTTTAATCATCGGGTTATCTACCAGTTACTATTCTCAATTAATAAATTCATCATTTAGTCTATAAAATTTCAGAAAATGTGTCAGAAAACAGTGGCTAAGGATCTTGACTAGCATTTAAAATAAAGATCTGTGGGTTTGAACAACTTTTGGCTAACAACACGCTGGACACAGTGATGGACACACCAGCTCTAGCAAAGATTGCCAAGTTAAGGCCGACATGGCCTCAGTTATTTTACACGAGAAACCACCAATTCCTCCATGGATGCAGGGGAATGTATGGATGGATGGATGCGTTATTACCCCCCTCTTAGTGTTTTGTTGTTTTCTTTTATACAGGTATCTGTTTAGAAAAGATTGAAAACCAAAGGGTCCTTTTCATTCGGCTTTATGAGTGAAATGTGTGATTGATGCAAGAGCTAAATGGAAGGCAGGTGACTTGGACAATATAAATCTCCCTTGTGCAGTGTTGACCAGGTGTAAATTGAACCCGGTTGATCTAGGTTGGCCTACCCAGAGGTGAGAGGGAGGGCAGCTCCAGGCGCTTCATGCCGGGATCTTTGGCCAGAATCTCCCTGAAGTACTGACTGATCGAAGAGATGACCAGCTTGTGGACGTCAAAGGCCTTTGTCTTACAGGCCAACTCCAAGTCGGTCAGGAACCTGAGGAAGGTAGGACAGAGGACCGTGTAAAAAAACTGAATTTGGCACAATGCAGTAGGATGAGACATTACAATATAATGCAATTTCAAATACGTAATACAAAACAACACATAATGAAATGATATATGATACATAACACTACATAGTCTTGATCGAAATATGTAATATAATGCCGTACTACCAAAAAATATGACATTTGATACAATATGATCAGATATGAAACAAAATAAAGTAAAATTTACAGAAATTATATGGTGTGATACAATGTGATGCAATAATGCACAACAAGCTATCCCAATATAAGAAAATAATCTGGATTTTATGCTCTCAGGCTTCAGAAAGAGCTTTATTTTACAGACTTTACATTATACGGGGTCCCCCAATACAATGCGATTATGGAACGATACGATATAATTATTATAATGATATAATACAATTATGATATAATACGAAACGATAAAATATAATTATAATATGATTATGATTCACTGTAATATTGTAATCTTATCATATTTCTGATGTGATTACATGGATTACACAATTACAAGGCAACAATCTTAATTGTACTGTATCGTAAATGATTGTGTTATAATTGAATAATAATTCCATCATATCATAATTGTGTTGTATCATGCCATAATTGTACTGTATCAAAATTGTATTGTGTCGAAATGGTGTGGTACTGTAGCTGTATCATATTTGTATTGAAACAATTTAATATTGAAATTTTGACTGAATCAAAATTGTATTTTATCAAAATTGTATCATATCATAATTCTATTGTACTGAAATTGTATTATATCGAAACTGATTGAACCATAATTGTTTTATAACAAAATTGTATTGTCCAGTAATTCTATGGTACCGTGACATATTGTACTATATATTGTATCGTATTGTAATTGCATTGTGTTGCAGTTGCATTGTATTGAAATTGAATTGTATCTTATTGTAATTGTGTCATTTTGCATCGTGATTGTAAAGTATCCTATCACAGTTGTATAGAATTGAATTGTATTGTATCAAACCTTAATGGTATCATTTTTAATGGAAATTGTTTGCTATCAGTTCCAATACAATATGATAGGAATGTGTGTATCAGAACTTACTTCTCCTGGCGCATCTTGCTGAGCTCCTCCAGCAGGACGTTGCCGTGCAGGGGTCGTGTCAGTTCGCTGCCCAGGCCCAGGCCTCTCTCTCCGGGCTTGATGACGGGCGGCGGCAGCGGCAGGTTGAGGCTGTTCAGCTGAGCGATGTCCAGCGCCGCCATCTGCTCGATCTTCTTCACCCCGCCCTCCACCACCACCACACCATCCCCGAGGCTCTCCACCTTCAGCGGGGTCGGGGTGGTCTCCGGGGCGACCTGAGAAATGGTTTCCACGACAGGCTTCTTCTGACGGGAGGCCTTCTTCTTGGGAGCCATCCTTTGAGTGTTGGGGTTGATGCCTTTCTTAGGTTTTAGTCTAAGTCTACTTCAGTAAATGTTTTCCCACAGTAAGTTGAGTTTACTGAGTTGACTTCTCGACAGAGAGAGACGCTGATTCACTTGCTATAAAATCCGGCTGACCAAACAAAAAAGAAATATGTTTCCTGACACTGAGACAAGCGCTGACTTCTTTACTAACAGAAAGAATAGAGGAGGCCCTCTGCTGTCGGCTGGATGTGGTAGCTATGTATCGCCTTCTTCCGAGCAGAAGGAATATTTTGATGGACAGACTGGTAGATTTAGATAGTTTGGTTTTTCGTGGGTGGTTTCACTTTAGCACAGCACACAGCACCTGGAAAAAAAAAGAGGGAGAAGACAAAGACGCAGTGTCAAGAACTCATTTGAGGCATCTACGAAAATCCAGTTTATACACGTAACTGTGCCATGAAAGGCCCAGTCCTTGAAAAAAAGCCTAATTATCGAAATATAATGGCACCGTCCCCGGTTCATTACTGGCTGAGGACCTTTGTTGTTTATCGTATTTTAAATCTTTTGCCAAACATCCGCTGAACATATCAGAGTTTTGGGATATTTTAGTGAGTCTATAAATTTCCAGGCGCCTGTGAGTTTCCATTAATTTTAGCACGGTATGAAAATCAGCTCAACTTAATCAACTGTTACGCCAAAGAAAACAAAAATCACTTTCCACCTCGCGTAAACAGTTTCGTTTATCTCTCCTTGTCTGCCACAAGGTGTCTTTATATCTCCAGTTAGTAAAGAGAAAGGTGTCCCCAGCAGATGGTGCACTCACACTTGATAAACAACCAAATCACTGTATTGTTTCATGGTCACTTAAGGCCAAACAAAAACCCACTGACAGATGC
Source organism: Xiphias gladius (assembly GCF_016859285.1). Taxonomy (NCBI): domain Eukaryota; kingdom Metazoa; phylum Chordata; class Actinopteri; order Istiophoriformes; family Xiphiidae; genus Xiphias; species Xiphias gladius. Next base: position 21,195,265 of record NC_053423.1, read on the forward strand.
ACATTACTCAGTTAATCTCCGTCTGACACACAACACAACAAAACACAGGCTGCGAATCGACACCTTCCCTGAATCCTTCCGTGTCTCCCCGTGAGGGACAGGTGCGAGGGCCGCCCAGAAATGAAGCTCAGCTCGGGGTCGGATTTGTGGTTTAAAGTGGAGCATTCATTGCTGCGCTTCACGCGCTGCGTGTGTTTCAACCTGCCGGAGCAACTGGGGCAATGAGCCGAGGTCTGCAAGCTGCAGCGGAGCAGAGGAGGGACAGCAACAGAGTGTGCAGGGATCACATTCGAGTCCTGATATGCAGAAGGCAGAGCAGCTCTGATGTAAAAAAAAAAAAAAAAAAAATGGGAGAAATGGTGTGCATGGAGTTTCCTGGATGTAACTTAATAGGTATACGGGGCATATATCTCAATTCTTGTAGTCCTTCTTTTTTTTTTTTTTTGGTTCTTTTTGTTGTTTATGGGTTTGCTTTAGTACCTGTTGTTGTCCTGGGCTTTTAAGCAGTGCAAGAGACATGGGTGGGAGGAATTGGACGCCTCTGTTCTTGTTGCCTGTGTCTCTTTTGGCATTTGATTTGAAAAAAGAATAAAAATTAAAAAAAAAAAAAAAGACTAGAAGCCAAACCAAAATTCCAGTTTGAAAAGGCAAAACGTTTGTGTGCATAGGAACAATGCATACAAAGCGCCAGACCCAACTGTACACTTCGTTTTTCATTTCCATTATTGTGCAACTGGTCTGCGCTGGAGTCTCCAAACTATGGAAAACTCCTGCTCTCCCTCAAGCTTTTTAACTGCCTCTTTACAAAAGAAAAAGAAAGTTTTCTGTCCAGCCAATTTGGAAAAAACGACAAGAGAATTTAAAAAAAAGGTGGGTGTCCTCTGGTGTCCTCCAGAGGACACCCATTTCAGAGCGAAACCTACTTCCCCATCACATGAAGTTTCGTCTCTGGTGTACGAGAAGGGAAAGGAAAAGGGAATTCAGACTTGCTGTGAAAATACTTCACCCCCCAACCAACCAACAAACAAACAAACAGGCTGTTTATTTATTTATTTATTCACTTTAGCTACATATTCCATGGTCATTAATGTGTTTTGAAACTTTCCGGGGCCTAACACCTTTGAACGGAGTTCAGATGCATTTTCGGAATGTCGGACATTAGTGCCACGCCACCGATTTCTGACGCGTTTCCTCGCGCTCCCCGGTGTTTTGCCGCCGACGGTGGCCGCTCTTCCCCCTCGTGGCGTCTTCCGGGGATCGGGGCCTCCCCCCGGGGTCGCTGCCTCTTGAAACCCGAGTCCCGCGTAAAACCACCGTGTCAGCTACTCGTGTCAGCGCCGGTTTGGTTGTAACCTTAAACTTCGGTCCGCCGACAGCTCAGCTCCGGTGGCCCCGAACGTCTCTCGACCCACCCCATCCCACCCCACCCCCCCCCACTCGCTCTGTGTCTGAACTTGGCTCCCTTTTTTTTAAAATAGCGCCGACTGGCTCGCCGGCCCACGGGCTCCACACATGGACAGGACACTCGGATCGTGCGGGGACGGAGCGGCAGCTGCCGCCGGTGTCGTGTGGAGAGGAGGGGTTGACAGTTATTGGGGGGGGGGGTTGAAACGGCGACGTCCAGCAGGCGGGACGCTGCATCACCCTCGTTGTGCTGCCGCATGAACACACTCCTCCACGGTAAAAAAAAATAAATAAATAAAGGACAAATGTCTGGATCGGTTGGTTTTGTGAAAATGTGACCCAGCCCCAAAACCCCAAAGCACCGGCGTGTAAGATAAAATATCGTATGCCTCGTTTTTACAAGTGAGCGGTATAATAATCTCAGTAAGAAAAATTAAAAAAAAAAAAGACACATTTTTCTGCTTTTCCCCGCAAATATAAGAGGCGCCCAAGAGCGTCCACCCCCTCGCCACAACTCCAGCGCATTTCACCGTCTCTTGGTTTTTGATTTCGCCCATTGACGGGCAGTCCGGCAACTCCTGTTGGAAATCTTTTAAAAGTTTCAGCCCAGATGATACGCGGTGGGAGAGCTGCTCACATTCCTTAGTTAAGTAAAGGGACCGGTGCTACGGGGTAAAAAAAAAAATACTCCATCACAACTCAAAGTCCTGCAATAAGCTATAAATAGTACAGTCAGATAAATAAAGCATCAAAGGTTCTGCAGAAAAATGTCCCCTGTCACTGATACATTATTATTTATGAGATTATTAGATTGTTAATACTGATGCATCACCTTTGTTTTGGTTTAACTGTTGTAACTGCTCGAGGTGGGGCTGGTTTGACCCACGGTGCTTTGGAAACACTTTGGGTAGTTTGGTCCTGTGGTTCCCATCCCAGCGGGCCGGGGGCCCCTCCAAAGGGCCACGAGATACATTTGAAAGGTCGTGAAGGTGATGAAAGAAGGAAAAACTCATCTCTGACACCAAAATCTGTATTTTTTTTTTTAAATTTTGGGGGACTTTTCTCTCATTTTTGCTTTTTTTGTGTAATATTGTGTACGTTCACCCCCTTTGGTTTCAAACAGTTATTTAAATGAAGCCAAGGTTAGCGCAGAAAAGTGTCTTGGGTTCAACTGATAACAACTCACAGATGTCTGAAACATAAGCAAAGAGCCCAAATTAGACACTGATTTACTGGAAGGAGTCACGAGTCACATATGTTGTCAACCGCTGGTTTAATGTTTAACAGTGTTTCGTGTTTGATAAGCTTATTGGGCATTTATAAGTAAAATCTTAATCTGTAAGGTAAAGATACAGCTGTCAGATATATGTACTGCAGTAAAAAGTAAAATATTTCCCCAAGAAATGTAGTGAGTGAGTAGAAGTATAGAGTATTATGAAATGGAAATAGTCAAGTAAAGTATATGTAACTCAAAATTGTACAAAAGCACAGAACTTGAGTCAATGTACCCGGAAAGTTTCCACCACTGAAATGTAAGACCTGAGCCTTGGCGACGTTTCAAGAAAAAAAACAACAACAACTCAAGAACACAAATCAGCAGTGATCCGAGCGATTTGTCGGCACGAAAATAATCTTAGCTCCGCATGGATCAGCCGTCAGAAATATCTGGGACCAAGGTTAATGCAGGGAGCAGCTGCTCTGTCATCCACCAAACTGGGAACCAGACCCCCCCCACCACCACCACCACCATCATCATCATCACTGACAGAAATACTGTAACCAACAGCAGCATCTCCTTTCAAAACAACAGCAATAGTCTTTCTGGTAACCTGAGAAAAACTGATTAAATACATGGTCTTTGTTCATCATTTTACTGCTTTTCTATTCTAGTTGGCACTACAAATATTTTAGTACAGCTGACCTTCTTGTATTTCATTATTTTATTCTATTTATTGTACTGATCTCTGTATGTACAGTACATCCATTTATGTTTGTAGATATATCTATTTTTTCTTGTAATCTGTATTTTTTTGTTTACAATCTAAGTTCATTGTAACTGCCATATTAATGAAACTCACAAAAAATGATCATAATAACAAATGAACCGTGAAAGAATATTAATTTGGGTTTAAATGGAGCAGTGGAAATCAATACCTGCAATAACTTATTAAGAAACAGACTTGTAAAATAAAGTGTTACCAGTAATTTTTAATGTTGTGAACTATGTTATTATGTCTGTTGTCCCTTCCTGTCTCAAGCGCTCCACAGTCAGCCCAGACGCCTGTGATCATGAAGTCCTACGAGAGACTGGTACTGACCCACCTTAAGGGCATCACGGGCCCCCCTGCTGGACCCCCCTGAATTTTTGCCTACCGGGCAAACAGGTCAGTCAACATGGGACTGGAGTACATCCTGCAACACCCCGACTCCCCAGGGACATATGCAGGGGATCCTGTTTGTGGACTTCAGCTCGGCGTTCAACACCGTCGTCACAGAAACCCCCCCCTCCAAACTCTTTCGGCTCAATGTATCACTCGCCTCCGACTGTGAGTGTATCACCGGCTACCAGCGACTGGACAGCTGGCACTGGTGCCCCCCCCGACAGGGGTGCGTGCTCTCCCCACTGCCCCTCTCACTCTACACTAATGACTTCACCTCAGGAGACCCGTCTGTAAAACTCCTGAAATTTGCAGACGACACAGCAACGGACAAAGAGGACTGCAGAAACGGTCGCTGGTGCCGACCTGCCCACCACCCGGGGACTTGTACTCCTCCAGAGCCAGGAAGCGGGCAGGGACCATCGCTGCGGACCCCTGGACGCCCCGGACACAACCTGCTCCAACTCCTGCCCCCGGGTGGGCGCTACAGAACGCTGTACGTCCAGACGCAACGACCGCTTCTTCCTACACGTTCCACTCTGATGAACAGTTGATCAACCGTGTAACATCAGAAACAATCCCCTGTGCATGGACCCACAACACCCACTTTTCAACAAAATGATATTTCTATTAGTTTTGAAACTCACATTGTGCAATAACATGTATACATCATCTGTCACCCGTTAAATATAAGTACAAGCAGGTTGTATATACTGTACATAAACGTGTATACATGCACATACTGGACATAACCACCTACTGTACGTTAATAAAGTAACTTATTAAATTCCCCGCTTAATATTTATTTCAGCCCTGCTTCCCCTCCTCCGCAGCTCGAACCTTGAGAGCCACTAGAAACCGCAGTCAAATTCCTTGTATGCACAAACATAGCTGGCCGGTGAAGCTGATTCTGATTCTTATTCTGATTCTAAATCTTCCTCTTGTATGAGAAACCTCGGGCCGTAAGGTCTTTGAAAATGTAAACAGAACTCCAAAAAAAGGTCTCAGGTGTCGGATGCTTTTTTTTTTCTGCCGACCCAGATGCAGGTGCCCAACAGATGCCCAACGAAATTCTGATTTTAGACGAAAATTTAAGAAAAGCCGATTGCCAGATGCCCCTGCAATCTTTGGGCCTAAAACACATGAATCCGTACGTGTAATAGATTACTCTGAAAGCTATCAATGTGAACGTCCAGCTGGACAGGAAAAGCGTCCAGTTTGAATCACTGCCACGTGTGCTGCAGTGGGACACCGGCTTCACCTCGCACCCTCTGGGTCTCTCTGGGCCGACTTGTTTTTATTTACATCCTCAACCTACTCTGGCTGCAGCCCAGTCAACCCTTCTTTTGTTTTTAACATTACCAACATTAGGGTTTCGTTTAAAGTCGTTTCACAGTAATGAAACCAGATGCTCTGTCCTGTGGAGGGAAAAGGCCTGTTCCTCAGTGGTCTTTAAGACTGCGATGGGGGCGAACAGAGTAGATGCGGAGGTGATGTGCGAGGGTTCTTGATTCAAACTGGAAAATAAGCTGTTTTAGTGTGTGTGAAAAGAACAGGGTTGGCAATCTAAGCAGCGGCCTCACATTTTATTTTTAGACATCGACCTCAGTGTGCTTGTGAATGAATCTGCTGTTGTCAGCCACCAGTAGAGAGTTCAGGGGACGTTTTCGTGCTTTTTGTTTTTGGTCCCCGCCAGCTCCTGAGGGAAAATATCTGGCTTTTTAACCGCTAAATCCTCCACTGCGTTCACCAGCCGGTCGCTGATGGTGTCCGTCTGCTGTTTGTTTGCCAGGCAGGTAGCGGACAGTTTGTTTTTTGAAGGGCTTTTCTTTTTTTCTTCACCTGGAACCGCTGCCTCCGACGCTGCAGCTGGAAGCGGCGCCATGAGAGCGGCGGGAGTGAACCGAGACAGCCGAAAGCTGCGGCCCAGGCAGCCAAACGGTGAGCTGAAAAGACGCTACAGCGCTTCGCAGAGCGGCGGAGTCGAGCGATAACTTGCCATGTGTCTGTCACTACGAGCAGCCTCTTTCACATACCGTGAGCCAAGTGAGCCATTGGTGATATATAAATAATGATTATAGAGGCTTTAGCAGCACCACGGACTATAGGTCCTTAAAAATGGCCACTCAACTGAATCAGCTTCACCGACGATCTAAATTAACCTGAATATTTTGAGCTTTACCGAGCTGCTGTTAATAATGTAGCTGCTGGTTGGCAAGGTGCGTCTGTTATTTTTGTCCACCACCTGTATCTCTATGGACAGTATACGTAGACTGACAAAACACCACCCTGCACCCATCCCCAACACATCTATCACTTTGCGCCTGTAGCTGAATACCCTTGCTTATCTCATGAGGGTATTTATAGGTGCTGACCCACACAACATGTATGTGTGTGAGCGTGTGTGTGTGTGTGTGTGTGTGTGCGCGTGCGCTTGTGTGTATTTTACGGCTATGGACTGGAAAGAGAAGGACTTACGCCACCTGCAGTATAGTAATACCCCGAGAGCAACTGGCAACAGCTTCACATTGTTTCCATTCAACAGTTAAATAAATTATTATTACTATAAATTACTACTTTACATCAGGAAGCCATGAGACGTGTATTATTTGATATGTGGTTTCTGTCCTCTGCACTGCATTGGTGTTATTGTCAATGTCAAAAAAAAAAAGAGAGGGAGATTTAATGAATTTAAAACAGAAATCAAACTGGAAGCGGAGATTTTAACATACAAAAGTGCTTTGGGCCTTTAAGTTACAAACTCTTCTTACCTCAACAAGCTGTAATGCAATAAAATTAAATGTATTTTACCTCTTTCTACTGCCTGATTCCTGCTCTTCTTCCTTTCCTTTGCTTTCTCAGCTTCTCTCTTTGGGCTCTGTTCTACGTTCTTTCTTTTTCCTTGTTGTTGTTCTCGCACAGATTCCTCTTTGCTTCGTCCCTCCGTCCTCTGTCAGTCTGTCAGAGTGCTGTGTGTGTGTGTGTGTCAGTATCAGAGGGAAATCAGGGTGCCAACCAAAGCTGTGACATATGATTCAAACCCACCCCCCCCCCACCCCCTGCAAAGCCTCCAACCTCCAGCACCGCCTGCCGGATCACACCCTCTTCTTTCTTTTTCCACCTCCCACCTCAGGCATCCACCTCCATTTCCAAATACAGGCACCCCTCGTTGCCCTCCCCTCCAAAAATATCCCAAAGGAGGCCAGCCCTCTTTTCCCCCGACCCCGCCTCACCATCGCCCCTGGGGGGCCTTGGGGTTATGGGTTTTAGATTTGGTTCCAATCCTGTAAATCTACTCTCGTTGTTTGACTGTTTACCTCGCTCATTCCCCTTTTCACACCAGCAAAACAAGAGAGACTCGCTATGGATGGGTTTAAAACATGTTATCTGATGTATTCCTAGTCACTAAAGTTAATATAAGATTACTACTAGGGAAAAAATAACCAACAGATTCACTGATAGTGTAAAATAATCATTATTCATGAACTTGGATTCAGTGTGTTTTGTAGATTCACAAACAAATCAAATAAAAAATAAAAAGAGAGAAAAATCCTCAGTAAATCTATTATTTTTCCAATCAGTTGGTTAATGGTTTAGTCTGTAAAATGTATGTAAAAAATATAAAACATTATTATTTTGTCCAACCCGTCCAGAACCGATGGATATTCAATTTACAATAATACAAAACAGAAAAGCAGCACATCCTCAACTTTATGAGGCTTAATCCAGCAACCGTTCGGCATCTTATCCTGATGTTGGCCATTCATTTTTTCCCAGGTGACTTATCAATTAAATCGACTGACAGTTTTCGAAATGTGTGGCCCTGAAGCCCGAAAGTCGCCACCATTATCTGCTATATGTTTATTAATATTATTATAGGATGTTAAAGAAGAAAGGGACACATTGTGTTTTTGACTTTAAACAATCCGAGACAACCAAGTGAACCAGAAGACGGGCCGTTTCCAGAAACATTAGACTATGAACTCACTTTGAAGTCATCTGAAAACTGAGTGGGTGTTTTTTTTTCTTTCTTTCTTTCTTGAAAGCAGGTATGGTGTTCCAAGTAAATGACACTACAGCTAATTCAGCGTTTTCACCCACGTAAAAAGAACAGGTGTTCCTGCGTGCTACGTCCGCTGCGTGTTGACGTATCTCCGTCTCTCACGATTATTTCTTCTAATGAACAAACTTCAGCCTCGTCCCCGTTTAAAAAAGGATTAATTTAATCTCAGATGTACTCGTTGAAGCGGAGTTATTTTGTTTGTATTTTTAGACGGGTGTAAAACGCCTGCGTCCCGCCGTAGCGGACACTAAACTAGCGGAACCTCTTCTTTTTTGCCTGTGTTCACTCAGGATGAAGTAGTTTCCGGGAGACAGGGTACCAGCAGTAAACATGGCGGAGGAACTGCTGGAAATAGCAGACAGACTTCAGTCCCGGCTCCTGGAGAACCCGGAGCCTCGAAAGGTAACGGCTGAACAGGTGGAGACGGAGGGGTTCGGTCTTTTGCACCGACCGTCTGGCGAAACGCGGCCGTTCGTCTGTGGAGGCCGAAACGAAGCCGCGGTCGCGACAGTTTCCCGAGAGTCGAAACGGTTTTTTAAATGTTGCGTTTACAGGCCGCTGTCGGGCTCCGACTTCTGTAAATCTTTGTCATAAAGCTGCTTTTTTTGGGGGAAATACTGATTTATAGTAATCCCGAAACAACAGTAACAATTTTCTGTAGTGATTGTTTTATTTATAAATCGAGTTAATCGGGTTTGGAGAAAGAAAATACACCTGTGGCAACATGTAACTGCTGTAAGGGGAAAAAAAAAAAAAAAAAAATCAAAGAAACAAAAAAAAAAATTATATTTAAAATAAACTAATCTGCAGATTAATCTCTCAATTACCAAGAGTCAGAAAATGGTGAAAAATGTCTAGTAAAATGTCCCACAGCTCAATCTGATATATTAAAATTGCTTTACTTCATTAAACCTTAAGTCTAAAACCCAAGTATATTCAGTTTGTTTTTTTATTCAACAAAAAAGCATCAAATCCTAACATTTGAAAAGGACGGAACCAGTGTAAGTTTGGCGATTTTGCTTAAAATATTACTAATATTAATGGTTAATTTTCTTTTGAATGCTTGATTGGCTAATCGTTGCAGCTCTAGTAAGATTGTTAATAGTAGGGTTGAAAAAAAAAAAATTTCATCATGTTGTTTAATAATTTAGTCCAGTCATATAAGTGTTGTCCATAAAATGTTACAAGTAAACACAAATGTCTGTCACAAGTTTTCAAGAGGTGAAAATGTATGTCCAAAATATGTAATATACATGAATCTCTTTTTTTTTTGTGACCAATACATACCAATACAATACATTTATAAACTAGAATGGCTCACAGTAGAGTGCAGACCTCCGCCAAGTCCAACATCAAACAGCTTACACCAGACTTCAGAGAAAAAAATTCAAATTCATAGTAAATGATCCGGATCTGCTACTAAATTGAATGGGTTCTTCCCTGGCCCACGCCCCATCCCTCCCCCAATATCGGTACAAATCGGTTAACTACTTTTTGCGAAGTCCTGCTGACAAATTAAACGACAAAACTAAACAACAACCAGACATGGATGAAAACATAACCTCCAACAACAGGGCAGCACAGCCGTGGTCTGAGTAGAATAAATATCCCAAACATACTGAAGAATAGAATACGTGAATTTTAAACATAAAAAAATAAACGATAGTTCTTTTGCAAAAACTCTTAAAAATAGGATGAAGAATAGAACAAATTACTACCAGAGAGAAACCCATTACCCTTTATAAATGAATCACTAACATTCGTAACTGTGGACTTGATGGCTTGGAGGGGTCCCCTTGCTAGTGCTAGCAGTCAGGGCTGCAACTAATGATTATTTTCATTATAGATTAATCTGTTGATTATTTTCCCGATTAATTGGTTTGTTTATACAATGTCAGAAAATACAGAAAATAGTGAAAGCCGCCCGCTACAGTTTCCCAAAGCCAAAGCTGATGTATTCAAGTTGCTTGTTTTATTCCTCAAACAGTCCAGAATGCCAAAAATAATCAGGTCATGAAAGAAAAGCACCAAATTATCACATTTGGGAAGCTTCAACCAATGAATATTTGGAATTTTTGCTTATAAAATGAAAAAAAAAAACCAACCCCAAAACAATTACTCGATTATCAAAATATTGGCAGATTAATTCTCTGTCAGTTGTCTAATCAATGACTCTATTAATTGTTGCAGCTCTAATACAGAAAATGAAAATCGCCCACAGTTTACAAATCGAGAAAATAATTGGCAGATATATCGATAATGACAATAATCTTTAGTTGCAGCCCTTCAATAGACAAATATGTTTCTTAGCCGTAATACTTTGGACACTTTTTTCTTTTTTTGAATAAGTTTGACTATGAGCCACCGGTGCTCGGCTAACGATCCCAACGTTTCCGACAGTCCTTGAAAGCATCACGTGGACGTCACTATAATAAAGGGGTTTTTAACTTGTTATAACGTAGTTGTTTAACCTCGGCTTGTAGACAGAACCAACACCTGTCAGGTGCAACGCCCGCCCGCGGGTGTCCTGTCGGATACTGAGAGAGTAACGGTAACCACGACGTGATTTGTCTTATAACGAAAACTCGGGAGGGGGGGGGGTCGGGCAGCGTAGCCGTTAGCCATCCAGCTAACCGACGTTAGTGCGGAAAGTAACGACAGTTACAGCGACTCCAGGGCCCTGCGACGTTGAACTGACTTTAGCTTCGCTGGAGGTACACCGCAGCCTTTCGCCGCTGCGCTGGGCTCCGGTGGTGACTGATGGAAAAATTAAAAGCGGATAATAAGGATAAATAACGATGTCCGACCTGCCCTTTGTTTACTTTCTGCGCTGAGACGTAACGGTGCCCCCCCCCCCAAAAAAAAAAACAACCAAAAAAAAAACCAAAAAACAAAGCAGACGTGATTTGTGTGTGATTTGGTCAACACGAGCCATTATCCGGTTTCCAAAATTAAAAAAATAAATACATAAAAACAAAACAGAAAAACTCCCCCATCACGGCTCAGTGATGCTACAGCAGCCCCGACCCGTTTGGGCCGCGACATCACTCAGTCTCCATGGGGCAGGACTGAGTGTTGGGTCCGAGCCGCCCGGACGGTGACCGGCTGCACGCTCAGCGGAACAGAGGCAGCAATGTAAAGTTCAAAGGTCAGAAAGGGCTCCTCAACTTCCTCCCCAACCTAAATCCCCCAGGTGTAAAGGCATTTGATCCGGGACTGGTGAGCAACCGAGTTCCACATCTGAGAGTATTTTCATGTAAATCGCCACCAAGTGAGAACAGTGGTTGAAATCGAAACCTGTGAGCAAACCCGTCATGCATGCACACGGATATGTACAGGTTATATGGGCAAGTAGCCTGAGTTAGGACATGGCCATCGTATATGCACCTAGTCATTCTTTTTTCACTGAATATTTAATTTTCTATCACAATATTAAGATAAATATCAAAATTGAGCAGTTGGTTGCCATATTGCCAAAATATAAAGTAACTTTAAATGATTAGGTGTAAACCGTATTTCACACACAATTCAGTTCTCTCAACACAGAAATAAATAAAAAAAATTGCATTTGAAGAACATTTTCTGGAAAAATCTTTAGAAAAAGTCAAAGCTAAAGTTCCCGAGGTGACAAGTGAACTGTCACGCTCAGCCGCTGGGAAAATGTTCATGGATAAAATAGCCCACTCCTCTGTTTTTGACGTAGGCCATAAACTTAAAAGCAGTCCTGCTCGCTGATTTACAACGTTGATATGAGAGATTTTAAAGGCAAGGGCACGGTAACGTTGGTGTTTACGTCCTGGAAAAAAATCTGAGTTGACAAATTTCTATATTTAATGCCTCCCAGCCCATAATAATAACCAAAACGATAATGCTTACTTATCTTTAGTCCGTCTATACCAGTTCTAACAAAAATGTCGCATTAAGAAAAATATTGAATTTCAATGAAGACTCATGCTTCATTTAACTGTGTTCAGTGATGCTAGAGCAACGGTTGCCACTCATAATAAGTCAATTTGTGCGATACTCTGCAGAAGAACAATCAGTGAAAGTTAGTTTTGCCTTTCTCTCGTTTCGCAGCTACTAAAGACCCTCAAACGACTGGGGGAACTTCCCATGACTGTGGATATACTGGTGGTGAGTATTTGTTGGTTCACGGTTCACATCGTCTTGATTTCCGAACTAAAATGTCTGCCTATAAAGATAAATAAAAAATAAAAAACAGAGAAGCGAAAGCAATCCTGCAGTGGTGGAAACTGTTCAAAGATGAACTGCTGATGCTCTTGAGCAAGGCATTTAATCCTCGCCTGCTGTATAAGACGACCAGTTCGTGGGAGAAAAAAATGCCTTGCTCACTCGGCTTTTTCTTTCTCACTAGGTGAGATTTATGGCAGTTATCAGCAGAGCCTGAACATGTCTCTGACCAATCAGATCGCTCGGCTGAAGCTGCCTAAGATATCATAGCAGCTGTAAAAGTAAAATGAACACACGCAGACTAAATGTCAAGACACTTCACATGTGATATATCTACCCACAGTAAGACTTGCGGCCTAAAACTCTGTTGTGAATATACAAACCTTTCCCTTCTGCTGTTAAATTAAACCAGTAAATTTAAGCTCGGATGCTACGAATAAGAGCGATCGGTGTCAGTGTGCGCTGACTTCCTTCTGCTCTCTCGCAGGAAACTGGAGTGGGGAAGACTGTGAACTCTTTCAGGAAACACGAAGTGGCCGGAGAGGTGGCAAAAAGCCTCGTAGCCAAATGGAAGAAACTGGTCCCTCAGTCTGCAGACAGGTACCGTTCTGCATGCCTGTGCCTCAACATGCGACCAGTAGTAAGGGAGTGGAGCGGTCCAGGTTTCGGCACTCATGTGTCTGTATACTGTGTGTCTCTGTTCCTGCAGTGGCCATATACACTGGAGATTGGTTGGCTTTTTTGGCACGAGGCCCCTTAGAACTAAGCACTGCTCACTCGTGACTCATTAGGCCTGTCCAGCCATGTTGTCCTCTCCTAACAGGACGGGGGAAAAAAAAAAAAAATCTCCAGTGTTTTCATAAATGCTACAGATTTCTGCTATACTTGCTTTGAAGCTGATCACACTGCTCTGACGGTACAACGGGAGAACTGCGGCTTTCTCCTCGCAGATGAGACGGAAAGCAGTCGCGTAAAAAATAATGAACTGTCCGCCTCTCTTGAGACTGTCTGTCGTCAGGGTCAGCGTTTCTTCGGTTTCAGAGAACGTTTTGGTTTTTTTTTGGTCAGGTGTCAGGAGCGACTCGGTAAATCGTAGTGCTGAGAGGTCGCGCGGCCAGGCGGAGCTACCTCACTCTAAAATGAGGATAAAAGAAAAAGAAAAAAAAAAAGGCCTATTGTTACTCTCCTGATTTAGAAACCTTGCTGGAAATTTCGATTATTAGTCTTAAAAAAAATTCTGCTGGCCCAGAGTTTAAAATTAATCGTAAACATGTAGTCAACCTTATGAAACTGTCTCCTGTGAAAACGAGTTTGTTACCCCTGATATATGAGTTAGGACCAGGAATATGTGAAAAATAAATGTAATTTTAAACCCTATTAAATTCTCCTATCCTGTTAATCGTCTGTGATTTATCTGTTCACCCCTTGGGGGGGGGGGGTACCCCCTTTAAGTACCCCTCTTCAGCATTTATTTATTATTGGATTAATTATTATTATTTATTTGCATCATATAAACATTTAATAAATGTTTTATAACAAACTATAATATCGTTGTAAGCAGATGTAAGTATTTACTGATCACGCCTCCTGTGAAGTGGAAGCTGGCGTTATGAACAGATGATGAATATAGTGACGCACAATTGTAATAATATAAAACATGTCTTCATAGGAGACGTTATAATAGATGACAAATACTAGCTAATTAACACTAAAATGTTTTAAATGCTTAAATGCCATCTATTAAATGCTTGTATACTGTTTATAAAATGCTAATTATTTACAGGGGGATTTACAGTAAAGTGTTACTACAAAGTCTTATATCTATTGTTTTATCATAAGGACTTATCCTGATTAGGTGTCTTTTTCAGACTGCTAATTAATTATTTGTATGTTCATCTGTGAGAAGTGAGAAGTTTAAAGAGCAACTCAACAGCCTCTGAAAATCTTCTGTCTGCCTATCTCCAGCGGTTTAATTTCTCGTCTTGCTGTAACAATGCACAGCTGTGCTCCTGGACACTGTGACATCACTGCTGGTTCTGGTAACGCGTGCAACAGAGCAAACCTCTGACTGCGACCAGCCGCGCCCGTCGGTGGTGCTGAGCCTGTGCGCCGGTGAAACCGACTTGAAAATTTCCGGCAGAGAGAACGGCAAAACACTGCCTTTCAGCCTGGTGTTAAGCTACAGTTATCGCGGGTTTTTGTTCAGCCCCTAAGGATTCATTCATTACGTTTTGCACGTAAAAACGCAAAACCTATATGCCGCAAAATAACTTGTAACAATGGCCAGTAGTTGAGTGAACGTTGTCGCTTTCTGGAGGCCCATCTTCAGTCAGTTCTGTGCGACCACAGTGTTTTGTCACCACTGTCCATCCTTCTCCCTCAGACCCAACAGCCACGCCAAAGAAGCCTCTCGGTCACACACACACACTCGCGGCCCAGATGCAGGTGGTGGAGGAGGCCACAGACGCACCCGGGAGCCCTCTCCTGAGGAAGAGCCCCCCTACATGGAAGAGGAAGAGGAAGAGGAGGAGGAGGAGAGGGGCTACCACACTAACTACTCACCCTCGCCTCCTCAGCACGAGCAGTACAGCCCCCCACACCGAGGAGGATACCAGTCAGACGAGTACGAGAGCCCCGAGCCTGAGCCTGAGCCTGAGCCCGAGCCCGAGCCTGAGCCTGAGCCTGAGCCTGAGCCTGAGCCTGAGCCTGAGCCTGAGCCTGAGCCTGAGCCTGAGCCTGAGCCTGAGCCTGAGCCTGAGCCTGAGCCTGAGCCTGAGCCTGAGCCTGAGCCTGAGCCTGAGCCTGAGCCTGAGCCTGAGCCTGAGCCTGAGCCTGAGCCTGAGCCTGAGCCTGAGCCTGAGCCTGAGCCTGAGCCTGAGCCTGAGCCTGAGCCTGAGCCTGAGCCTGAGCCTGAGCCTGAGCCTGAGCCTGAGCCTGAGCCTGAGCCTGAGCCTGAGCCTGAGCCTGAGCCTGAGCCTGAGCCTGAGCCTGAGCCTGAGCCTGAGCCTGAGCCTGAGCCTGAGCCTGAGCCTGAGCCTGAGCCTGAGCCTGAGCCTGAGCCTGAGCCTGAGCCTGAGCCTGAGCCTGAGCCTGAGCCTGAGCCTGAGCCTGAGCCTGAGCCTGAGCCTGAGCCTGAGCCTGAGCCTGAGCCTGAGCCTGAGCCTGAGCCTGAGCCTGAGCCTGAGCCTGAGCCTGAGCCTGAGCCTGAGCCTGAGCCTGAGCCTGAGCCTGAGCCTGAGCCTGAGCCTGAGCCTGAGCCTGAGCCTGAGCCTGAGCCTGAGCCTGAGCCTGAGCCTGAGCCTGAGCCTGAGCCTGAGCCTGAGCCTGAGCCTGAGCCTGAGCCTGAGCCTGAGCCTGAGCCTGAGCCTGAGCCTGAGCCTGAGCCTGAGCCTGAGCCTGAGCCTGAGCCTGAGCCTGAGCCTGAGCCTGAGCCTGAGCCTGAGCCTGAGCCTGAGCCTGAGCCTGAGCCTGAGCCTGAGCCTGAGCCTGAGCCTGAGCCTGAGCCTGAGCCTGAGCCTGAGCCTGAGCCTGAGCCTGAGCCTGAGCCTGAGCCTGAGCCTGAGCCTGAGCCTGAGCCTGAGCCTGAGCCTGAGCCTGAGCCTGAGCCTGAGCCTGAGCCTGAGCCTGAGCCTGAGCCTGAGCCTGAGCCTGAGCCTGAGCCTGAGCCTGAGCCTGAGCCTGAGCCTGAGCCTGAGCCTGAGCCTGAGCCTGAGCCTGAGCCTGAGCCTGAGCCTGAGCCTGAGCCTGAGCCTGAGCCTGAGCCTGAGCCTGAGCCTGAGCCTGAGCCTGAGCATGAGCCTGAGCCTGAGCCTGAGCCTGAGCCTGAGCCTGAGCCTGAGCCTGAGCCTGAGCCTGAGCCTGAGCCTGAGCCTGAGCCTGAGCCTGAGCCTGAGCCTGAGCCTGAGCCTGAGCCTGAGCCTGAGCCTGAGCCTGAGCCTGAGCCTGAGCCTGAGCCTGAGCCTGAGCCTGAGCCTGAGCCTGAGCCTGAGCCTGAGCCTGAGCCTGAGCCTGAGCCTGAGCCTGAGCCTGAGCCTGAGCCTGAGCCTGAGCCTGAGCCTGAGCCTGAGCCTGAGCCTGAGCCTGAGCCTGAGCCTGAGCCTGAGCCTGAGCCTGAGCCTGAGCCTGAGCCTGAGCCTGAGCCTGAGCCTGAGCCTGAGCCTGAGCCTGAGCCTGAGCCTGAGCCTGAGCCTGAGCCTGAGCCTGAGCCTGAGCCTGAGCCTGAGCCTGAGCCTGAGCCTGAGCCTGAGCCTGAGCCTGAGCCTGAGCCTGAGCCTGAGCCTGAGCCTGAGCCTGAGCCTGAGCCTGAGCCTGAGCCTGAGCCTGAGCCTGAGCCTGAGCCTGAGCCTGAGCCTGAGCCTGAGCCTGAGCCTGAGCCTGAGCCTGAGCCTGAGCCTGAGCCTGAGCCTGAGCCTGAGCCTGAGCCTGAGCCTGAGCCTGAGCCTGAGCCTGAGCCTGAGCCTGAGCCTGAGCCTGAGCCTGAGCCTGAGCCTGAGCCTGAGCCTGAGCCTGAGCCTGAGCCTGAGCCTGAGCCTGAGCCTGAGCCTGAGCCTGAGCCTGAGCCTGAGCCTGAGCCTGAGCCTGAGCCTGAGCCTGAGCCTGAGCCTGAGCCTGAGCCTGAGCCTGAGCCTGAGCCTGAGCCTGAGCCTGAGCCTGAGCCTGAGCCTGAGCCTGAGCCTGAGCCTGAGCCTGAGCCTGAGCCTGAGCCTGAGCCTGAGCCTGAGCCTGAGCCTGAGCCTGAGCCTGAGCCTGAGCCTGAGCCAGAGCCTGAGCCTGAGCCTGAGCCTGAGCCTGAGCCTGAGCCTGAGCCTGAGCCTGAGCCTGAGCCTGAGCCTGAGCCTGAGCCTGAGCCTGAGCCTGAGCCTGAGCCTGAGCCTGAGCCTGAGCCTGAGCCTGAGCCTGAGCCTGAGCCTGAGCCTGAGCCTGAGCCTGAGCCTGAGCCTGAGCCTGAGCCTGAGCCTGAGCCTGAGCCTGAGCCTGAGCCTGAGCCTGAGCCTGAGCCTGAGCCTGAGCCTGAGCCTGAGCCTGAGCCTGAGCCTGAGCCTGAGCCTGAGCCTGAGCCTGAGCCTGAGCCTGAGCCTGAGCCTGAGCCTGAGCCTGAGCCTGAGCCTGAGCCTGAGCCTGAGCCTGAGCCTGAGCCTGAGCCTGAGCCTGAGCCTGAGCCTGAGCCTGAGCCTGAGCCTGAGCCTGAGCCTGAGCCTGAGCCTGAGCCTGAGCCTGAGCCTGAGCCTGAGCCTGAGCCTGAGCCTGAGCCTGAGCCTGAGCCTGAGCCTGAGCCTGAGCCTGAGCCTGAGCCTGAGCCTGAGCCTGAGCCTGAGCCTGAGCCTGAGCCTGAGCCTGAGCCTGAGCCTGAGCCTGAGCCTGAGCCTGAGCCTGAGCCTGAGCCTGAGCCTGAGCCTGAGCCTGAGCCTGAGCCTGAGCCTGAGCCTGAGCCTGAGCCTGAGCCTGAGCCTGAGCCTGAGCCTGAGCCTGAGCCTGAGCCTGAGCCTGAGCCTGAGCCTGAGCCTGAGCCTGAGCCTGAGCCTGAGCCTGAGCCTGAGCCTGAGCCTGAGCCTGAGCCTGAGCCTGAGCCTGAGCCTGAGCCTGAGCCTGAGCCTGAGCCTGAGCCTGAGCCTGAGCCTGAGCCTGAGCCTGAGCCTGAGCCTGAGCCTGAGCCTGAGCCTGAGCCTGAGCCTGAGCCTGAGCCTGAGCCTGAGCCTGAGCCTGAGCCTGAGCCTGAGCCTGAGCCTGAGCCTGAGCCTGAGCCTGAGCCTGAGCCTGAGCCTGAGCCTGAGCCTGAGCCTGAGCCTGAGCCTGAGCCTGAGCCTGAGCCTGAGCCTGAGCCTGAGACTGAGCCTGAGCCTGAGCCTGAGCCTGAGCCTGAGCCTGAGCCTGAGCCTGAGCCTGAGCCTGAGCCTGAGCCTGAGCCTGAGCCTGAGCCTGAGCCTGAGCCTGACACTGAGCCTGAGCCTGAGCCAGAGCCTGAGCCTGAGCCTGAGCCTGAGCCTGAGCCTGAGCCTGAGCCTGAGCCTGAGCCTGAGCCTGAGCCTGAGCCTGAGCCTGAGCCTGAGCCTGAGCCTGAGCCTGAGCCTGAGCCTGAGCCTGAGCCTGAGCCTGAGCCTGAGCCTGAGCCTGAGCCTGAGCCTGAGCCTGAGCCTGAGCCTGAGCCTGAGCCTGAGCCTGAGCCTGAGCCTGAGCCTGAGCCTGAGCCTGAGCCTGAGCCTGAGCCTGAGCCTGAGCCTGAGCCTGAGCCTG
Organism: Xiphias gladius; assembly: GCF_016859285.1. Taxonomy (NCBI): domain Eukaryota; kingdom Metazoa; phylum Chordata; class Actinopteri; order Istiophoriformes; family Xiphiidae; genus Xiphias; species Xiphias gladius. Next base: position 21,213,532 of record NC_053423.1, read on the forward strand.
AGCCTGAGCCTGAGCCTGAGCCTGAGCCTGAGCCTGAGCCTGAGCCTGAGCCTGAGCCTGAGCCTGAGCCTGAGCCTGAGCCTGAGCCTGAGCCTGAGCCTGAGCCTGAGCCAAACGTTCGGTGGTATCAGTTTTCAAGGTCTTATCATCTGTCAGCTTCTGGTCAGTATGAATTCACAGTGGCACGACATGGATTATTGTCTTTTCAGAGAGCACAAGATATAAGGCTAACACAGACCAGGATCCTGACCTCCCATGATTCACTGCATCTTCTAACTTTTCTGTTTACCTCTTTGTTTCCAGGGCGACCACGAGCACTGAAGGACTCTCCATCTAAGGACGAGGAAGAGGACTTCGAGACTCCCACAATGTCGTTCGAGTCCTTCCTCACATACGACGCCCCAACGTCTGTCAAGAAGAAGAAGAAGCCATCGTCTTCATCGTCGTCACACAGTCGGCCATCTCACTCGTCCTCCTCCACGTCGTCTTCCCATCATACACGCACCCCTCTGCCGCCTGCGACCTCCTCCACCTCCTCCTCCTCCTCCAAAGTGAGCAAGGCGAACGGCACTCAGAGCAGCAAGAGGCCACATTCAAGCTCCAGTACGTCAGCTGCTGCTCCGGCACCCGAAAAACGCAAGAGGGTAAGAGCAACACAGAGTTTGGATTGTGCAAACTTAACAATAAACATCAGAAGAAGATCATTTCCGACATTATTTTTTATGATTTTGCTACAGTAAACATGGATCTGTATTTTACAGAGACTGAGCTGTGTTTAAACCAGTAATTGGAATGCGTAATTTAACAAAATTATCATAACTCAAGCTCCATTTATAAGCTTTTTTTCTGGAGCTTTCAGCCACAACTCAGTCTTCATCAGTGGATTGAGTTTGTTCAGGCCTTTGCTTTAGAGTTTTCAGTATAATTTAAGTGGGGTTACAACTAACAATTATTTTCATTATCGATTAATCTGCAGTTTATTTTCTTGATTAATCGATTAATAGTTTGGTTACATAAAACTGTGATCTAGGAGTCTTTGAGGACTTCATTTAGCCTTGAGCCTGTCATTTTCTGTCCAGGAACCAAAGCTATGCTTTTATTTTGTAGAATCATGTTTTTCTCCTAGTGACAGTGGCTGAGCTCCCTAGCGACTGTTAGCTAAACTTAGCATTAAGATAGGAAATGGGGGAAACGGCTCATTTGGCTCTTTCCAAAGATTTTAAAAAATCCAACTAACAACACGTCTAAAGCCAGGCTAACTGTTTCAACCCGTTTTTTCTTTGTTTTTTAAATAATTTTTTGGGAATTTTATGCCTTTTTTAGAGGGAAATGAGAGCTTCAGCAAAGGTAAATCCAGTAACTGTTTCTTAGCTCCAGTTTCATGTTGAACAGACAGTAATCGTAGCTTGTAAAATGTCGAACTATACCTTTAACTCACTGTGTAATTTGACTGCTTTTCTCCACCAAGTAACATTTAGTTTTGTGTGCATTTATTATCTTATTCTTTATAAAACCCTTAGTTTGAAAATTGTTTGCAGTTCCTGCTCATTGACGTAAGCGTATTGTTGTGTGCAGGTGATTGAGGCCATTCCAACTCTACCTGAAATCCCTCTGCCAGCAATCCAACCCAATTACAGACCTCTACCCTCCATCGACGTCACGCCGCTATCCCCGCAGAGACGTAAAGGTAATGCCCTGCCCTTAAAATGAAAATTCACGTGGCGTTCCCACACCTATGTCATGTTGAGCCTCCTCTAGAGATCACGAGACTACCAAACACACAAATGTAAACTTTGCAGTTCCTCCTTCTGGTCTAGTTAATGTCGGAGTGATCTTTGTAACCTGTAAACCAGAGTTGCTTCAAGTCCAAGTCTTTTTATGGTCTTCGTGCCATTAAGTCCCCGTATGTGTGCAGAAAATGGGCGTATTAAGGTCTCTCACTTTTCAGCATTCAGCGGCTCCCCTCCTTTCTTCTTTGAACGAGGGGGGCCATTTTTTTATCATCATTTTATTGCTCCAAGAATATGGCTAGAATAATAAAGAAATAAGCTGACCGGTTGCCCTCCAGGTCTGACATGCTGATAGTACCTTTCAACCTCAGCAGTGACATTTCTCGGGTCACGCACAAACTTGGGGCTGACTGTGGCTGCCACGGAGGTGAACACATGAGTTGATACCGACTGAATTTTAATGTCAAACGTTCCTAAAAGTTTGCGATTTGTTTTTGTATTTTTCTAACAGTACAGCTGTAAACCTCTAGGGTTTGAAGACTTCTCTCTCGCTCAGATTATTTTAACGTTATTTGCATGTCACATACCAAAATTTAGGCTTGACGTGTACAAACAGGTGAATTTTTACATTAATGCAAATCCTAATCAAGTTATTTTGGAAAATGTCCTTGTCAGTGTCGGCATATCTCTAACTGTTCCCCTCAAATTGTCAGACTTTCACTCCCTTCCTTCTCTGCTTTCAGTTCCTGTCTTCAACGATGAGGAGGACGCTGGCTTCACGGGGAAGCGGTTCAACTCCAAGATGGTGGTCTACTCAGGATCGAAGACCGCTTACCTGCCCAAGATGATGACTCTGTACGAGCAGTGCATCCGCGTGCTGCAGAACAACATTGATTGTGAGTGGAGCTGCTGCATTTTGCTTTGCTCAGATTATGAGCAACAAAGCTACAAAGCAGTCCCGAGTCTCCCAGGAGGTGGCACTGGAGCGCTCATAGACACCCTCAGTGTGGCCACACACTTGTATACCATAAATTAAGCACTATAATGTATTTGTGTTGCTTTTTTTATCATACATAAAATACTAATGAGCAGAATTTAATGTTAAGTCAATGAAAAGATTAAATCGGTGGCAAATAACAAACATAAGAATTCAGTAATTCTATGTAAAAAAATGTAGAATTATACGGTTTTATTTTTGTGTCACCCTTTCAAAACTCATCTCCACCTCCTTCAGTACCACTGCATTGCCAGCTTTCACACGCTTTGTTGAAATACTGGCTTTCATACACTCTCACACAGACCAAACAAAGGCTTCTTTTCTTTGACTTGATTAAATATCTGTGGCCATCACACAGCAACAGGATCCATACGTAGGTCTCCACTTTGAGAAAGGTGCTCTGCACAATTTATGCACTCGGCGCAGAAGCGGCAACTTCATCAGTTATTTCAATCTTCTGATGTGGCTTCTTCCGGTAGTCTTATTAACCTCAATGCTTTTCTGCACACCAAACACAGAAACTGTTGCAAACAGAATCACAGTTTTTTTGCAGTGAAGTCATTGGGAACAAAGCTGCCGTGCTCAGGATGAGTCCAGCACCGTCAAAGCTGTTTTTATTTTCAACAAAACTCCAAATATTGTTTCCTCCAGAGAAGCAAAGTATTTTTTTTTTTCTACCCAGGCGAGCGGATTATTACAGGGAGTTTTTGGTTTTGCTGCTGAAATGCAGTTATGTTTGTAGCAGTGGCATTACTGCAAACAAGGATCTTATCTGATCACTGGAGTAAAACAAAAAATAAGGCAACAGATAGTAGACCTAATAATGAAAACACAATTTATTGTACTTAGCCTGTAAGTTACTGTAGATACTGTAGTTGCCTCAGTGCAATGTTGTGCATATTTTTATGCTTGGACAGGAATTTCAGTGTTTTGTGAGCACAAGTTAAACACACAGATTAAAAAAAAAAAATTGCCCACCACTGCCAGTGTATTCGGGTATTTTTTTCCCCCCTCATATTCATTTAGATTGTCTCTTTACCCAAATTAAATAAAAAGAATAAAATAAAAATGAAAAAGTTCCTGCTTCTCCCTGGTGGTATTTGGCAGTTTACAGTAGTTAGATAGTTAGATTCAATATGAGATGGAGTTTTGGGAGTTTACCTCCATTAGTTTGTGGTACGGCATTAAAAAAAATAGACACTTAGAAAATTCAACAATATGTACTTTTCTGTGGTCATTTTCCGACCCAACGCTCCACTCACACGGCATCCGAAGGTGGTTAAAACAAACGAAAGCGACAGCCCAGATGTGACTGTTTGATGTCTCTGTCTCTGTCCCTGTCAGCCATCGCTGAGGTGGGAGGAGTGCCATTCGACATCCTGGAACCGGTTCTGGAGCGATGTACGCCAGAGCAGCTGTACCGCATCGAGCAGAGCAACCAGGTAACACACACGCATGCTCGCTGACGAAATGCATTCCCTGGCCCCTAGCCCCTCGCCCTAACCTTAACCATCACAGCTAAATGCCAAACCCCGAACCCGTACCCTAAACTGAACCTAATTCTAACCCTAAAAACCAAGTCAGACATTCCTTTGAAGTAGTGACCATCTGCCAACAGGTCCTCGAAATGCAGGAATGTCTGCACTTCTATGGTGATGGTGAAGAGTCCAAACACACAAGTCGAAACACACAATGCAGCTTCCTAAAGCTTCCACATAGGCTTCTTTTTCCGAAGAGATCAAAACTCCAGCTTGATGGCCTTCATTTGGATGACCCGTATGAAGGCCACAAGCCAAAACGCGTTGGTCTGACAATAACGTTGTTCTTTACACAACAAGTGTTGCTGGAGTTTTGACCTCTTGAGCCATCTTTTCCCTTCTTCGCGCACCTGGGAAGTAGGTGAAGTTGTGCCAGAAATCCCTACTCTGCTTCTTTAGAGTTTCTCGAGAAGAAAAATAACACCACTGCCACACCACTAGCCCAATATCACAAAGCAGAAACCTGCCTCGGGGGGCTTTTGTATCCGCACAGCGCACAACCCCCTCTGTCCAGTGGAACCTCCGATCGGAATATGGAAAAACTCCCCAAAAAAAGACCACCTCTCCACCATGAAGAACGGGGAAGACGACAGACTACGCAAACACACAAGAGGCAAAATCCAAACCAACCACTCATACGTAGGAGAACGGAACAAACACGCAGTGGGAAAGATTTTCCAGGAATTGGAAAACCAGTTCATCAATCACTGCGGAGCCTTCATCGTGTAGATAGCTTTTTATCTCCTTCGTGTAATAACCCCTGACTTGTGAAAAAATGTTTCCGCTTTCCCCTTCTGTCAGTGTTTCACGGAGGATTCCGATGAGCTGTGGATGCGTCACTGTCACCGGGACTTCAAGCGTGAGTCTCCTCAGGAGTACGAGTCCTGGAGGGAAATGTACCTGAGGCTGCACGACGAGCGCGAGGAGCGACTGAGGATGCTCACCCAGAACATCACCTCTGCACACGCCAACAAACCCAAAGGTAGCAGAAGTTTTCACTGACTAAAGTTTTGTAACTATTATCTGATGTTTAGGTTGAGATTTTTCCTTCAGTGTTGACTGTAGAAGACGTGTAAACTAAGAGTCACTTAGGCTGTGAAATGGTAAAAGTCAAAACATTATCAGTGCTTCTCTAGCTACAGGTTGACTCACTACCTTATCAGTAAGCAGTAGAAAGTGGCAAAACGGACATCGGGCGTAAGAACATAATAGATTTCTATGTTGTTAACCTGTTCCCAGACACCCCCATTTTTTGTGCAAAAGCCTGAAAATGATGTACCCAAAACAAAGAGGTTACTAGTCTTCAACCCTTTTGATTACAGTCATAACCCTGGTCTGCCTTGAAGGGTATGTCTTTAAGTGTTACAACCAAAAGATCAGAATGGGTAGGAGAGATACTGGACCAAAGTTACAGTAGTACCCTTTGTGTGGAAATCACTTCGGAGACATAGCCACAAGTCTGAAGCAGCTGTTGCAGCGATATGAGGATCCTAAAGGCTTTGCGCAGATAGTCAGGAGGCTTGGAGCTTTGAAGCCGTGTATAATTTATCAAGGTTGTGTGAGTCCGGTACAGACCAACGCAGACGCACCTGAAGTAACGTCCCATGGATGAGACAGTGTAACTTAAAAGCTTAAACGTTTATTTCTCAAAGTCTCTGAATGTTCGTGTTTCACTGTGAGTGTCGTGTTTCTCCCGGCAGGGCGGCAGGTTAAGATGGCGTATGTAAACTCTGTCGCCAAGCCGCCACGTGACGTTCGCCGCCGACAGGAGAAGTTCGGGACCACCAGTGGTTTGTCCACAGCTGCCTCAAACACAGCCGCAGCTCCCATTAAGTCAGTATAATATACAGGACATCATCGTGTTGGCTTGCATGTAGCCTTATGTCTCGAATTTGATGCGGAAGTTTCTCTGTGGAGTTAGAATGAACATTGAGATATACAGAGGATACATCATTTTACATACAGTAAATGTGATTTTTTTTTAAAAAATTTTTTATGCATGTTGGAATGATAAAAGTAACGCCTGCACACTGACTCCAAACCACAAAATGTATTTGAAAAGATAACATTTTGATCCCAGTCAGATCTTCTTCGATCTTCTCATCCGTTTCCAAGTGTTTTGACCGGACGAAGGTCCAATCCATCCACTCACTTATGTAGTATTTAAAGCGGAAGTGGCAAACATTTGATGGTTCCAGGCTCTCAATCGGAGAATTTGCTGCTTTTCTTGGTCTTACCTTATATTTAATTGAATATTTTTCTGGATCCGGACGGTTTGTCAAACAAAACAAAACATTTAATGACACCCCCATTGGTCCAGGGCATAATGTAGTACATTTAAAAAAAAAAAATGTTTTCTGATGTTTTATAGATCAAACAATGAATCAAAAGTAATCGGCAGCTTAATGAAAATGGTCATTAGTTGCAGCCCTAGTTTTAATAATAAATAACTGATTCATCGTTTGTGTCAGTCATGATGCAAAAATGCCAAATACTCACCAGTTAAAGCTTCTTAAATGTGAGGATATGCCGCTGTTATTGTAAACTGAGCACGTTTAAGTTGTGGACTGTTGGTTGGTCAAAACAAGCAGTTTGGAGCTCTGAACATCAAACATTGGATCGGTTAATTGAAACAGAATAATCAAGAGGATAATTGATAGTGGAAATAGTTGCAGACGCAATAGAAATTTGAGTCCATCACTTACTTTCTGTGGTTCGTGGTTTAGTTAACGGCCGCTTTGGTTCGTTTTAGATTCACCAGACTCATAGATCTTCTCCCCCTCCCTGTTAATTTCAGAATAAGGCCAGCTCCCACAGACTCTTCCGGTGAATGCAGTCGCTCCTTTTCCTCCGGACAAAACCCTCCTCCCAGCTCGTCCCGCTCCTCGGGTCCGAGCGGAGGAGGAGCAGCAGCAGTAGGGGGAGGAGGAGGAGGAGGACACGCCGCCCGGGACAAGCCACAGGTCAAAAGTAAGTGTGCGTGTGTTAACGGTCCTGGCGCAAAGTTGTGATTTTTGGAATATCAGTCCTTTTAAATCTAATAAATCATCTGTTCCTGTTTTGTCCCTCTCAGAAATCGCCCCCATGATGGCCAAAACTATCAAAGCGTTCAAGAACAGATTCTCCCGCCGATAGTGTGAAAGAGACTGAATGTATTTTATGAATTCCATCTGTGTTTTTAATTTAAGTTTAACAAAATTTTACTGCACACACACGCACACACCCAAACACACAACATCATCTTTTCCCGCCAAACATATCCCATGAACTTTGCAGTATTGGTGGAATTTTTTTTTTCTTTTTCTTTTTTAATTTAAGTGATGGCATCTGTTTTGGGGCTCTTCAAATAAGTATTTAAATCATAAATAACGGTCGGAAGGGTGTGTCGTCTGAATTAAGAGAAATAAGTCGCCAACTTTTTACAGGACGCAAAAGGACGCAAACACAGTCTGTTACTTTTTGTTGTTTTTTTAAAGGAATAGTTTGACATTTTGGGAAATAAACTTATTCGCTTTCTTGCTGAGATTTAGATGAGAAGATTGATCCGGGTCTCTTGTCTGTACGATAAATGTGTAGCTGTAAGCAGGACTCGAGGACCTGTGTCAGAAATGGTTATCTTCATTCTGCTGTGCTTTTGTTGACCCCCGATAGATATTTTTGGGGTTTTTTTTGGGGGGGGGTTTTGTTCAGTCTTAATTTCCTGGTGCAGTTCAGCACAAACCGTGACCATGCTGTGCCTGGAATTCGAATTTAAACTATGCAGCATCTAAATATTGTCAGGTATTTTCCCCTTTCTTTTGCCCCTTTTAAATAATTAATAACAGTAATAGCAGCAACCACTTATATAGAGTAACATCCACTCGACAGCGCCCCCCTACAGTCACACTTAACCAAGGGCTGCAAAATATGGTGTAACGCTAGCACATAACCCCCAGTAAAATGTAGATTTGTAATTTTTTAAATTGCGCTTTGTTTTTTGTACAGATGAAACAAACACGATATAATGTGTTAATTGGTGAGCTTTAGAGGTGCTGGTACGTTCAAACAGAACCAGGCTAGCTGTTTCCCCCCGTTTCCAGTCTTTGTGCTAAGCTAAGCTAACCAGCTGCTCGTTGTAGCTTCATATTCACTCTACAGACAATGATAGTGGCGTTGATCTTCTCATCTAACTCTGAACAAGAAAGCGACTAAGCGTCTGTCAAACTTTTAGTTTCACTTGAGAGAAAAAATACTCATTTTAATTTAAAGACTAGTCAGTTGTTACCTTTCTTTATGACCAAATGATACACTACACTAGGAAAACCTTCAGACACTCTTGTTTTGTCTTTTAATCGCATGCATGGTGCACGTCAGCTGCAACATTAAGACTCCACCTGAGACATCAACTGGCTGGTGAAAGACTGCTTTTTAAAAACAAATACATGCATATTTTTTAACATGTTTTGCCTGGTGCATTTTTCAATGTGTAGGGCTAAAATGATATCTATGAACCTCAGACACACAAACACACACACACAAACACACACACACACACACATTGTAGACTTATTTTAACCCTCCTGTGGCTTCAGATCATGTTTTCCTGCTGTCCAATGTGTGCGTCCCTCTTAATATCTGCTTCACTGTGACAAGTAGCTCGAGGGGCCGAAGAGATGAAGAAGAAAAACAACAATAGGAAAGAGGTCGGTAGGAGGTTTGCAGCTTCAGTCTACAACAATGGTGATGAGATGTATTTATTTTCAACACTGGGACCTGGCACCCCGCAACATGGGCCCGAAAGGAAGTAGATTAAAAATTGTAATTTTATTAGATTTTAAAAAATGTTATATGGTCATTTTTATTAAAATTGACTTTTTGCCCTTGAACTGCCCCTGTCTCTTCTTTTGAACACAAATACCAACCAGGGGAAACGAGTGTCGCTTTCTATATCTGAATTTTCTCTCTAAGTGACCGAGACAATCTGCAGAGGAGGAGAAGGAGGTACAGTAGTATGGAAAAACAGTCACTGTAGATTGTGAATGGATTTTTAACTGTCCATCTGTCTTGTAGGCCTCAATAAAGAAGTATTAGTATGTTTTTTTTTAGTTTGATTTTTTTTTCTTTTGTAAATCAGGTATTTATGTCACATTTATTCCCATTTTATGCCTAAATGTTGGGTTTGGCCTTTGTTTTTAGTGTCTCTGATCCTTACTGTCATTGATCTTAATGGAGATGGTTTCTATGAAGCGTAACAGGTGTTGAAATCTGCATCTTGAAACCTCTTTATGTTTGATCAGAGCAATTAGAGCAAGTGCTGTGGATCATAAAATCCACGTTTGTTCTGGCCGGTAAGCTGGTCAAACGCCGCTGAACCGGGAACTGACAAAGCTGCTTTTAATTGAGCACTGGATTTCGGTGCAGTTTCACGTTGGACTTTTAAAACCTCCACGGTCCCAAAATAAATCTGAGGGGGGTCACAACATGATCAAAAGGATTAAAAAAAAATAAATAGATAATAAAAAAGGAGAACAAATTTGTATAATTGTTATATTTTTCTGATTTTTTTTCTCTACATTTTTCTTTCTTAATGTGAAATACTGAATACATTCACTTTTTTTTTTCCATCCTTGAAATGAATCAATCTGAAAGGGAAAAAAAAAAATTCTCCTCTGCTTTCCGGCACTTCAATATTGTGGCATTGAAAACTTATCATAGCTCATGTATTATAGCCACAAGCCACCTGCACCGTCAAGTTACACACGAGTGTCACCAATAATCTAACACTCTGAGAGGCTACTTTTACTTTCGACAGCGCAGTAGTTGTGCTTGTCGCAGAATCCAAGCCCAATGTGTCATTTTCACACCGCGGTTCGCGTCCGGGTTCTCCTACCGCTCATGTAACCTCTCGCGGGTTCTCGACAGTTTTGACACTTGGTGGCAAGAGAGGCGAGCCAATCGCGGGGCACGTCACGCGTTCGGCGTTTCGTTCGCCACGCGGAGGGGACCGCAGAGCGTCAGAGGAAGACTCCGGGGGGGGGGGGGGGGGGGAGTCTGACGTCGCCTTCAAAATAAAACGTCTCGCTTTAGCGCTCACATAAACCACTGGCTGCATATAAAGATTTAAACCTCTCACACGAGGGAGGGAGTCTTCTCTGCATTCTGTCAACTATGCACTCTGCAAACCACGTATTCCTTCAAAAAAAACCCTTGCATTTACATCATGGGATACAGGTGAAATGTTCTGGAGGGAACGTTGGCAGATAAATTTACTTTATTAATGCCAAATACATTATAAAAAAAAATCTTTTATCAGAAAATATTGAAACATCCAGTGTACAATGTATAATATCTACAGGTTCCATATAATATTTACAAGTAAAAAAGTGTGCAGTACATAAAGCAAATAATTAAAATTCAGCAGTGAGAGACATTTTATGCATACTGAATTAAAAGAAACCCAAATGACAGAAAAAACCCCTACCCCTGTACAAATGAACAGATTGAAAACCGGTGCTGAAATTGATAAAACCCAAAAATAAAAGAAAACCCCTACTCCTGTACAAAAGGAAAGTAACCACAGCTGATATCATTACCATCTTAATTTTTTTTTTCTTAATTTTTGGCTTCTTAGTACCTTAATCTCAAAATCCCTTAATGCTCAATTAAAAGATGGCTCATTGCCATGGAGACCCAAAGTTATCTGTAATAAATTGACAAATGACACATTATGAAATAAAATCATCCCACTAATAAATGCAGCCAAAACATGTAATATAACCATGAAATTTTGAAATAATTTTTTTAAACTCAGCTCTTTGTTATGAAATATTATTTTATCCTCCTTTTTTCATAATAACAGAGTCTACTGCTGGTACATTTTATTCTATTCCAGCTGTTCATATTAAAAAATGAACCCACCATTTTGGTTAAAGAAACCAAAACCAATTTATTTCATAATACCGCTTTTCATCACGCAGTCTTTCTTTGAATCCATAAAAAACAGGGCTGAGTCATTTATATGATTTGGCTGTTTCCTTGCAGTGGAAGATTCGGTCCCCTCTCCTTGATATTACCGTTTACACAAACTGTTTTATTTTGAAAACGTACACCGGAAAAACGGGGTAACTGCTGTTCGCCTGACGCAGACGTCAGTTCGCTTGAGGCTGCGAAGTGAAACTTGCTGATCTCATTTCACTTTGTAAAACCAGCCAGAGGGGCGGTGGTTTACAGCCTCAGTCCCACCAGCCGACTGCAACGGAAAACAGCGTTTTCAGCTCCACGATGTCCGGGCACGGTCACGGTCATGGTCACGGGCACGGCTGCGGGTGCGAGGGGGAGCACGAGCCCGCGGAGAGGGGCCTGGAGTACGGACTGTACCGGCGGATCGACCTGGAGAAGCTGCAGTGTCTGAACGAGAGCCGGGACGGAGACGGAAAGCTGGTGTTCAAACCGTGGGATCAGCGGAACGAGCGAGACAAGGTAACGGCCGTGCAGAGCCTCTCCCCCGGGCAGTCGCCCTGGCTGCGTCCCCTGAGGACAAAAGGCGCAGGCTGACAGAAGCGCTGCCTGCGGTCGCTGCTTGTACGTGTGCCCGGGGAGGGTGAAGGTCTGTGGGGCTACTGTCTGTGGAGAGACGCTGGCTGCTCCGGGAGCCGCTCTGCGGGTCTACGCAGTTTGTAAAACAAACAAAAGTTTATTCATTTCAATGAGGCTGAAAAAAATCACTTGTGGCTGCGGTTTGGGTCCGCTCAGAATAAAGTTACAAACACACCAGCCTGGTGCAGGGTTGCCAGATTGGGCGATTTAATGGACTTTTAAAAATCGATTCTTACAATTTGGGCCGCTTTTGTACCATCACGGCGGGTTCCACCCACGAACAAACCGGTTTATAAACCAGGGGATCTCTGGCTCCGGGGGGCAGCAGCTCATGGAGGCAATTAACGTAGGCACTTAACTGCAGCAGTTTTGTGTCAAATCTCGGAGTCATAAATCGGTCAAATCCGAACACACACACACGATACAAATATTTTTAGGTTCAGCACGACTTTCACTTTACGAGAGTGTCGTTATCCCCGATGTCGCTCGCAAACAAGCGTCGATAAATCCGCTTAGAAATCGTAGGGAAAAAATAGACGCTCCTTTATAAATGCAGAACTTGCCTGAGAATCATCACTTTTTGAAGTTTTCTTCAGTATTGAAGTAATCAAGCGATGGTTGTCAGTGCCGTCCACCGGTGCACTGCCAACGGGAACTGCCAATAGCTGATTCGGTTGACTTATTTTTCCAAACTGTAAAGAAATATAGGCAAAAAAACCAAAACAAAACAAAAAACCCAAAAAAAAAACCAGGGGGCTCAAGTCTTAGCCCATAGAAAAACTCAGAGAATCCATGGTAACATTATATTTCCTGTTTCTTGTAAACATTTTTAACATTTAATGCTTCATTTCTGACTTGGCTTCTTTCTGTCAGTCCAAACTGGCAGCACTGGCCTGGCCTTTAAATTACTTTACTGATTAGGGTCAATATGGTTGAAATCCAGGGGTGGGAAGTAACTAAGTACATGTACTCAAGTACTGTACACGTTTGAGGTACTTGTGCTTTACTTGAGTATTTTTATTTTGTGTTACTTTACAGTAGAGCTACAACGTTGAGCCAGACAGAAAATGAATCCGCAACTATTTTGATTAACGAGAAATAGTTTGTCTTTTTCTTTTTTTTTTTTTTTAGCAAAAATGCCAAAAAATCCACTGGTCCCAGCTTCTATGATGTGAGAATATGCTGCTTGTTGTTTGTTTATATAATTTTAAGCTTATATATTATCATTTTAAACTGAATATTTTGGGATTTTAAACTGTTGATTGGACAACATTATTTTTGGCTGGTATAATTAATAAGGTTGGTTTTCGCTATTTTATGCCGATATGTGGACAAAACAATTAATTGATTAAACCAGAAAGTAATCAGCAGATTAATAGATAATGAAAATAATTGTTAGTTGCAGTCCTACTTTAAACTCCGACTATATTACAGTTTAGATGCAAATAGTTTGTTTTAGCTTCACTACATTTTTTTTGACAGCTGTCATCCCTGGTTACTTTTCAGATTAATTTTTTTTTCAGTTAGGTCCATAAGTATTTGGACAGTGACACGATTTTTTTTTCTTTTTCTAATTTTGCCTCTGTTACACCACCACGATGGATTTGAAACGAAGCCATTACGACGAGATTGAAGTGTAAACGTTCAGCTTTAATTCAAGGGGTTTAACAAAAATATCACATGAACCGTTCAGGAATTACAGCCCGTTTTATACATAGTCCCTCATTTTCAGAGGCACAAAAGTAATTGGACAAACCAACATAATTATAAATGAGGATCATTTTTAGTACTATTTTTTAAAACACATAGTATTAAAAACAGTATTTTTAATTCAAAATCCTTTGCAGTCAATGACTGCCCGAAGTCTGGAACCCATGGACGTCACAAAATGCTGAGTTTCCTCCCTTGAGACGCTTTGCCAGGCCTGTGCTGCAGGGGTCTTTCCGCCCTCAGTTTTGTCTTCAGTGAGTGAAAAGCCTGCTCAGTTTGGGTTGAGGTCGGGCCACTGACTTGGCCGTTGGAGAATATTCCATTTCTCTGCCCGGGGAAGCTCTTGGGCTGCTTTCGCAGTATGTTTTGAGTCATTATCCATCAGTGCTGCGACGCACCCTCCTATCAGTATTGCGGCATTCGGCTGAATCTGGGCAGGTAGTACAGACCTATACACTTCAGAATTCATCCTGCTGCTGCTTCTATCAGCAGCCACATCATCAATCAACACCAGCCTCTGAAAATGAGGGACTGCGTATAAAAATGGCTGCAATTCCTAAAGGGTTAATGCAGTACTTTTGTTAAACCCCCCTTGAATTGAAAGTCTCCACTTCAGTCTCGTCTTAACGGCTTCGTTTCGAATCCATTGCGGTGGTGTAACAGAGGCAAAATGACGAAAACTGTGCCACTGTCCAAATAACATTTGATGTGTTTATGAAATGCGTTGTAGTGTTGTGGATTAAACAAACCTGTGGTGCATAAAGTAGAAAAATTAGCTCAACACTGACGACCTGCAACAGCAAAAAGCTACTTATGCATTAATCCATCAGTATTAACAATCCTAATATGTGGTCATATATAAGTCAGAAAGTACTTTTACTTTGATAGACAACGTACATACAGCTGATGATACTTTCCGACTTTTACTTAAGTAGGATTTTGAATGAAGGACTTTTACTCGTGATTGAGTATCTTTACATTGTTGTATTGATACTTTTACTTAATTAAAGGATCTGAATACTTATTCCAACACTGTTAAAATAATGATCATGCTGTTAATGATAATATTTTTCAAATACTGATAAATTGCTGTATCACAATGTGGATAGGGTTAGTTGTTATTGAGGTAGATGATGATGATTATTCCACAAGGCCCAGTTCTGATTGCTTATACCGGGGTCAGTTTGGCCCAACAACCAGTCAAACCAGTATCCCCGCCTGATTATGTCCCAGTGCAGATTGTGCACTTTAGCGTTGGTTTTATTGCTGCTGTCACTCTGCAATTACTCAGAGAGGATTCACTTTTTCTTCTCTTAGTTTGTCGAGAGCGACGCAGATGAGGAGTTGCTGTTCAACATCCCGTAAGTCCTATATATTATTATATATCGTCGTCATCATCATCATCATCGTCATCATCATCTGTGTTGTAGTCGGCCTGAATTTTAACCTTTTCTCCTGCATGAACACTGAATATTCTATTCTTTGCTGCCTGTGCACATTGAGGTTCAAAGTACATTTACAGATGGACACACTCTCAGTACCAAGTACTTTATAATTATAAAACGTGTTGGTTTATACTGTAAGTTGTTAATAAAGCTCTGCAACAATATTACTGAAATGAGCATCTTTTGTGTTCTGTACTTTCAGACCAAGGTGACTTTTTCATTTTTGGTTTGCACATTTCACCGTTCATCTCCTTTGACAGCTCCTGCCGTCTTCTTGTCTTTCACCGTCACAGCGTCCTGTTTTGGTCCTGATAGCATCTCCTCGCTGTGACTTTTTTTTTTTTTTTTTTTTTTTTTTTGGGTGAAAGATTGTAACGAAGGAACTATGTTGCACCTCTTTCAGTTTTACTGGCAGCGTGAAGCTGAAAGGTATCATCATTTCCGGAGAAGACGACGACTCTCATCCAGCTGAGATACGACTGTGAGTGTCTGTCTCTGCTCCTCTGATCAGGGGTCAGGCAGGTAACACAGGCCCCGGGACACCCCAAAGTCTTGATTTAGTAAATTAAGTGTGCACGTTATTGTAAGGAGCGTTCTACTGATTCAAGTTCTACTTAAATAGGATGTTTTCCGGAAAAAAAAACCAAACAAACCGTAAATGTAAAAAAAAGGAATATTTTTCTAATGGTATGTTTCTTTTATTACTTCATGATCACAGCAGTTTATCCATTTAAAAAAAAAACATAAACACACAGCCAAACAAATTTTGTCACCCTAGGTACAAAAACATCCCTCAGATGTCCTTTGACGCCACCGGCAGAGAACCTGAACAAGCCTTCAGACTCAACAGAGACCCTGTTGCTGAGCTGGAGTACCCAACAAAGTGAGACCACGAACAGTAATACTTTATTTTGTTTTTTCATTGAATTTTAGCGGGATAAAGTCTCTCCAGGTTGCAATAAAACTCCTATTGAGGCTACTAGTCTGACACTGAAAGCTGCAACTAGCAAGACCAATAATGTTTAATTCACTGTCTTACTTAATCATGATTTTTTTAATTGCACGGATGTCGCTGTTCCTGCTGCAAAATATTGTTTTCTCACTTTACCGGAATCCTCCATAGTCGTAGATGGAGGCTTTTAGATTTGCCTACACAAGAGAACTGATAATGCAGTGTAGCATCGGGATCATTTTCAGGGCAACTCCGGACTCTGTGACACGAAGCTGTGAAATCCTGGTCAAAGAAGCGTTTAAAAGACAAGTGAAGCCCGTTCTCTGTTTCTCTTTCTGTTGGTCCTGACATTTCATCCCTGTTTGTGTTTATATGCGCTCGTTTGACCGCGGCGCATCACGAACACGTTCGCATCCTCCTCTACAGGCTTCGCGATCTCCTCTTACGTACCACTGCTCTGTGCTGGCTTTTCTTCAATTCACTTTATCGTGTATAGCTCAGACACTTTCCCCTAAGCCTCTGTCTCGAATGAAAGTGTCTCTTGTTGTGTCATGATTTCCAGGATCGCTCGTTTTTCCAGCGTTCAGCACCTCTCCATCCACATCTCAAAGAACTTTGGCGCGGAGAGTACCAGGGTCTACTACATCGGGCTGAGGGGCGAATACTCAGAGGTCAGTCTGAACCTCAACCCGCCACATGAAACGCCACCGGTGTCCGGGGCTGGTTTAACCTCCTGAAGGCTCCCCGGGCAGAATTTTGCTGCCGGGCAGTTTTTGTTGCCTAAACCACAGGCGGGACACTGGATGCACATAAAACGTAGCGCTTCGTTCTGAACGTGATCCAGCCGGCGATTGCATTTCCAACAACACATATTTGCTGCTGGAGTTTAGTTGTATCTAAAAGGAATTTCTAGGGAACGGGGCTGTTTCAGTATAACACAATAGAATTCAACTGCAGCACCTCTCGAAAACAATTGTAACTAGAATGGGAAAATTTTTCCACCCAGGGGAAAAATGCCCTATCTCCCATGTTTGGGAAAGTGATTAAAAAAAAAAAAAAGAAATTCCTGGACCAAGCCCCTTTAACCAGATATGCACCAAAAAAGAATGGGTTCTTCCCCTGGCCCAGGCCCCATCCCTCCTCCAAGTACGGTGCAAACCGGTTCAGTAGTATTTTTTTTTTTTTTGCGTAAACAAATTACCAAACGAACAAACAAAAAAAACAACAAACAGGCACGGGTCAAAATATAACCGCCTTGGTCGAGGCAACGAAGTCTGTACATTATAACATCCAGTTATAATGTTGTTATTTTGCCTCGTCTTTCATCCCGAGGGCAGCAGATTCCTCCCCAAAATAATTTGGTGCCTCGCTGGTGTCGCTCAGTTTCCATTCTGACCAGAGTCTCTGTATGTCTGTCAGGTAGTACGACGCTGCTGTGGTGACAGCTGTGTGAGCTACTCACCATGTCCTTTTTTTTTTTTTATTAATACCAAACAGTTTATGTTTCATTTACTTTATCAAAGCATTACCTTTAAAAATTAATTCTGCTCTGCGCGTTGTTTGCGTTGTTGTTGCTCTCAGAACTAAGATCTCGACGTTTTGATGTCTGGGCTTTTTCGTAGAGATCCAATTTTATTTGATGAGCTTCACGTCAGCCCAAGACTGGGTGGAGTATTTGGGTGGAGAGTCAGTCTTGGTGGTTCCCAAACTTGGGGGTGGGTGCGTGACCGGGGGAAAAATTTGAAGCTGAATTTAAAAAAAAAAAAAAGTTGAATGAATCTGATTTCTTTGGAAACAGTAAACAAAAATCAATGCTCTGATGCTATTAAAATTCAGGTTATGTAGTTTTATCAAAACAGTAAAACATGTAAAGTACAAAATGGAGATTTTTTTTGACAGAGAAGAAAAGAAGAGCAGGTGATGATCAAATCTGAAATACGAAGAGGTCTCGCTCTCAAGTTCACCGTCGGTATAGCAAGATATTTCTGTGGCCTTGTTTGTCTCAAACCTCTGGGAGTTTAGGCAAAGTTTAGGCTCCTCTTGACTCCTTTTGCTGCTAGTTTCTCCCCAGATTTTTACCAGTTGATTAAAAAAATGAAATCGACTCACAAATCAGGGAGCAGGGAGGCAGGGCCAGATGGGAAAATGTGTCGGTAACACTCCTCTAAGGCAATTAAAATTAGGAAAATTAAAGACGGCTGTGTGACATTTCGGGATATGTATTATCTACGTCCTGTTGTAGTTTATAGTGTCAGAGGGACATAGAGTGCGAGTCAAGCCTAGCGCTGAATTGATCAGTTGAGTAACGGATTAACAGAAACTATCCTGATAATCGATTAATTGCTCAAGTAGTTATTTAAGGCCCAATGACACATATTCCGTTGTCCCTGTTGTGGAAGATTTTCTACAAAAGACTCCGAACACAATTAAACACACAAAACACTGATGGGGTTAAAGTGAATTAGATTGTAAGTTACAATATAGGAGACAAACAAACCTTCTCACAAGAAGTCAAAGGAGAGGCTCTCAATAGAAAGAGACTTACAAACATCCTTTATAGTGTTTCTTAAGACAAAGAAATGAGTTCCAATTGGTGATCTGAACTTCTACCCAAACACATCTTCCAATAGGATAGAAACTTGCATAATGTTCCCGCGCTGCCCATGCACTGGCCATAAATCGAACCTCAGACGGGCCTAGCTTGGCTTATTTCCATTTTATGGTAAGGTGACAGGCTGCTCCGTATACAGGCCCCCCCCTGGACTCATAAAACATCCGTCTAAGGCCCCTGGGGGAGACCTTGAAACTTCTACAGGAGCATCACCCAAAGTGAATGAACGATAAACCAAGTTTTCCTTAACATTCTGACTTCTAACCTTCGAGGATTTGCTGCTTTTCTTTGTCTTATATGATAGTAAACCCGATATCTGTAGGATTTGGACTGTCGGTCTGACCATATGAAGTCACCTTGGGCTCTGGGAGATTTTCGATTATTTATAGGCCAAACAAATAATTGAATAATTGTTAGGTGCAGCCCTAAAATGATTGTGACCAAGATGCAGTATGTGTTGAGCGGGGCTTTTTACAGTTGACAAATAAACCTGTCAGTGCTCTCAGCTAGAAAAACTACATTACAGTATGCAATGCTGTTTCTAAGTGACCTGAAACATTTATTGGGTATTTTTAGACTGCAATTTCCTGTTCCAACATTTGTAAGCTAAAACCAGCCAGTACTATCAGCCATGCCATTATATCAGCTGTTCTCTAAATGTAATGACCCTTTTTTTTTTTTTTTCAGTGCAGGACCAGTGTTTAACTTGTTTTCCCGTCCTCGGTTCTGCTGTTCTGTTTCTGCGTCCTGTTTTAACGGGACAGCTTTATCTACGAATGCTTGTCCCGGCTTGAAGTCAGCCCCGTCTCTCTCCTTGTGCTTTCAAGGCTCACAGACACGAGGTGACGATCTGTAACTACGAGGCGGCGGCAAACCCCGCAGATCACAAAGTGGAGAGCATCATCCCACAAACCAACTTCATTTCCTGAAAGCTTCAGAGAGTCGGGAGAAGAAGAAGGGGAGGAGGTTGAGGAGAGGTCTCAGTGGCGTCCGCTGACTGTCATTGACACGAGTCAAAAAGTCAAAGATGAGTTCAACGCTGCGTACTGGCAGGTTGGTCGAGCTCGACCGGGACTGAGCAGTGAAATTTGAAGACCAGAGGGCTTCAGATGTGTCCGGAAGTGCCAAGTTGTCGCACTTTTTTTTTTTCTTTTTTCTATGGCAATAAAGAGCGAAGGCTTAATGTGGGCAAAGAGCTTATTAATAAATGCATGAAACATTTGACACTCAGATAAAGTCTGTTGTAATCAGTTTAACCTGTATACCCTGATTCATTAAGATATTCATTACTACAATAAAGTGACAGTGACTCTCAAATAAAACAGTGAAGGCTGGAAATTAAACCAAACAAGCGTTTTTGATTCATTAAATGACTTTGGTTGTCGAGTTTACGCTCTGGATCCAAAACCAGCTTCACGTAATGATTTTTAGGTATAAAACATGTAAAGTAAACTTCATTTGCTCTCAAACATCTGCAGAAAAACGCTACTTATACAGACTCAGCAATCACTCTGGATACCATGAGCACTTTTTTTAAATGACTAAAAATTCATATAATAGCTATAAAAGTACATGGTTTGCATTTTGTAAAGCCAGGAAATGGTCCACTAACAACCGCTGGGTATTTTTTGCCACCTAGTGGATTATCTTGTCTAAGGGTTTGCATAGTCCCAAAATGCTCTGTTTGTCTTTCCAGAGCTTCTCTCTTCAGGAGAATTGTCCTGCAGCTCAAAAATTAAAAGCAGCAGCTACTCCATTAAAGGTGAAAGCACCGCATTCAAATGTACACAAGTATTATCAACAACGTGTTCTTGAAATATCAAAAGTAAAAGTTTTTAACATGTAGAACGGCCCATGTCAGTGTGATTTGATCATACTGAATAACTACGATTGGTGCAGGGGCATAGTAGTGAGGGGCGCAGGGCCTAGGGCCCCAAAAAAATGAATTACGATTTCTGTGATTTTTTTCTCTTAGTTTCTTAATTTGCTCTCTTAATAACTTCACGTTTCCACCACACTGCAAAGAAACAAATAAAAAAGAACAACTTTTTTCCCCCTCTGAAATGCGGTAGAGTTGAAGTATAAAGCGGCAAAGTAAAGCTGCGTAGTGGAATAAATACAGATTTATACCGATTTTATTGGGGGGGGTTTTTTTGTGAAAAAAAACGGAAGACGCGATCGGGGCGGGGCGTTGCTATCGGGGTTGCTATGCGGAGACGTCTGCACGTTCTGTCCCCGCCCCCTGCTGTTGTGCGGCCAGTAGCGGAAGTTCCGTTCCGTCGTGAACTGGGACAGCAAGCGGTGAGTGTATGAATTTGTACCAGCTAGCGGGCCGCGGATCTAATTTTTTAACCGCTTTATCCCGGCCCAAACTGAACTGTATCGGGGTCTTTTGGTGCTTAAAATGTCTTCCAACAAAGGGCCCGCATTTGAGGTCCGACTTTGAATCGTAACGTTAGCTTGATGCGGGCGAAGAAAGACACCGGCGGACAATACGATTAGTGTGTGTGAGCGACGTTAGCTAGCAGCAGCTATATCCCCACTACTAGCCCCGGTCATTGTGTAGGTGTGTGAGTGTGGGGTGGGTGTGGGTGTGTGGCTGAACCGGGATTAAACCCGGCTGGGAAGGTTGAAAGTCAGTCAGTCTGTTTTTGGGGGGGGGCAGCAGAGGCTGTGCGCCGATGAATGCCATCACCATCGGGGATGAAGAAGAGGAAGATGATGATGATGGGTCGCATAACAGAGCTAACCATTCATTGTCTCCTTCCTCTTCACCACCCGCTCCCCACCGCTTATAACTCATTTTACATGATAGCAACACGCGTTTTTGACTGCAGTGTGTTTTCTACATGAGCTCACTAGCCGAGAATCAGCAGGCGCAGAGCAGGGTAAGCTGGTGGTGGTGGTGGTGGTGGAGGTGGAGGAGGAAGAGGAAGAGGAAGAAGAGGAGGAGGAGGAGGGATGGGGTGCCTGTCACTCAGTGCCGCATATTATCCTGTTGTTTGCCAGCCATCCGTAGCCTCTGAGCAGAGAGCTGTTCGAGTGCCTGCTGTTTGTTTCTGTTTCTCTATGTGTGTGTGTGTGTGTGTGTGTGTGTGTGTGTGTGTGTGTTCCCATTCGTTTGACGTCCACACACACGGGCTGCAGCACGCCTAAATGTAATTGAAGTCATGCAGGATGGAGACTCGTGATGTGCTTTGAGTTGGCTGCAACACAGGCATCACTTTACTGCTTGGTTTGTGTCACCTAAAAGTAACACTGGGCTATGGCGGCTGACTTAGGTTTCTCCAACATTTTAACTCAATAGTCAGATAATGTTTGGTGTATCGCTGTTGGCTCTTTCGTGCTGCTCTGTCCGGAATGTCGTTTAACTGCAACACAGCCTTTCGCCTCAGCAAAACATTTACTGTAAATCGAGACATCACAATAACACAAAATTCAGGATGAAACCCACTGTCATTTGGCAGTATCAATTACTTCCATTTATCGATTGATCGATTTGTAGTCGTATAAAATGTGAGAGAAGAGTGAAAAGTGGGAATAATTTCCCGCAGCTTGTTTTATTCGACCCTCATCCCACACCTAAAGATATTCAGTTTACCGTGAGATATGACAAAGAAAAGCAACACATCACCACATCTAAGAAGCTGGAGCCAGCAAGTGTTTGGAATTTTTGATTAAAAAAAGACTAAAACGATTAGTCAACTAATCATCGCAGCACTAGTATCAATATTTATATCAATCAGCTATAGCTATATGGTTCGATCTGTTACTTTTTTGGAAAGTGAAAGTATCCTTTAGGAATTTTATGTCTTTATTATATAGGGGACAATAGAGAGATGACTCGAATTGAGGGGGCAGGGACATGGGGCATTGTATGGCAGGCAACAAAGCTCCCCAGACAGACTCAAACCAGCGGCGCTGGGGTTCGTTGTCAGCAGCTTAAAACCATAGACCAACAGAACGCCCCAACCTACTGCAACTTTTGTAACCTGTAGTTAGTGTTAGGAAAGCAACCAATGATTATATTTCATTCATTGACTAATCAATTAATCTAGTGAAAGAGGAAAATGTGCTCCAAATGGTACTATGTTATCTTTCAAGCAAAAATGCTAAACTTTCGCCAGTTCCAGTTTCTCGAATGTGTGGATTTGCTGACTTTCTCTGTTGCCTGTCCTTTTTAATCGCGGTATCTATGGAGATTTTGTCAGTTTGACTTTTGACAGACACGTAAAACTGCATAACAAAACTATAAAATAAAAGAAATGAACGGGACAATTTGAAGACGAGGATTGGCAAAAGAGCAGAGAAAGCTTATTAAAATGCATCTTTTTAAAATTTTTATTAGAGGTTTAAAGGAAATCACAGAGGTGTAAACAATCATTAGTCACAGCTTTTGACATTAGGAGACGGCTCAAGATATCGATGACCAAAATCTGGATCAATATGCAGCTTCAAGTTGCAGAATCCGCATTAAACTTATCTTTATCTGCCAGGTTTACCCATAAGTTTTGAACTGTTCCATTCTGGTAAACGTATAGTAGGTGCATTTCCATCCACAGTTTGCCACTCTTGTAAAAGGGCCATTAAAAACCAAGGAAATGTGAATGCAGGTCGTCGCTGCGTCCGTTCAGTGTTTTTAAGGAGAGGGCTGACAGAAGATGTATGCAAATAGAAGCTGCAGCAAGTAATAAAAGAAATTCAGTTGGTATGCCGGAACAAGCCCTGTTTTCAGCTGTTTTCTAAGACCCAGCCTGAATTAGATTAGATGCTTGTTCGCAGTGTGACACTATTTTTATCCGCCGGCCTCCAGAAGCGTAGAGAGTGAGCCATTGTTTCTTAGAGCGTGCATAGAAAAACCCACTCAGTGTTTTATGCTGGTACTCCGGGTCTTAGGTCTTTGTGAATCTGCTGAACACTTACAGGTGGAAAAAAACAGGGTATAAAGGTGATACATTGCCTCTTTGCATTATCTACCACTTTCAGAGAGCTCGTCCTACTTGTTTGAACAGATTTACCAGTGTTCCCGCACTCCTCCATCTCTCGCCCCTCTCTCACTTTTCTTGTTATCTATTTCTTTGTTTCACTTCTTCTCTTGTGCTGTCTGCTTTCAGTCGCCGTAGCCGTCAGGCTCTGTCTGTTCCCTTTAAGATGCCAGAGTGCAGCTGAAATGCATCGGTTAAAAAAAAGATTATAACACTGAATTAGAATTTGGTGACAGCGAGTGCACATCTTGTGATGCACATTTTAATCAGATCACATTTTGTTCATGCTTTTTGCTTAAACACATTTGTACTGAGGGACCGTTCTCAGCTTAAAATGCCTGGTAGGAAACGTTCAGCGGTGGAAGAAGTGTTCACATCCTTTACTTAAGTCAGAATACCAATACCGCAGTTTCAAAATAGTCCAGTACAAGTAAAAGTCCTGCCTTTGAAATCCTACTTAAGTAAACGTACAGAAGGATTATCATCTAAATGTACTCAAAGCATAAGAAGTGACAGTACTTGTTCTGCAGAAAAATCGCCCGAGTGATATGTTAGGTGATGTGACATTATTAGGATTTTAATACTGATTTAACCACTTTATATACATTTAGGCAGTTTAGTGGAGCTGTCCCCGACCCAGGGGTCGGGCCCTTCCAAAGGGTTACAAGACAAATCCAATCTTTGCTTTTTCTCTGAAATAATGGATCATTTGACTTCTTTGATCTAGAGCGTCAACTAACAGTTATTGTAATTTTCAAGTAACCTGCTAAATATTTTTTTGATTAATAGTTAGTCTATTAAACGTCAATAATAGCAAAAAAAAAAAAAAAGAAGAAAAAAGTGCAGATTGAAACTTTCCAGAGACCAAGGTGATGTCTTTAGATGTCAGTATTCAGTTTACAGTGATATATGGCCAAGTAGAACAGCAAATCCTCACCTTTTAGAGCCTGGGACTAAAAACTACTTTTCATTTTTTTTCATAATCTTTGCTTGAAGAGTCATTGAAATGACTGATCAGTTATCAAAACGGTTGTCGCTTATTTTTCTGTCGATCGACTAACCATTTCAGTCCTAATTTTATCGTTAAAAACGGTTATTTATCTGAGTTTAGAGGGGGAATGTGTCTTTGGCGGAACTGATAACAGCTCATAGGCATCTGAACTGCGATAAAAGGACCAACTTTTTTTTTTTTTTTTTGAGAGGTGAGAGGTCTCAAGCCAGAAAGATTCGGGCCTACTGGTCTAATAATTAACAACGCATTGTAGGGCTATCATATTTTGAGTAAATGTACTATGTTCTATTTCATACATCTGGACGTTTCCTTCTGATAAGGTGTGACGCTTAAAGACTAATTCCAAAACTTTGTACTGCACCGAAAGAGACTGTTTCCCAGCGCTTGACCGTGCCCAGTTATTATATAGCTATGGCTCATTTATCAAGGGTGAGAATGCAGGGCAAAAACACTCTTTTGTTCACTCTTTGGCCACTTAAATAACACATTTACTGTCCACTTCCATGTATTTGGGGTGTGAATGTGACCTTCGGAGTGGAATTTGTCATGTGCCAAAAAGTAACAATAGTAACATAACAGTGGTGGAGCTGTAACACCGTGGAGTATAATTCCCTTCAATGATTACACTTTTAACCTTTGTGTTTCAGACATTTCCCCATCTCCTCGTCGCCTATTTACCAATCAGACATCACGCCGTCTGACCCCCCCCCCCCATCCTGTCTTGTCTCGTCTAGTTCCACATCATCAGAACGTTAAAAGGCCCTTAATGAGCGAAGGCTTTTACCGCTCGACTTACCGTATATAATAAAAAAAAAAAAAAACTAAACCAAAAAAAGCAAAAGCCTGATCTCATGCTCGGTATTGATGGCTGACTCAAGTTACAGCAGAATGGACGTCTACAGCTGATTTACGGATCACGGTAGAGAAAGGGAGGGAGTGTGTTTCATTTAGTTAATGATACCCGTCACTTGCTGACTACAGAAACCTGCGCGACACACAAACACATACCTCATGACTGCTGCTTTAGGTTCAGCAGCAGGTTCATTATGTGTCCGTGTGTATAAGTGGTAAGTCAAGCTTTGTTGCTCCTGCGTGCTCTGCTGGTTTCAGGATTTGAATACAGCCTGGTGATTTGATCAGGTTTTGACTTTTGTGACCAGTGAGGTTTCGGAGGAAGAACTTAATTTTTTGCTTGGGTAAAAAAAAAAAAAAAAAAAATCAACAAAATTTCAGTTATTGTGCTTTGAAAGAAATCCGACTGTTTCCAGCTTTTATATACATTTCATATCAGTCTAGCGAATACTACATCATGATAAAAGTGGTTATCATTCCTACCAATACTGGATTTTTGTGGCCAATAATGATATGCATAATTTGGAGTCTCGAAAATCTGATAACAATAAATCGGCCAATATTTATTTATCTATTTTAAATAGACACATCACTTAAACAATAATCTTGATACAGACTGCATAGTTTTTTTTGTTTTGTTTTGGGTTTTTTTCCTCCAAAGAATTAAAGGCCGTGATATTAGGCGGGACATTTCACGTTGTAAAAAACAACTTGTCCGTGCTCTCTGGAGGACAAACTATGTGATGGAGTCACTGTTTCTAAATTACCTCTAACCTAGTTTGGCATTTCTGCACATGCACACCAATTCTCATATATCTGCCAAAAGCTAATGCTCTGCCAGTTTATCTAATCAGCGACTAATTTGATAATCGGTTAATTGTTTCAGTCGTTTTTCAAGCGAAAATGCCAAATACTTTCTGGTTTTATCTTCCGAGATGTGAGAAGCTGTTTTTTCTTCATCATATTTGACAGTCAATTGAATATGTTTATGTATGTGGTTTTGCTGTAGGCTTGGAGAAATAGTAAATTACATTTTTTTGGCATTTTATACATTTATTGATTAATTGTGAAAATAATCATCAGATCATCAGTGCTGAAAATAATTGTCACCTTTGTTAATTGCAACCCTGATGGTGTTCAAACAAAAAAATAGAAATTCTATGCAAATTTCTGTGTTATTAAAGCACTAACCCTACTTAAAATCACTTCACACATCAGGCACTCTGGTAGAGATTATTGTGTCTCTTTAGGAGAATATTTAGCCTGAATAAAAATATAGATTAAATTGTTAAATTAACTAAACACATGCACAGCAAGTGGAAGGAATATATTCTTTTTTTTTTTTTTTTAGCTCCGAGCGACTACAACAACCGTCTACCAATTAGATACTATTGCAGCGTGTGTGTAGCCTGAGAGGCAAAACCCAGCGCATCCCACTGAGCCCTCACCGGAGCTCATAAAGCTCATCACTTTGAGTGATAACTGAACTCAACTCAGACGAACATATTGAACACGGATCAACATAGACATTTTTATAAATTCTTCTCCTCTCTCATGTGGAATTTGGCAGCTGGACAGTCAGACAACACTGTTCAGAGAGATATTAGTGAGTAAATTGAACTGAAATGGTAGAAGTGGGGAATAAAGATACGATTTTAAAAAGTGAGGGCGGCATGTCCCCCACCATCCCCTGTGGAAATGATGCCATTGTCACTTTCATTGAGCTTGCACAGTTCACTTATGCCGTGGAGCTGGAGGCCAGAGAAAACAAGTCTTCCCTAATTTAATATGATGTTATCCAGTGACTCCAGGTCCCAGGGCTGATTTATCATCAACAAAGTATACTGCTTAGCTGTGTAAACTGATATGTATTTGTAGTATTTATCATCCACAAAATGCCCCAGAACATGAGGGTTTACATTAGTCTTTTTACAACCCCAGAAATAAAAGATATAAACTTTAACTTTAAGTAGATTTTAGACATTTGGTGTTATATCTTCCATGTGAATAGTTTCATGGTTCGTATTCAGGCTTGAAAACTCTGGAAATCATGTGCAAAAGAAAAAGGGAGACTTTGCAAAATGCTAGAAAATGTATGAAAATGTCTGAGAGTTAAATAAAGCTCTTTGTGGGGCCCCGATACACATGACAGACTATTTTATGTAGCTTCACACTGTGCGATCTGCTGTCAGCTGACCTCTGCTTCTTCTGTCCTCTGTTCTGGATCCAGAACCTCTTACAGTGTATGTGTGGCAACAACATGTCTGTGCCGCTGCTCACTGAGGCTGTGACGGTGTCTGGGATGGAGAAGGAGACCGCGGCGGTGAGTGAAACCACACAACCTGACCTTTTTTTTTTTTTTCTTCATCTTTAAAGTTATTGATGCTCATATCCAGAGCATCTTGTCGCAGAGCAGTTGAGGACAGATGGGGAAGCGGTGTCGAAGTCTAACCTCAGGGACACTTCCAGTGAGACACATGGGCAGCTTATTGCTCTCACACACAGCTTTTTGGCAACTGGATGTTTTCTGTGCCCTTGAAGCTGTCTGGTTGGCTGAGTCTGACCGCCTCTCTAGACCTTCATCTGCACCCATTCATCCTACAATGCAAAATTTTCCGAGATCTTCAAACTTGATCAAGAAAGAAGAAATCCTTATGATGATCGTGATCATGATTTCTACCGTATTACAAGACTTAATAAACACTATTCCTTCCTAATGAGAAGCCTCACCTCTAGCCGCACCTGTAGCAGGTGGTGTAACAAGTACAGTACAATAACTCAGGCACATTGTGCAGACGCTCAGACGCTCAGCTGGATCTGAGTGTAAAAATGAAATGCTTCTTTTAGCGAGCTGTGTACAGGTACGGTGCGAGGATCTGTTAAACACCAGGATCAAAGCTGACTGCCACTGGATCCAGCTCTGAACCCCATCTCAAGCCCCGCATGGGAGAAAAAGCGTTCTGATCTCTGCAGAGACAGCTGAATCTCTAATTACCAGCCAAGCAGCAGTGAATTGCCATCTTTCTAAATTGTTGTTATTCCCTTTCATGGTGTCCCTGCGAGGAGTAGCGTGTGTGGAAACTGGCAGGAAGGGCTTATCTTGGCAAGAATGGGAGATTGGCACCGGTTTTTCTCTCTTTTGGAGCAAGTACGCACACTTACCAACAGCGCATTGTGTCCACAAAGGCCGACGCAATGTGATAAAATGGCTCAAACTTCAAAGAGGGTTTTTGTTCTTTTTTTTTCGGTGGAGTGCAAGATGAGATTTAACATACTGTGCTGCTCTCGGGGGTGATCACATGTTTCTTCCCTTCAGCAACTAGTGTGCAGCGTGATCGATCACTGTCCGAATAATCTAAACGTCTTTGTATCTGGATTTGGAGGGAAACGTTAAGAAATATTAAGGTGGGTGTGGTATGATTTAAATTCTGGAAAGAGAGAGTCCTAATCGCTGTTCTTTGTATCTGTTACAGGTGATCTTCCTTCATGGGTTGGGAGACTCTGGGTGAGTGATTATTTACTGTTTTTATCTTCAAACAGAGCCATGCCTCATGACTGGCTGCACGAGGTAATAAATCGTGGTAAAGTGATAAGTTGATTGAATAAAGTATAACCACTTGGGCACCAGTGAACCAGTTACGTTAAAGTATTCAGTTTGGGAATGTCTACCACATGGTGGAATTTTTCGTGGTCCTACTTGGACTTGGTATTTCTGTGTCTCATGTCGAGATAAAATCCAAATATTAAGTTATTTAATCCTCTTATTACATATACTTTTGTTTACAAGTAGCCACTTAGCAATATACGAATGTATTTACATCTTTTTCAACATCTGGATAGAACGTAATCAAGACCTTTTCAGTCTCTGATATTTTTTCTTTGTTGCTTTCAGCATTGTAGATGGCTTAGTTCCCTGTAATTTTTCTGAGAATTTGGGGATTTCATGGGAATTTACCTTCTACAATTACACAAATACTACACATGTTGGGTCTTGTATGGTCTATTCTGATATTTTTAGACTAACTTTGAAGAAAAAACAACTAAATAAAACAAGTAGAGTTTTAAAAAAAATAAAAATAAAATAAAGTTTACGCTCAACCACAGTTATATTTATGGCACCAGACCATAAAGTGGGAAGGGAAAATTCACAGAAGAAATCATTGATAAATATAAAAATAATTTTGAGGGTTTTTTAATATGCGAAACTTTTACTGTTTTTTTGTACTTTACATTGTATTATGTGTATTATTTTGTATGCACTGTATTAAGTTGTTGGAAGTTCTGTATATTAGTGATTTTGGTGCAACTAGATTAGAAACAAAGAGCCGCTTTCTGTCTGTTTTCTGTCAGGCATGGGTGGACTGAAACTTTGACGACGATCCAGCTGCCTCACGTCAAGTTCATCTGCCCCCACGCGTAAGTCTTTACATTTCCAGTTCTTCTGTCATATTTTATGCCTCCAAGACTGTCGCTCTAACATCTTTTTATTCGTGTGGTTGTGTGTGGAGTAGCTAACCTTTAAAACAAATATATAGCTTATAGATTTTTTTAAAACCCAAATTTGGCCGTCAGAATGCAAAAGCAGCTTTAAACAGATAGTTTATCTACCATTCTGTCTGGTTGGGTGAATACATCAATCAACAACATTTAGCTGTTGGCTGCAGGTGACTTACAGTGAATGTCATGTTTTCACCCCCCCCCCACCCCAAAAAACAGGCCCCCAATCCCCGTCACTCTCAACATGAAGATGATGATGCCTGCATGGTGAGTTGGCGTGATGAAAGAAACAGCATTTAAGCACAACACTAGATGCCATTGTGTCCGTGGAAAAACCACAATAGGCTCCAATATTGCCAGTGACAATACTTCTTTTGTATCTGCTGATTTCCTTAAACGCTCGCCTGTGCATGTATGCAGGTTCGATCTCATGGGTCTCAGCCCCGACTCCCCAGAGGACGAATCTGGAATAAAGAAGGCAGCGGAAAACAGTGAGTTTAATATTTTTAAATACCATAACAGTGACATTCCTTTGGGATCGGTGCTGGTTTATAATGGCATTGATTTACTAAAATATCAGCTTGATATTGTGATCGGAAGATACCAGGTTATATGTCTGTATCTGTAATATTCTACCTTAATCACATATCATTCCACACTCCCCATGTTCCCTGTCGGTCTCTCCTGTTTACTACTAAAAAAAAAAGCTAGTAAAGGCAGCTAGTAAAGAGCCTAATCTGAGCTCACTAGTAATGAGTGCTGACCAGAGAAATACCACTGTATACAAACAATTTTGACTTTATCCCCAGCAATATAATAAGTTTTTATTCGGACTGAAAACATCCCTGCATTGAAACAGCGCAGGAGACTGCGTTGGTGGGGGCGTGTTGTTTAAGGTACCATTGGACAAAGAAATAGAATCCAACAAGACCAGTTTGAGACCTCAAATACCTTGACATACTGGTCTCGTGGAAAATGTGGTGCAGTGTGCTTATACAAGCAAGTGTTATTTTCAAAACAGAAAGTGCTTTACAGGAGAAAGGAGAGAGAAAAGGGGAAATAAGAGACTGAGAAGACAGGATATAAAAGCAGAATAAAGTGTTCTAACCATAAAATAAAACTGTATAAAATCCAGAAAATTCCCAGGTTTTTGTTTTTTTTTTACCCATAAAAAAAGCCAGAGGTCACTGCTCTGGAGCCCTTAAGACATCCGTGTGAGTCACTTGAAATGCTTGTCAGTGAACAACAAAGTCTGAAACTTCCTCACCACACATTTTTAGTCATCGGGATGGGATGGGCACACCCAACAATATTTGTAACTTGCCAAAAGCTACAATGCAACATTCACACCTCCTTCATGCAGTGATTGGCCAGTGTGCGGATTTGTCCAGTTTTACTCTTATTTAAAGGTTCCCTGTGGAGCTTTAGGGCTCTAGTAATGCTATGGAGTAGTCTTTCTGCGAGCGGGTCCCCCTTTCGTTTGTCTGTTGCATGTGCTACGCATACTATTCCACTGATCAACAGGTGGCAGTAACAAGTTGATAAATGCTGCAATGCGCAAACAAAGGCAGCGAAGAATATGGCTGCAAACCAGTAAACATGGATGTTAAACAATGCTTGAGTTAAAACACTTAAAAAATCAACTTTGCAAATATTGTATGAAGAAGGAAGTACGCTTGATTTGTGTATTAGAGCTTAAAGATGCGTTTTGGAGAGTAACACTGAATGTAAACGGAACCTTTGTTTACAAGAAAACTCCACAGGGCACCTTTAAACTCCTATCATATATAAACCCCCCCTGTGATGGCACCCTTTTTGCCATTCGGAACAGCTACTGTATAAACGCTTTTGTCTCTGGACAGTTGACACTTGGTGTGAATGAATTCAGCTCAAGCACACCCAGACTTTTAGTTTTGCAGCCTCTACCATGGAACAGCCAGAGATGTATTGAAGACCTGAGGCTCCACCCAGTGGTCAGACAGTAAAATTTAAAATCGGTCCTAAAAGAAAAGATACAATAGTTTAATGTTTGAGCTGTGCACTCATCATGCTAACGCAGAAAAACCTGATTGTTTAGTCTGACAGAAATTTGCCAGACCACACACTGACTGCCCGGTGAGCCACGTTAGCACAGAGCTACCTGCCCCTTTAACATCTGCGAATTATGTGTTGTCTCTCCACTGATTAACACATAATGTTTCTTGCTTTCCTCCAGTCAAGGCCATAATCGAACATGAGGCCAAGAATGGGATCCCCCCAAACCGTATAATGCTTGGTGGCTTCTCTCAGGTAGGATATTACATCCTAGCCTTGTTTTCTATTCGGTAA
Source organism: Xiphias gladius (assembly GCF_016859285.1). NCBI lineage: Eukaryota > Metazoa > Chordata > Actinopteri > Istiophoriformes > Xiphiidae > Xiphias > Xiphias gladius. Next base: position 21,245,764 of record NC_053423.1, read on the forward strand.
GAGTCATAGTTGCAGATAAGATGTTTGGAAATGCTAATTAATGCACGTAATAAACTTTGTTTCCTCTTTTCTCTCTCTGTTTGCTTCATCCATTCCTCCTCAGGGTGGGGCCTTGTCCTTGTACACCGCCTTGACCTGCCAGCATCAGTTGGCTGGTGTTGTAGCCCTCAGTTGCTGGCTACCACTTCACAGGAGTTTCCCATCGGTACGGTCACAGTTTTACTGGGGAGAAGTTTTATGGTTCTTCTGCCCCCTCAGATTAATCTTTAAAGTTGATGTGCTGCTTTAATTTTTCTGTATTAAAATATTTCCACACACCGCAGATACCTTTAATGTGTGGACCAAAGGCCAAAACAAAAAGCAAAACATGCCCTTTCAGTGTGGACATGGTCGGTCTCTGCTGTGTCTGTCCCTTAGGCGTTGGGCGGCAACAAGAACCTCCCGATCCTGCAGTGCCACGGTGAGATGGACGCCATGATCCCCTTGCATTTTGGTGCCATGACGGCAGAAAAACTCAAATCCATAGTCAACCCTCAGATGATCAGCTTCAAAACCTACCCAGGGCTCTCTCACAGCTCCTCTTCTCAGGTACTACATACCATGTATTCTGCATGTCTATGTATGGGTGGATTTGTCCTGCTTGTGTGAGGCTAAATCAGTTTTACATCCAATGCGATTTAGTGTTGTAAAATACTAAAACAAAGAATACATTTGATCGGACACTGTAGGGAACAAAATTAATCTGTCGCAGTGCATATTGCCGTATTTAGGTTTAAATGTTTTCAATATTGCAAGTAGAGTCAACCATGTGGAGCTGCGAAGTGGGAGGAGTTGCCTTTTTTAATTCACTGTAAATTCCCATTTCAAAGTTTTCTTTTAATTTAGGGACAATAAAAACTTAAGACTACGCCCAAATTAAACTACCAACTAAAACCAGCAACATTGTTCACGTGAAAAAAACAACAGGCATCCACAGTAATGTTTTCACGTCAGCCTCCTGGATGGTTAAACGGTACTAAAGGTTTCTATTGTGGCCGCTGGGTTTAATTATTTCGACTTTGTTTCTGAGAAATCGTGTTTTATTTTTCCTGCCATTCTGACGGTTTGAGCCTCAGCCGTCCCTGAATCACAGCTGTAGGAAGTTCCAAACGACTCGTTGTTGTATTAAACAAAATACAATGACAAGTAAACAAAACAAGGTTTATTCAGAACTGAACCCGAATCTGTAATTGAACTGATTTAAACTGCCCAGTGTATTTTCAGGTGTCTCCAAAGCATAACCTCTAGTTTTTGCTCAATGTTATGAGTATGTGCTACAGAATTACATGCTCCCTGATTAGCGGATTCTTACCGAAATGCACCTTTGGAGTGTTAGATGACTTCTCTCCTTACGTTTTTTTGTGTTCACGGGACCTTTCATTTTTGACTTTATCAAAAGACTGGTATCTTCTATTGCAGTTGCTCATCTTTTGTACTGAATTCAGAGTTTCACACAACCATACAAACTTTGATAGTGTTCTACTATGACCTAATATGGTCTTTGCAGAAAATTAACTGGACTTTTACTTCTGGAAACCTGGACGGCAGAGTAGTTCTTCCCACTTTGCCACTCTATATATTCCAGGCCTAGCTTACTTAATTCCATTTTAATAACTAACTTTTTACCTGTACTTTTGTGGACACAGGTTTTTTTCTCTTTTAATGTAGCCTCAGTATTTTTGCATCAGTATGATTCGTTCACCGTACCGACATCTATTTTTCTCCCTTGCAGGAGATGGCGGCTGTAAAGGAATTTATCGAGAAGCACTTGCCCCGAATCTGACCTCACCTCATCCCCACTGTGACCCCCCGAGACACTGACCTCTCACCCCTAATCTGCCATTCTCCCACAGGAAACAGCCATGAGCACCCCCTCTTCCACGTATACCCACAAGATAACACGCATGAACACACGCACGCATATACACGTCATAATCATGATTTGATTCACACCGCTGAACAAACCATGTGCTTCTCATGCAGTCCAATCCAACAACACTCATACTGCAGTCAGATTTGTCAGACACGCTGTTTTGATAATAACATAACCAAGCGCTCGCACTCACAAGTCTTAGCTTTCGGAGGGAGAAACACTGACCCACACAATGCATTCCCTTTGTTTTTATTTAAACAACCTCTGTCTGTCACCTCCACCTTAACCTCAGTTTTTCTCCACTTTTACCTCATTTTGCTTCATCTTAACCTTTTTTTTTTTTTTTCCCCCCCAGCTGTCACATACTCCATTGCTTCCACTGCCATGCCTTCCCCTCTTGCATTGCCGTGTCAGTTTGAGACATTCAGTGGAAGAATCAAAAATGAGACCGAGCAGGTCTAAGCAGGTTAACACATAGCCGATACTGTCCGGGACCGTACTGAGGCACAGTCAGACTGGATTTCGCTTCCCATTCATTTCTCAGTGGAAAAGGGGGCAGGACCTGCCTTCTTTGCTTTGCACAGAGTTCAATCCGATGTAGGTTTTGACACACAATCGTTCCAGTGTGCAACCAGTTTGAGAGAAAAGGTGGGATTGACCTCTCATCCTTGAAATACTGTTTGTTTATAGGCTTGCTTTATAACTGCGCAGCAAAATGATACAAACAGCTGAGAAGAACGGCTGCTGGTTGGCTGCAGTGAATGCAAGGAAAGTGACAGAGGTTAATGAAAGTAAAATGTTTAATAAATGCTGTATAATTTACATCTTTGTTAACTGCTGTTGTTAGCCCACTAACCACGCTAGTTCCCCCGGCTTCTGTTTATAACCCTACCCGTGCTATTTCCTGTCCCTGTCAAGCGAGTAAATTGCGCCAGGCTAAATTCGGTCTGACAGCAGCTTCACTCCATCGCTGGAGTCCCACAGAGTCTGACTCGGGTGCAGTGAGTGCTGGTTTTAAAGCTGCGGCAGCTGGTTTACCACCGACCCACCCATTTCAACACCTACTGCCCCATGACAGCGCACTGCAGCCTGTCCGGGTCTTGAAACTCGATCGCTTAGCTACGATTGCCCCTCTTACTGAAGTACCAACATCAATGGGGGCTTCACATTACTTTTTAATGAGTGTGATAAAATATCTTGAATTATATGAAGAAAGTCCAATTGAAATAAAAGAAAACTAATCAATTGTTCCATTTGCCACCCTGTGCTGTTTTTTTTTTTTTTTCCCCCAGCTGTCACATACTCCATTGCTTCCACTGCCATGCCTTCCCCTCTTGCATTGCCGTGTCAGTTTGAGACATTCAGTGGAAGAATCAAAAATGAGACCGAGCAGGTCTAAGCAGGTTAACACATAGCCGATACTGTCCGGGACCGTACTGAGGCACAGTCAGACTGGATTTCGCTTCCCATTCATTTCTCAGTGGAAAAGGGGGCAGGACCTGCCTTCTTTGCTTTGCACAGAGTTCAATCCGATGTAGGTTTTGACACACAATCGTTCCAGTGTGCAACCAGTTTGAGAGAAAAGGTGGGATTGACCTCTCATCCGTGAAATACTGTTTGTTTATAGGCTTGCTTTATAACTGCGCAGCAAAATGATACAAACAGCTGAGAAGAACGGCTGCTGGTTGGCTGCAGTGAATGCAAGGAAAGTGACAGAGGTTAATGAAAGTAAAATGTTTAATAAATGCTGTATAATTTACATCTTTGTTAACTGCTGTTGTTAGCCCACTAACCACGCTAGTTCCCCCGGCTTCTGTTTATAACCCTACCCGTGCTATTTCCTGTCCCTGTCAAGCGAGTAAATTGCGCCAGGCTAAATTCGGTCTGACAGCAGCTTCACTCCATCGCTGGAGTCCCACAGAGTCTGACTCGGGTGCAGTGAGTGCTGGTTTTAAAGCTGCGGCAGCTGGTTTACCACCGACCCACCCATTTCAACACCTACTGCCCCATGACAGCGCACTGCAGCCTGTCCGGGTCTTGAAACTCGATCGCTTAGCTACGATTGCCCCTCTTACTGAAGTACCAACATCAATGGGGGCTTCACATTACTTTTTTTAATGAGTGTGATAAAATATCTTGAATTATATGAAGAAAGTCCAATTGAAATAAAAGAAAACTAATCAATTGTTCCATTTGCCACCCTGTGCTGTTTTTTTTTTTTTTTTTTTCCAAAACTTCCACACCTGCATGGTAGTAGTCTCTTTCTGCTTTGATTATGTGATTCTTTATGTAAAAAGTACCTCAGTTGAATTCCTTTTTAAAAAAAAAAAGTAGATTACTTCTTCGAGTTGCATGAAATAATGCATCCCTCCAGATGGTTGTAGACCCGCACAGACTGCACACCATGACTCGTTTCACTGTTCCTCCCACCGGCATTCTGTCTTTAGACCCATTCAAGTTTTATGGCTTCAGCAGCATCCACCCGACGAACAGCCTCCTCCCCATTAGTCCCAGTTGATTTTTTTTCAAATGGTTTTGGTTGTTTTAAACTCTGGGAAAACCTGCTTCCTCCATATCTTCTTCCACCAAAGCAGTGTTGAGTTTAAAACTAACACAGACCAAATAAATACGAATAATACAGACTTATTTATCCCCAAGACAGTGTAAAAAGAAATATTCCGTTACCAGCTCCCTCCTTTGGCAACTTACTGTAACCCACTAACAGAACATAAAAGGTCAGATTTAAAGTTTAACCCAACACTATTACAGTTCTCTTCTTTAAAAAAAAAAAAGGCTATACACTGGGAAGGCTTTGGCAAGAAGCTATTCCAACATAACTGAAGGTTGATTTTACAAATTAAAGAAAAAAAGTTAATCTTGAACAACTTGTGATCCTTGGACATAGGAGTGTAACTCTGAGGAGTCGTGTGTGCTTAAACATATATATATCAGGTGTTCTGCATTTTACTTTGTGAATGTTAATTTTGCTCTCCTCATGATTACTTGTTCTATACTGCTGTTCTCAAACCTGATTTTTAAAACAAACAAAAAAAAAAACAGTTAAAGGACAAAAGACATCTGTTTTGATTGTTGTTCACAAAACAATGAATGTCTCTTTTATCTCCTCGAGTCCTTTTATATTTTCCCGTCAATCTAAATCTCAGATGCAGCCCTGCGTTGTTCGATTCTCATTAGATTATTTTTTTCTCCTCTTTTGACACCATCAATTTTTTTTTTTATTATTCCGAAATTGTGACAATGTCGCACTGTCTCGTGTCTTTTCTCCTGAGTTGTATGTTGTCATCGATTAAACTTTTTACATGTTTTATTTGTTTATTGGACTTACGTTTGTTGCGTTTTGTCACTGTTGTCATCTCATCCTTTTTTTTGTGTGTGTCTGTTTATAATGATGAGCATTGAGAAAACATGTTGAGGCGAGACTGATGGTCTCTCCTCTTATTTTGTTTCCGAAACACCTGTATGCGGAATAAATGACAAAAAAAAAGTCAATTTGAGTTGTGCATCTTTCATTTTCTGGAGTTGGATACATATCTGATGGCGGATTAACTTGGTGGAAGATAGACATGAGGAAAATAAAAATTCAGACCTATTTATAAAATCTAGAATTCAGCAAACACAAGTGTCCTCTACTGGAAAAAGGTGTCATTAATGCTTGAATCAATACTGTCAAGCCTTACGACAGAGAAAGGAACAAGTCATTGTTTTATAAATCTCAAAGTTTTAACTCCTGGTACTCAAGTCACAATTCCTACATCAAAACAAGTCATCAGTTCTTCAGTGCCACTTCAACAGCTTAACACAGAAAGACTAAGAAGAAATGATTGTGAACCAATTTTGGCTTTTTGTTTCACCATAAAGTTTATGGATGAAAGGAATCAACAAAACTCTCTATGAAAGATATAAAAAGGACAGTTTCATTTTCCTGAATCTTGACTTCTACTTAAACGATTAATCAGTTATCCAAACTAATTAATTTTTTCTCACATTACAAATTGATAAGTCAACCAATCATTGCAGCTCTAGAGATCTGGTTGGTTTCTGGGTGCCTGGGGAAATTATGAAACTGACATGTACAGCAGGGGTCAATAGGGGCCAAACCGGAAATCCTTGCCCTGGGGCCCCTCAGGAGGTTAATCGGGCCATGTCACTGAAGACACTGTAAAACCATATGATCGGCCATTACTTGGTCATGGACGGAAACCAAATTTTAAGGCATCACCCACTCCTATTTAAGACCAAAAGCAGACAAAATCAATCAGACTGGCTCCCCGGCTAGGGTTTCAAGATTTGCCCACCCACCTCTTTCCATCAATGCTCACCACTCAACATGATATTAATAACATATTTAAGAAGTTTGTGTGGAAAAATAAGCACCATCATCTAAAGAAAGCAGTGCTCGCTGGATCCAAAGCTGTGGGGTGGCTTCGAATTATTGGACTTCATGGACTTGAATAATATCTTTAAGGTAAAATGGACACAAGAATGTTTAAAAGCTCCAGTGTCATTATGGTATTTCATTCCACACAACATATTTAAAGAAGTGGGAGCTCTTCATTTTTTAATCGACATGTTACCATTGTATTGCAAAGTTACTGGTAAAACTATCCAAATTCTATCAACAAGCTCTCATGGTGTGGAAACTGTGTTACTCACATGACTTTTCCCCACACGAGTCTATCATATGGAACAATGAATTTATTACTAAACGGAACAAGTCCTTACATGTACAAATTTTTGGGCAGAGAGAAACACCATCTAATTAAGAGACTTATTTGAATCTAATGGTCAACTACTTGACGACGGTATATTAGAATAAATAATAAAGCTATAAAAAGCAACATGAGGTTCCTAGATTCGATTGCAATCTTTATATAAACAACACTGACATTATGAGTAAAAGATGCATTGATTGTGCATCACAAACAACATTAGAGAAATGCATATGAAAATTTCACATAAAATATATCCAACAAACATGTACATTTCAAGATTTCTAGATGTTGATAACAAATGTACTTTCTGCAAGACTGCATAGGTATAACTCATCTGTTCTATGGTTGCCCATAATGTATTACATTCTGGAAAAAGACTTTGAAAGTCATATATTGTGCCAAACAACACATGCGACTATCACTGAAGGGTAAAAATGATCACTTATGTTGAATGTAAGGATAACAATTTATGCAATATTGTTAACATTTTTTGTTTTTTTAAATGGGGTAATTTCATATCCGTAAAGCGAATTGAAATTGAATGTGACTTTGAATCTCTCAGACTTGAAATGCTTCTCAGTAGGTAAAATTTACTCAGAAATTTTAAGAAGTCTGTCACTAAATTCATCATTTTTTCCCCAAAATTTTTTATTATTATTATGTTATTCTATCATTATCTGATGTAACTTTTTTTGTCTTGTTAAATGAACTGGTATCACGGACTGTTTGTAAATTCTTACAACTAAATAATGAAAAAAAAACCAAAAACAAAATAACAATTAAAAAAAAAAAAAAGGGCTCCCCGGCTCTGATAACTCCTCCTGCCGCGCAGCAGACCAATGAACGCGGCTGGGCGGTTCTCACTGTGCCGGAGAAAGAAAGACTCTTCCATGCACAGCCGTTAGTCGCCATTTTGAGAAGTTCGACCTGCGATTACCTTTAGGAGGCAGTTGTTAGGCAAACTTAAAACGTTTTGGGTATTTCAGTAATAGTTTTCGCTGATATAAGAATCAATGTCTCGATTTAACAATAATCGCGGCGGGATGAATCAGTTCCAGCCACGCAGAGGCGCTGGGCCCGGCGGGCCGATACGGGGTGGACTAATGGGAAACCCAAATTTTAGGAACCATCCCTTTCAAAATCAGAACCAAAATCGGAGGGGGGCGAATAATAACTTAACTAGACCGCCAAATCAGGGACCACAGACGACTCCACAGAAACCACAACAGAACCAGTCGATGCCTATCATCCCTCCGCCGAGTCCCGGCCCGGCTCTCACGATGAAAGGCCCGATGCAGCAGCCGCAGCCACAGCAGCAGCAGCAGCAGAAACCGGCTCAGCAGGAGCAACGGAAACCGACAACCCCTGCGCCTCAGCCGAAGATTCAGTCCCCACCACCGAAACCTAACATGATCCCCCCTCAACCCAACCAGGCCAACAAGAACCAGAATCAGAACCAGCAACTGAAGTCACCGGTAGGAAACGCTAACGGACAGCAGCAGAAGCAGCCTCCACATCCGAGCCCGAAGGCCGGTCCACAGCCGGGCCAGAGGATAGGCCCCCAACAAGGCCAGAGGCCAGGGCCGCCGGATATGAAGCCCAAACTGGAGCGCGATGAGCCGGAGAAAAGGGCCACAAACCCGGTTGCAGCGGGGTCAGGCGGGAACGTGCCACAGGTCGGTGCATTTCTTTGTGAAACGTTTTCTAGCCTTAATGGCGTCAGCGGTCATTGTTGTTAGCTCGTGCTAGTCGGTCGGCACGGCTGAGTACGCTCGATTCTTAACGTTGTCCGGTCCGAGCGGGCGGAGTTACCTCGCATTCCCTCCACAGTCACTTAGTGTTAGGCTATTAGCCTGCTCCAACCGATGGCGGTACTAGCTGTTATAGAAATCACGCGCACCACAGTTTAGTCGCTTCAGCTATCCGCCATCTTGTCCAAAAATCCAGGTAGTCAAAAAGGCGAAAACTGTCGTAGCAAAAAACTTGATAGCTAACAAGTGTTCGTTTGACACTGATTTTTTTTCTCTACCTGATATCTTCATTCATGTCGTTTACGCCTGTTTGCCGAAAATTAAGTCGGTAGAATATAGTTTTTTGTTTTTTTTCTCTGAGCACATACGGTCTATGGGGGATGGGCGGTTGGTGAAATAAAGGCACGGATGAGCGTTAACACGTAAATAAGCACAGCTATTTGATACAATTTGACATATTAATCTTAATTTAATGTATTCGTCCCTGTTTTTTATCCACCCATTTTTGTGTTTGCTGTCTGTGTATAATGGTATTATTTGGTTTAGCACTGAGACTTGAGAGAATCAATCCATGTTGTTCTTCTTAAACAGCAGGGGTTTAAGGCACCGCTGTCCATGCTGCTGAAACCCGGTGAGAAGACATACACGCAGCGGTGTCGTCTGTTCATCGGTAACCTGCCCAGCGACATCACCGAGGAACATTTCAAGAAACTGTTTGCAAAATATGGGGAGCCAAGCGAGGTCTTCATCAACAAAAGCAAAGGCTTTGGTTTCATCCGATTGGTAAGGCATCCCTCTCATAAATATATTCATGGTGGTGATGGATACAAGTTATCAGTTGTGATTGTGTTTGAGTTAGGATTACTACACTACGGTGTAGGCCTGCAGCCAACGATAATTTTGAGGAGATTGCAACGGATTATTGAATGATTCATTGGTTGGAAAAGATCCCTTAATAGTTATATTACGTTTTCTTGCAGGAGTCCCGTGCACTTGCAGAGATAGCAAAGGCAGACTTGGATGACACACCAATGAAAGGCAGACCTCTGCGTGTCCGGTTTGCCACACACTCTGCAGCCCTGTCTGTGAAGAATCTGTCACCGTTTGTTTCCAACGAGCTCCTGGAAGAAGCGTTCTCACAGTTTGGAATGGTCGAGAGGGCCATTGTCATTGTAGATGATCGTGGGCGTTCCACAGGCAGGGGCATTGTTGAATTTGCGTCCAAACCTGCTGCCAGAAAAGCCCTGGACCGGTGCAATGAGGGCGTATTCCTGCTCACCACGTAAGTGAAGTTAGCGTTAGAAAAGAGCACTTTTCCACTGTATATATTGATCCAATACATGTCAATAAAAGATGCTCGAAACCCTTGCTTATTTGTCTTTTTTGTTTGTTTCATTCCATTCAGGTCACCCAGGCCTGTTATTGTTGAGCCTCTGGAGCAGTTTGACGATGAAGATGGTCTCCCAGAGAAATTGGCACAGAAGAACCCCAGATATCAAGCGTAAGTGTGTGACTGTTAATCACACTCGCGTCATGGGTTTGTCCTTAAAGAGAGAAATAGAACAGTTTTGATTTTGTGTTGGATAAGGTATACTTAAGTCTTTCCAATGCTTCTCCAAGTCATTGCTTAGTGAACAGCAGATGGTGTGATGTGGATATTGGGGGAGGGTAGAGTGGTTCAGGGACAGCAGCTGTTACAGATCAATCTTCTGTGCAGAGTGGCAGATGTTGACGTTTGTGAAGCAAGGGTAGGAGATTTAGGATCATGCCTGACAATGAGCACTGACACCCATACCATTTACAATATGAAGCTGACTACTAATGAGTGACTTAATTCAATATATTGATAAGTTTTAAAATATTTAGGTATTTTAATATTTACTTCATGTTAAAAGGGACTGTCTCCTGTTCAGACATTTGTTCCCACCGACCTGAAAAATATTTTTGGACCCATGCCCGTGTTTCCGACAGAATTAGATTCCATTTGTTTGCATGGGGTTTATATACTTTGCCGGCCATATACCTTGGCAGCCAACCCAAGTAGAGTCATATTTGTAGGCATGATATTACAAAGCATTGGCGTTGTAGTATTTATTCATATGCAGTTTTTCTTTTAGTGAAATTGCTTTTATTTGTGAGAACTCCACAGGTCCCACTCATTCTGTGCCTATAATAACCATGGGAATAAAATCTTGTAATTCTCATTTCAGTACAGCACTGTTGGCAATAAAGTTTGGTATGTACTGTGTCTTGTGTATACAGAGAGCGTGAGGAACCTCCTCGATTTGCTCGCCCAGGCACTTTCGAATTTGAGTACTCGAAGCGCTGGAAGTCGCTAGATGAAATGGAGAAGCAGCAGAGGCAGCAGGTGGAGAAGAACATGCGTGAGGCCCGTGAGAAGCTCGAAAGTGAGATGGAGGATGCCTATCATGAGCACCAGGCTAATCTCCTCCGACAAGGCAAGTGTAGTGGTAATGTTGTCAGGTTCAATAAAGAAAAGAAGGCCTGCAGCTGTTTGATCATATTTTCTGCTAGTACTACTATTAATTAGGTAGGTTTCATGTATCCGTGCAGATCTACTGAGGCGCCAGGAGGAGCTGCGGCGCATGGAAGAGTTGCACAGTCAGGAGATGCAAAAGAGGAAGGAGATGCAACTCAGGTATTTGCGTTGATTAGAATTGTTTGGTTGTTGATTGAGATTGATGTTAGTCATCCTGACATCCTCTGATAAACACAATAGTCTTCCTTCACTTTCAGTTGTGTTACGCTGATCTGTAAATTCTTGAATTTTGGCCAGTGCTCTCCTCGGTTATAAGAAGAGTCCAAACTTAGATCATATCGGTTAACAGTGACGCTCACCTGATCACATGTTGTTGAATATTTTCTGTTTTGAAACAGACAAGAGGAAGAGCGACGCAGACGGGAGGAGGAGATGCTTCGTAAGAGGGAGATGGAAGAACAGATGCGCCGTCAACGTGAGGAGAACTACAGGATGGGCAACTTCATGGATGTGAGTTAAACTTAACATCAGAATACAAAAATAAACTTATGTGCAAAGAGGTCAGATACTTAATCAGTATTTGCCTGTTTTAATCGTAAGGTTCTTGTATTTGGCTTTTTATTACAGAGGGACAGGGAAATGAGAATGAATCCCAGTGGAGCTTTGGGCATGGGTGGTAAGTTATCTATTTTTAAATATTATTTCCTTGAGATTAAGATAAAAAAATAACTCACAAGGCACCAGCAGCAGGCTCCATCCCATGTATCTCTGATTCTCCCTGATCAGTGACTAAATGTTATAAATGCCTCTCAGCATAAGACAATACAGTTAGACGGCACAACAATCGTCAGCCTCCAACATCACCACAAAGTTGAATCAAAATCTCCCTCACAGTTTTTACTAAGACCGAACGATGTGAAAGTAAGATTTATTAAAGGGGTGTAGAATTACACTGCATTAGTTTTAGTCAAATTAACCTAGAAAACTGGCAAATTAGTATATATGTATCTAATACAGAATTCTCTTTTAAAATAACCGACTGCTATCAATGTAAATGTAATATCTCGTCTGATTATACTAAATCAGCTTTGCTATCAACAGGTATTTATTTCAAGTGATGGGTGTGTACGTGAATTCATCTCGTGTTGTTTCTGTTAGATATGCCCTTTGGTGCATCCAACCAGAAGTTCCCCATGAGCGGAATGGGCTTTGAGGGACAGCAGGGAATGGGATCGTCCTCAGGAGGCTTGATGGGCAACGAAATGGTAACGTATCCCACTTTGGGAAGATCAATAGTTAATGTAGTTTGTGCTCGGCTTTCCTTTTTGTTGGAAAGACTCCTAGCTGATTTTAAATATAAAAGCCAGCTGGCCGAGCAGGATGGGAGAACGTGAATGATTTGTGTCCCAGCCGTTTTGGGGTGGCTTGCTGGTTGTTGAATGTGACAGATATGCTGCCTGCCTGCTAGGGTTTCTTTCAATGGCAAGCCAAGCCCCCTCAGTTGTCTTCACCTGAGTCTTACTGCTTTCCAGCTATGAAACCATCAGCCTGCACTAAATAAAAAGAAATTGCTCTCCAGTGTGCTCTCTGACCGCTGTAGTCAGACTTCAGTGGCTCTTCTCACTCTTATCACACAGTTTGTGTAGTGGACTGATATTGCAAGCCCTGTCTCATGTGAGCTGGACAGGCACTTTTTCTTGACCGGAGGCGGAATGGCATCTACCAGTGTTTTTTTTTCCCGTAACCGTTGACAATGTGGTTATCCAGTTTTAAACCCATTTTTTTCATACTGTGCTAGCAGTTTTGTGTATCTGTCATGAGAGAAAATTAAGTTGTATATGAACAGGCTACGCATATTTTTGGGTGGCAATGTGAAATCTTGTGTAAAGCTCCTTTTGTGCTACAAGCCAATTTGAGATCTGCGGTAGGGTTGTAGCTCATCTTCTGGACCAGCATTCTTTACCTTCTCATCAACCTCTTTTATGTACCTGAGCATTTAGAAAGCTTTTAGTGCAGGCTGATGGTATAAGGCATTAAATCTAGAGCAAAATAGTCAAAATTGTATATTACAGGAGGATTGATTGATGGGGGCAGGTGTAGCCTTGTGAGTTTGTGTTTAGGATGATGGTGAATAGTGGACCAAGCCCAAGATCTATGCTTCTGGCAGAATTGCAGTACCAATGTTAGGTTTGTTTCCGGATTACAGTTGACAGTAACAGCGGCTATATGTGTGATAACATCGTAAATCCTGAATGAAAAGCATTTCCAGAATACTTAACTTTTCAACAGACTTTGTTCTTTTATATAAAAGCGTGTATATGCTGAAACTTATTGAAACAGGATTTGTATTTGAAAAATGGTGTGCTATACATTTGTAGCTTTTGACAAATTGTTTACTCATGCTAATATTTGTTTGGCCTAAATCTTTAGTCTTGCTTTGGACTTCATGCACAGTTTACCTTTTAAAGTCATTTAGAAGACTTTCTTTTGAATTGGTTTTTAGGTTCTAGCTTGTTAACATCGTCGATGTTGGCAATGCATCAGTTTCACAAACCATTAAAGTGCATGAAGTTTGCATCTTGACACATTGTAATTTCATAGTCACACTTGAAAGTGAAGCTCAGTGAAAGTATCTGATAGTTAAGTAGGCTGAGCAGATTAATATAGGGTAGATCCAGTACAAGACATGTTCATATTCTACAGTCTTACTACAATATGTTCCATGTTCTATTGTTACTGTAATTTATCCATCGTAGCCTCATGTTGTAAATTGAAGCACCCACCCCCCACCCCCCCACCTCTTGGATTTTTGGCTTTTCATTCACCCTTTCTCACTCTATTCTAGTTTCACAGAACTTGTCTGAATTGGCATAGGAAGTGCATATTGATGAACAAATTGCTTTCTTGTTGGATAAATGGTTGAGCTGAATTTCTTGTGCATGTTGACATTTTACTGTGCCAATATTGTACACATGTGTTTCTGGTACAGTCCCTGTACTTCAGATTCTGGCCAAGTTTGGGACTATAAATTAAGTGTTTACCTTTTTATCAATGCAGTGCCTTATGAGGTTCTGTGATAGCTGGACAGCAGATTAAAACACCATTATTTCTTTGCAGGAAACTCGGAACTCCCTTGATTCAGAATTTGTTACGTTGCCACTTAATTTTCGTAGATTTTTCTCCAAATTTCTAAGGAAACATGAGTTGTGCTTGCAGCAAAAGAAATATAATTCATATTCCTTATTCATAATTGATCCAAAATTTATAAATTTTATCTTGTAAATACCCCCTATCAAGAGATTTGAGTATGTATCTTCCATATTTAATGATCATGAAGAGGTAAATATGGTCAGCATTTACAAAATGCGATATCCGATAAACAGCAAGGGCTATAGGCAAGTCTTGGCATGCACTGGAGAGACCATGCTAGGTAGGCACTGACTAACGAAAGCATTACCCTCTCTTCCTTTTCCGTATGTAACCTGTGGCACCTGTGGACCTTCATATTGGAACGAACGGTTTCTTCGGATGTGTCTCCTGCTGGTTGTGTTGTAAATCTGCTCACAATATAAAACAAACCACCTCTATTGCCATACCTTTTTTGTACATCTCCACATGGACATGAACTGTGTGCTTGCGCACTGACCCTTTCCCATAACTTATTCCCCCGCCGTCCTATCTGCCTCCCTGGCAAATTGACCCCCACAGCGCAATGAGCGCTTTGCCCAGGGTGGTCCTAGGGGAATGGGTCCTGGTAACCCCGGGTACGGCAGGGTCCGTGAGGAGTTTGATGGTCCGTCTAAGAAACCCCGTTTTTAAATCCTGCTTTTTTGATGCTCCCAGCAGCAACATATGTATAGATTCTCCAAAACAAACATGTTGAGTCGCATTTCTTGTATTTAAGTTTAAGTTTCAATTGTTGCTGCATTTTAGCCTGACAATTTGCTCATTTTATGACAAAGTCAATATTTTCATTTTTTTATTTTGTATTGTCAGTAGTATGGAAAGGTAGGTCACCCTCATGTGATCCGTTAGTTCTTTCTGACCCATGTACAATTTTCTTTTCTAGATGTATTATGCTCTGTGAGTCGTCGTGAAGTGATACTTGTAACATTTTTCTCAACTTTCTATGGCTGTGTTTTGTGCCATACATTTGGAGTAAAAGCATGTATTATAATAAAGACAAATTGGTTCTATCAGGACAAACCTTTAATATTTATTCCTAAAAGTTGAAACGTATATTGCGTTCAAAATGAAACTAATTGGTTGTTTGCTCGAATATAATAATGTGGATACATCTGCCACATTAGGTCTTAAAGGGTCTATGTGTTATCTCTGCCACAATCCTGACCTCTTTCGTTCAGTGATGTGTATAACACAACTCAAGACGTTGTCCTGCCTGAAGCAGATACTCACTGCAAATGCTCCACCCTGTTCTTTTCTTCTTATATTCTTCCCATCAAATTCAGATAATTAGCCGACACCCATTACAACTGGTATTCTCGAACAAACTGTCAGAATTTATTATACCTAACACAGAAGTAGTCAAAATTGTATATATATGAAGAATGGCACTGGTAAGACATTAAGCATCTGCTAAGATGTCTGTTGACCAGGCAGCACCGGCACTTAAGATGTACAGAAGTCCCAAGTTATAACGTATTTTAATAACAAGTATGGAGTTCCATTCAACAAATACTGCCCTCAGTGGAAACTGAGGCATTTAAACTTATAAAGCCATTTTTCATATTTAAGTGTCTGCACTAAGTTGTTTACCGCGTTTCATTCAGTAACTCTGCTTTTATAGTCATGCTTCAGGAAAGCAGAAATACTACACATAGAACCTTTAAGAAAGCCTGTGGTATAGTCTGTGGTTGTAGGTTACCAAGTGGACAGACATTGGTCTCCTTACGAACACTTTCTGCTCATATCACATACTCAGTCTGTCACGGACACACTGTCCACATTAGTGTGTGCCTCTGAGCCTGGGGTTATCGACTACGTTTACATGCAGTCCAGTATACCGAAGGATAACAGCAATTGACAGTCTACAAACTGCCCTTACAGTTAGTGTTGCCACCTTCTTAGGAGCTAGACCTTGTTTTTAAATTATAAGATCTATGCCATTTATAAAAGCGACAGGTCAGTTGCTCCTGAGCTCCTTTTATTAGGCTTTATTGTCCCAGTTGGGGGTGTATTAGTATTAATCATGTTTTATTGGACACAATGAAACGTTTAAACTCACTTTTAGCCGTGACGTCGGTGTAAAAGACGGCCCCTGTGCAAGAGAGTTACAAATTTTCATGTGTTTTTAAAAAGTGTAATGGCTGTTGCGGTTAAGTAAGTAAGATAACTATAATCTCATTCCTTTAGGTGGCTACAATATAAATATGTTAAAAACTGCGTGGATGTTAGTTGAAAAACAGTTGTGGCCAATGAGTTTGGCAGATTTTTCTTTACAAACCTGCATGTAAACATAGTTATTTTCAGTTATGGACTTGTGGGTTCAACAAAAGTCTACAGATTTGATGTGTAAAAGGAAAACAGAAGGAAGTCATGGCTGAAGGAACTGGCATAAAATTGTATCTGGATCTAATGTCCATACCACCTTCAAACCATTTGCCTTTGCATGACTGGCAAGGAGCTCAGTTGGACTTATGAAGTTATTCATGGTAGTGAGTTGTGAAAGCATAATAACGACCAGAAACTTAAACAAAAATGTATTCGAGTTTATCTGTCTGTCGATTTAAAATATCAGTCCTCACATGTAAGAAAGAGGTTACCCCTTCAGACAGAAGTCTAAGTGACAAATTATTTTTAGCTCCAGTTTTATAGATGCTTGTCTAACATACTAAAGTCAGCAAACACAGAAAATGAATAAAAATCCTAAAATTGCACAAGCAGTACTTCATTGACAAAGCATTCATTGAGCTGGAACTTTTAGAAGACAAGAAATCGTGAGTCTAAACCTGTACACTAGCTTTCAGAATTATAAGCAAAGTAAACTGCATGGATAAGGCTCATACTGGAATTTACGGCCCGTCTATGCTGCTCCTTTTTCCACTTTTTGGTACTGTCAAGACATAATGATATTTCACATTCTCAAGCTTGTGAATCTCCTTTTACATCCTGTTCCTTTCACAGAAGGAAGTCTGATCAGTTTTTTTTGTTTTTTGGTTAAATCTAAAGTTTTTGCACTGTGAATTCTAATATAATCTAATTGTGTTGCACAGATATATTCTTAAGTGGCTTTTGGCATAGACAAGCTATATGGCTGAAGAAAGTTCTCTCAGCATCCTCTGTAGTCAATGTTGGTAATATACAACCCCTAGTATGTTACTTGCGCACAGGTGAGGACCACAGCACTTTCATTTAGTTTTTTTTTTCTCTAGTTCAGCTTTAGACTTATTGTTGGGCCAGCCTTGGACAACAAATACACTTGCCTCTTGTCATTAACTGGTTTACATTTACATGTGTCTGTTGACCACACTTTTGCTGCGCTTCAGGATGGGTTGATGTGTCTAAATAGTGACATTGCTGTCACTTGTGGAAATATTACAAGCAGCGAGAGCCCACAAACTGTATCAACAGAAAAATATTTAATAGTTTTCAGAGTCTGGGTAATTCAATAATTGCTTACTATACTGCCTGCCTTTTAACCAGGCATCAAAGCCTTGAAAGTAACCGTGACAAGCTTTAACATGTTCACAGTTTTATTTTGACCTTTCTCTAGAGAAAATTCAGAGGAGAGAACGAAAAATTTGATTTAATGCCTTTTATGTAATGAAACCCTATCAGTCACTTTTAAAGATCCCCTTCAGACATGTTTTATGATTCATAAAAATTCTCTGCTTTGCATAATAATTTGTGTCTGATAAGTTTTTGTTTTTTTTTCCCAAAGAGAAGTTGAATTACCTCATTAAACGTTCTTAATTACATTCTTCTACTCCTCCTTCATTGAAAAATTCAGAATATGTGAATATGAAGATATTGTTGAAAAGGTTTAATTATTAGAGACAAGATGACTTCACTGAAAAGTCTATTGTCTTTTGTACCTACTCTGGACGCTTCAGGTCTCTACAGCACACCTGTAAAAGTTCGTATTTTGCACCACCAATGGTTTCCAAACTAGTTGTGATGTTACAAAGTCCTGCTCAGAAACTTTCCCCTTAAGCAGACAATTGTAAAAACTGTTTTCCAGTGTCAAACTCTGCACAAACATGGCTGAATTTTTTTTTTTTTTAACCCTCCTTGTATATGTTACCTAGCATTTGACATGCATTCTGCTGCCCACTCGGGGCCCTCCTCAAGTAACGATGTCAGTACCTGTTTAGAGGTATTACGACATCACCTTGGCATCAAATGGACACCTGCCTCCATTCATTGACTTGCCCTGGCAAGCATTTTTCATAGTTCTGTAGTAGGCGGGGTTGGACTGAAACAGTGAGTGTAAGTAAACTGTTAAGACTCAACACGTTTCATTTACTTTACTTAAACCTTGACAAGGATAATTATTACATTTAACTGCATTCTTGTGATGAAAACATGCTGAGAGATAAAGCAGAGCCAGTCATAGTCCACAAAACTTGACTGACATTTTGTGGACAGTTACATTATTTGTGTTCATAATAGCTCCTGTTGTTAGCTTCTGACACTAGTTTTCAGTGCTTAAAACTTGGTCATATTTTTCCTCATGCCATTCTTTTTCTCATTTTCATGATGAACACTAAGCGGCTTTCCGCTTTAATTTTGTCACTTGCATAGTCCTTTTCTGTGAACAGTAAGTGTCTGCCCAATGGCTGACAACTCATGGGCCTATAACGGGATGACTCAGTGCATCATATGGTAGTTCGTCGAATAGTTAAACACTGCCTTTTAAAGTTAATTGTAGTGTTCTTCTCGTGCAACGTATGATAATGCACGCTGCACAAGAACTATAAATATAAGGGTATTGAAGATTTTTTACATAGATGTAAATCTTGCTTCTTCGTGTAGCATCTGAGAACCCCACCAAACACACCTGAAATGACTGCAAAACAGAGGACTACAGATACTTGGATGGATTTGGTAACACAATTGGATATCATGAAGTGTACACCTGAAATGTTACGTGTTTGTTTTTACACATTTTTTCTTTAACAGGTTTGACCAGCTTTAAAGATTGTGGACTGTGGAGGAATTTGTGGCTGTATAGCATGGACTCGTGAACACTTGAGCGAAATACCCTAAACACTGGACTTGTGCAAATTACCAGAGATAGCAAGATTCAGCTGGTACTGTGCAAAAGATTACAAAGGGACTATGCACAGAGGTTTGGAGCAAGGCAGCCATTTGTCGTCAACACATTTTGACTCTTGAGTTGTAGTATAAAATTGAAAGTCAGGTTACAATGCAGATGTAGCAATAGCACTCATATTGCATGACTAAT
The DNA here is from genome assembly GCF_016859285.1 of Xiphias gladius. Classification (NCBI taxonomy): domain Eukaryota; kingdom Metazoa; phylum Chordata; class Actinopteri; order Istiophoriformes; family Xiphiidae; genus Xiphias; species Xiphias gladius. Next base: position 21,265,088 of record NC_053423.1, read on the forward strand.
TTCTATGAAAGCTGTATATAGAACAGTTACACCGGTAAACCTTTGATTTTTATTTTATTTTTTTACGAACGGGAGAACACAGTTGACTGTAAGTTAATGGATGGATTTTGGTAATTTATTCACAAATTTTAACAGATCACTTCAAGTGTTTTATCCTGGTTCATAGAAAATTATATTATACTCCTGTGGCTAAAACATGTATTTAGATCTTTTTATCAAATGATGGGGATATGGGAATTCTAATAATTTGTATTTATATTATTTTTATTTTAATGATTGCAGACTTGAGTCATTACTTTCACAAAACTTATGGGAATAGACGCACAGTTTCTGTAGTTTCAGGTGTGAAATTTCTTCTGGTAGCTGTTTACAACTGCTCCGTTGGTGGACCTGTGCCAGTGTATTCGTTATTTTCCATGTCCATCTAGAAACTAACTATTCATGCAACGTAACTGCCCACTGGGGATTTTTTATTTACCATGGCTTAGATTGGCTCTAAGGGTTATTCCAGACTTGATATTGTGTAGACGGCCTCTAGTGAGATATGTCTATCTTCTAGGTGACCGGTTTTGTTCATAAAATAATGAAATGGAAATCATAAAATTAATGATAAACGAATTTAATGTTTGATGCTTTATTCACATTATCAAGATGGAAAAAGACATTTTCATCCTAACCACAACGTGAGCTTTAGTACTCTTTTGTAAACAGAGACTGTCCAGTGGCTGACTTTATGGACAGCATCTGGATGTGGACTATTTAAATCAAATATATCCCCTTGAAGTAATTTTATTGATCACAAAGCAAATGGAAAATTATAGGGAAAAGGTGAAAGATACTTAACACTATATGTTGAGAAGATAATTACATATTTTTTGCCTTAAGTGTGAAAATTTAAAGATGAATATATAGACATCTTACTTCTGTAATGTAATTTGGTGTATAGTAAGTTCATGTTAAATAGTTTAAATTAGGTTATGTACGTCTAAATGATATCAGGTTAATTTAGTGTTTTGCTAGTGTAAAAAAAAAAAAAAAAAAAATGTCATCAGTTTTCCTTCTCCACACAGCGTCTCAACATCCTACAAAACAGGACTGCAAATACTCAGGTGGATTTGGTAACACAATTGGACTGAAGTGTAAATTTTACAACTTGTAATGTTGTGTATGTGTGTTGGTGTTGTGTACCATTTGTTTTTCTTTAACAGGTTTGACCATCTTTAAAGGTGTTGGACTATGAGAAGGAACTTTCCAAACCAAGAAATTCAAAGTCAGTGGTAACCACAGATTTAGCAATTTTACATTCCGCTAAAGCTATATGTAGCTTCTGTCAGAGCAGCTTTGTTAATGAAAAACTGTCATTCTCGAGGGGCAAATAGCAACTGTTTTTGAAAAATTAACAATTATTGATCGTGATGGGCGGTGGCTCTATAGCTTGGACTGCACCGTGGAAGGATTTTAATATTCGGCCATTCTTCTAGCACAAGTAAAGACGATTGAACTGAAGTTCATTACAGCGGTTCAGAACAGGGGTGTTCCTTATTGCCAACACAATGTGACTTTGCATTGTTGGAGTAAAAATAAGACACTTTCAGATATACACCCCTTTCTGTTAATCCGATGGCAAATTAATGTGTAGGTCTCATGTCTGAATAAGCACCCAGGTCACTATTCTGTAAAAGTTACGACGGCAGTCTTACCAAGTCGGGCCCGATAACATTTTTGTATTCCTTTCCACATAGAACAAATCTGAATGAATGCCGTTACATTGATAGATAAGCATTCACGTCAGTTTAGTAAGTGATTCTTAAAATAGTCCAACGTAATCCCAGAAATAATTCGGAAGTGGCAGATTTTAGTGCAAAGATTTTTTTTTATTTTTTTTTCTTGAAGATAACACAAGCAAAAAATTGGTGCAAAAGTGACTGGAATTGGTGGTCCAACGCCTAGATCAGAGACCTGTTCTCCCTTCGCGCCGAAGACGAGATAACCAGGCAGCTTAATGGGACCATAGGGGAAGCTGTTGTTAAATGCAACTTCCTGTACTCTCTAATCTCACTTGGTAGATGCCAAATATCAAACTCAAACCATGGCTCTTTCCGTAACAGATTTTTCATGTCTAAACGAAGCCATGAGGAACATTAATGTGAAAGTCACCCATGTTTGACTAAGACAAAGTTGTCACTTTCACAACATGACAAAGCCAGTAATGTTATGTATTCCATGTCTGAAAAGGGATATAGTAAAAACCATAGAAGCTCAAAGTCGAGATTAATTTAAAGGTGGCGCCAAGCACACGTAGCAGACTACACAGTGTACGATATTACAGCAGTTGTGACAAACACATTTTGAAATGGAAATGAAGTCGTTTTGAAACTGCTATTCATAAAGAGAAGTTTTAAGTCAAGATTTGTTTAAAGGTGGCGCCAAGCACTCGTAACAGACTACACAGTAATGCATTACATAGGTTTGGAACAGGGATGTCTGTTGCCAACACATTTTGACTGCATTATTGAAGTAAATATGGAAAGCTTTGGCACTGATGTGGTCTAAGAGAAGTTCTTAGTTAAGATTCATTTAAAGGCAGCGTCAAGCAGACTTAACAGAAAAAACAGTAACTATATTACAGAGGTCAAAAACAGGGCTGTATTATTGAAGTGAAAATGGAAATCTAAGCTTTGATGCTGATATTTTTTTAAGAGAAGTTCTAAGTCAAGATTTGTTTGAAGGTTGGGCCAAGCGTACTTAACAGACTGTAAAGTAACTGTATTAGAGAGTTTCAGAATGGGGATGTCTCCTATTGCCAACACATTTTGAATTTGCAACTGGAGTAAAACTGAAACCAAAGACATTCTTAAGCAGAACGTCTTAGTCAAGATTTATTTAAAGCAGCATCAAGCACATGTAACAGAATCTTTAGTAACCAATGTTACAGAAGACTGAAACAAGGATGTCCCTTGTTACAAAGGGACTTTGCCTCATTCCAGTAAAAATGTCAACCAAAACTTTACCATTAACCTTTTTAAAAAAGAAGTTCTTAGTCAAGATTTGTTCAATGGCCTCGTGGCATTTAACACCTGCACCCCACCCACATTATTCATCTTTTGTGAAAATTCCTGACCTTTTTAAGCTATTGGCAAAAACTACACTTGTACACCTGACCACCCGCCTTTATTCACCCATCTGCCTGAGGTAGGAAGGCCCATGCACCTTACGGTTGAAGAGAGGATGGTGTGTTGTGCCTGTGTGGGTGGGTGTGTGTGTGTGTTTCATGTCTTTGGGTTAATGTGAGGTGCGTTAGCTGCTGTCAGCCAGCTTGTCAGAGACAGGCTGCCCCAGTCCACAGTAGAGGCTCTTCTCTGCAGTTGGGTTACAATGACGATGAGTAGTTCTGCAGAAGTCAGTGGACAGTAAAGCCTGGACTTTTTGCACTACAGCCAGAGGTATGCTTACACAGATCAGCTGAACGAGCAAGGTAAGTGTCCCATCCATGTTTATAATACAAGATGCATAGTTCTCTCATAACTTAACTCTTCTTTCCCATGTCACTGCTCAGAGTGACATTTACAGGGCTTCTGGCATCACACTTAAAAAGAATGGCATCACAGTGCAGATCTCTGTTCTTCAACCTTTTTGTGTATGGGTGCGACGAAGCATTATAGCCCGTGCAGTGTGTGTGTGCGTGTTTGGTTGTAGTACTTTGGCTTCTTTGTATGTGTGCATGAAAACAACTGACTGGACGGCTGAGTCACTGGTTCAACACCACCGTTTGAAAATGCAGATGTGTGGAATATAGTGCTGAAACTTGACACACTCGTCATGTTTTGCAAACTTTGTAAGTCAAAATAAAAAGGCTATCCTGTTTTTATTTTTTGGCATGGCAAGTAATAAAACCAACTAAACAATGAACTAGTAGGTGATCAGCAGTGGAGATAGACCAGTTGTGTACAACAGCAAACAAAAGGGTTTCAGTCATACACAATGCCCAACACACACGATGGCATTCTCCACTGTAATTCTCTAAGAAAGCTCTTTGGGTGGTTTTGTCTTTGTGCTGCACCTCTTTTTCATCTTCAACAGTCCAATAGTGTTATGTCAGATCAAGACAACTTACAGAAATTGATTGTTTTGGATTGGTGCCTTTTAATAACTGCATTTAATAGCTTATTGCAGTATATGCGTCTATCTTAGCTTTTCATTAATACAATTTGCAGTATTCCCAGTGTGCATCACTGTCGCATAATCAGTAAAATCACACAAACTGTGCAAAATGTGTATTAGTTGGCACTTTTTGTTCATCATCGAGTTGTGTACATCAGCAACACTCATCACTACTCTTGACTCCCTTTGTCTCTGCCTGTAAAATGTCTAAAACTATAAACATGAATTTCTTTTGGTTCTGGGTTGGTATGTCTGCAGTTTTGAAGTGAATCAAGTCACGTACTGCTTGGGTTATTCTGGGAGGGACGGTAGAAAATGAAAAGACATGTATTAATCCAATGCTCAGTGCAGTTTGCTGTACTTTGATCCTTAAAGCACAACGTCTGTGACTGATGGAGCTTGGTGTGGATTTTATCTTTCTGTTGAAAGATGAAAATATTTAAATTCAAACTGATAATGACTGATTTCCCCAGTTCATGTGTTTCTTGCTTTCAGTTTTTGACGTATTGCACAACCTTTGTCTATGGAATAATGGAATATAACCGTGCGATTTACTTTATCACTTGGGTATCTACACTAAGTTGTTTTTTTTTTTCCCTGTATGGCAACACCACTGCATTATTTAGAATAGACAAGTGCTGTATGGGGAGGAAACACAAACACAACTCTAAATGTATATGATTGTGTAAAAAACAAAAACAAAGAGTAACTTAAAATACACATTTTTCAGTAATTTCCTTCAAATGGAAAAGGAATGTACTTGAAACAATTTCTTTGTACTGTTTACTAAACTGCTAATTTTATGTACAACCTCTGGAGGGGCTACTAGCTTGTGCTGATGTTTCTGGCCCATTTATCAACAAGGTAAACAGTCTGAGCTGCAGCAGTGGCTGTGAAGGCAATTAACGCGTTTTAAAACCCATTAGCGCTCAATTGCCAGAGTTTGGTTAAAAAACGCACTCAAAACATTTGCTCAGTCAAATCTGAACACACTGACATGGTTACGCACATGTTTAGACTAATTGAGACTTGTGCTTCCGGTGGATATCTCATCATCGGTGTCCATTGCAATTAACGGGGAAAAAAATCATAGAAAAGAAGATTCTGACTGTAACTGCAGAACGTCCCTGAGGAATAGTCACATTTTTAAGTGTTCTTCAGTGTTAGTCATCCTATGATAGTTGTGTCTACAACCATGGGTGTATTTTAAGCAGCAACTCTTAATAGTTAATTTGGAATAGTTTTATGGTGCACATTTTCCAAAATGTAAACAAGGGCTCAACTTGAAGCCCGCACTGTAACTCTGTATCCATGGCAACATCGTACTTCCTGTTTACATTACCAAAAGTATTATGGGACCTTTACAAAACTCTATTCCCTGATGTAAATGATGGTTTCTGGTTTTAGGCTGAAGTGTTTTTTAGACATACCAGACACAGCAAAAATGTATTAACCTTTAATTTCTGATTATTTCTCGTCCTGCTGGCAGTCAATGGTTTGTCAGAGGAAAAGCGAGAAACGTAGTTCTCACCAGAATAAGTTCTGCAGTAGTGCTGGACTCTGTTCCTTCCTTTCTTCTCTCCTCTCAGTACTGTACTGCTCATATTTTGTCACTCAATCACACTTGAATGTCCTGTCATGCCAGTGACCAGCCAGCCATGTTGAAAAAAGGTACAGTACATGACGACTTCGGCCATTTCCTTTTGTCTCTTGTATGTAGGAGTTGTCTTGTAGCTGCAAAGGACTGTGGTGCTCCCTGGAGGTTATGGTTCTCACAAGCTCTGATGAGCTTTGATCAAGAGGAAACTTCACTGTGTTCAGTCACTGCCATGAATCCGGCCCTGGAGGCTTGCGAGATGTATCTTTCTGCACTGTGATCCATTTTCTAACTAAGTCCTGAGTCCTGATTGGGCAAAAATCTTTTCTATGTCCTGTCTGAGAGTGTGATGCCAGAATGACCCTTTTGGCCTCTAATGGCCTCGTCTAAAAGGGCACTGCCCAAAGTCTGCACTGAAAAAGACCAACTTCTGTACCAGGTTACTCATCTGTTATGTGCAGCTCCTAGCTCTGTTTGGGGTTTTGCAGTAACACCCCTGATGTGTCAGTATGAAGTCCAGCTTCACGTGGCTTGGGAACAGAAATACCTTCCCAGAGGATATGAATGTCGTCATCCTGAATTTGTCTCGTCCCCTCTGCAGTTTTAGAACAAATGAATATACTTCAGTGTGCTGAGATGTCTTTCTATAACTCTATCTGTATATGAACTTCGTCATACTACATATTTGTACCTCTCCTCATGCTGACATACACATTATAAGTTATTTACTCGTAATGCATGTTCACATTATAACATCATAACCTGTGTTTACAATTGAAAGATATGTATGTTGTTCTTTTGAATCTGCAGTCACTACTCACACAAACACATGCACACACAAAACACACATAGATGCACAGGCTGTCATTCTGTCCTTCTGTTTTTTTTTTTTTTTAAGGGGGCAACCTCAAAACAGTATTGGTATATTAAAAACAAACAAAAAAAGTAATGGTTGAAACCTGCTGACCAGTTCACTACCAGGCTCTCATTGTTTGTCTCTTGCCACAGGAGCCTCGGCCAGTCGAAGGAGGCTGACAGTCCACATCGATTAACCACGGTGAGATCCAAAGTAGTTAGGCCCACTTATTGCATTTTACTATTTCCAAAGTTGAAAATTAAAAAATTAACTTAAATATCATTTGTAAATGCTGTACATTTTTGAAAAATCGCTAGTGTGTCTCGAGAAGTGCCTGGTCCTTTTAATTCCTTAATGAGCAACTTAACACCCTGTTTTAGCTTGAACACATCTCCTCCGCAAATTCAAAACAAGGAATTTGAACCCTGACCCCATCACCTTAATATTAACTTAATATTAGCCTAGCGAGGCTTCAGGAGAAGTAGGGGAAAGTGACAAAACGTGGGGGATTATGAACGAATCGAAGGGAGGGTCTAAATTTGCCACAAACACTATAACACTGTTCAACACAGTAAACTACAACCTTACAAGTAGTAGAGGCAGAATTTCTACTGCTGCTACTCTCAGTAGTATGCTCATAATCTTTCCCTGCTTCACGCTGTCCACGCTGACGCTTCAGGGCTGTATCTGAATGTCAGCGCGTGGGGTGGAGTGTCCCGGGGTACGTCAGATTGGACGGAAAATGTCAGATTTTCTTTGGAAAAAGATATTTTTCATTGCAATTAAAACTAAAACAGGGCCGTGGTCAATTTATTATAAAATATTATTAAATCAATGATAAAGAAACAGTGATCAATAGTGTCTGGACATTAAATTTACTAATTTGTTAAGTTACTCCTTGAAGTTTTGGAACAAAATGCTTCACATGGTTCTCCAGTTCCCTCTCATTTTCACTATTAATCTCTGCCAGGCCTTTGTTGGGTCAGTGCAGCAGTTGAATAACTTCCTTTTTGTTCTTGTTTTGTAGGTAAAATGAAGAATGATGTCTGACTAAAATCCCAGAGCTACTGAAGAATCAGCAACTGCAACTGTGGTGACGTCAGGATGACCTCCATGTTAGTTTCCCTGCACTTTATATCGTTAACCCATGGATGTGAAATATCATTGTGCTTGTTAACAAAAAGCTTGTTACATTAGCATCAAAGAGTAAAGAAATCTAGAAACTAATACTGGACAATAATTTCAGTTTAATAATCTCCACTACCCACTTTTTTCCTGCTTGTCCCTCACAGAGCTGCGGATGCAGCACCAGGAGGCACCCAGCAGAGGACAAACAGTCTGTCGACCAGAGGAGGGATGCACGCTTTACTTTTGTTTTCAAGTTTTAATGACGAAATAAATTACAATTAACTTGAGCTTTCTTCGTTTGTTATTTCTCATAGTGTGGATCATCAAATGTTTACGTATTCATGAGTTACGAGGCAATTTCACCTTATTATAATGAAAAGATGACTTTTGTAATAATTCATAGTATGTTTGCAAATATTTTCTCAAATTCAAATTGCAAGCTTGTAATGTAGGGACTAACAAAAATATGAGAAATGCTCCAGCTTCCCTATGAGCAGCTGATTAGCTACCACCACAGCCTGCTAGCCTATGACGCACCTCAGTGCTCCCTGAGGCCAGTTACGATTAAGGGTGAAGGTGCAGGGTTTCCACTGCTGGATCTCACTTGTATCCTGAGGGTTGGCTGTCGACCCTGGAGGACGTCCAGCCCAGGGGCAGCAAAACGATCCGGAGGCGCCTGAAGGCGCCACAAAAACACTCTGATCCTTTAAACAGGCTTTCAGCGGCCAAATACACAGATGGGCGACAAGTCAAAGCACAGTTCAGTTTATAAAATATGATAAATTGTTTAAGATTAAACCATTTAACAGTATAGTTAAAACTGGCTTTACCTCAACCCGCCACAGCACTGAAATGCTGCCTAACTTACCTTTTAAAGCATAATATTATGCCTTAATATGTGGTCAGCATTAGAAATAATATAATGACATACAGAAACCAGTGGTGGAAGAAGTACTGTATTATTTAAGTAAAAGTAGCAACACTTGCCTATGAAAATACTCCATTGCAAGTAAAGGTGTTGCTGCACTGGACACAAATAAAAGTACAGAAATATAAGCAACAATAGGACCTTAAAATATCAAAAGTACAGCAAACCCATGCAAAACAGCCTTGTTCAAAGTGTGATATTTATCATATGTATTGGAATATCATTGCTGATCCTTCAACATTTTAAATCATTTTTAGCAACTTTATATATTGTTGAGTAGGTTAATCTGTGGCGGTACATCATATTATTTTAAACTGTATCGTGTGTTTTCCGTGTAGGACATTCATCTGAATAGTAACTATAGAAGGGAAATAAATTTAGTGGACTAGAAGTATAAAGTAGCCTGAAATGGAAATATCAACTCAAGTACAAGTACATCTACATTGTACTTAAGTATGGTGCTTTCCACAACTAAATATAACTCACAAGGGCCATTCTGCATAATGATTACTTCTTAAATTTATTGGCATTTTTGCTTTTAGTATGGAGGCAGACCTGAAAGGAAGGGGGGCGAGAGGGGGGTCTGACACACAACAACAACAACAAAAAAAACGGACTTTACTGAGGAGAGAAGCTCATGTAAATCAAATTCAGTACACAGGTGTCGCACTGTAGCACGCTGGGAGTTCAAATACCTGACTCCCGCAAATCTTAGACCCTCAGTGAAGAGAAGGAGAAGCCAGGTAACGCTTTATTACACAGGCCGCAATGGTTAACAGGAAATGAACAATTTTGACAACTGATTCATCCTATAAGTCTTTTTTTTTTTTGTCAAAATGCTTCTGGAATATGAATATTTTGGTTTTCTTAGTTGTCTACATGTAGGATAGTAAATTTAATGTCTTTGGGTTTTTAGACTATTGGTCGGACAAAAAAAACCCCCCACACATTTAAACATGTCAAAAGCAATGAAAAAATTCCTAATAGTTTCCATGGGAGTTTTCCAGAAAGGGCCATGTCATTTCGTCACAAAATATGAGTCAAATAGAGACTGTTCAGTTGTTATACTTGCAATTCTGATCAATTGCGAAATAGTGTGACCTTAGAGGCAGCTGAACATGCAAAGAGGTGCAGTATGTCTACGGGAAAGCAAACAATCCAACATACACAAAGAAAATGTCAACGATGATGAATGATGAGTTATTGGTTGACTTGGATTTAAAAGTGGTGGCTCTTTTCCGGGACATTCCTCAAGACCTCACGTCTCCTGGACGTTCAACCAGACGTCGCTCAGCCCCGTCCGTTTAGCACCTGTTCCCTCCGGCTGTAAACCGACCTGGGGAAGAGGGAGAGGAGGTAAAGTAGGTGGTGTCCACCTGACCAGCACCGGCCATGCATCATTAATGGACATGCATCATTGATGGCGTCTGCTGCCCACAGGTGGAGCGGTACAATCCCCTCTCCGTTCACCCCCGCCCCCCCCCCCCAGGTCCAGGTCATTGCAGTAGTCCACTTCAGGGGAAACATTTGATAACTACCGGTCTTCATGTTAATATGCTGTCGCCTTCAGGGCTGTGCGTGTGTGGCGGGATAAATCCGGTTTAACTATCAGAGGACTAGTTCGTGTAAGCTCTCCCCCAGGTGCGACGCAGACCCAGGCATCCATGAGCGGCACTGCTGGAGCTGCACCCCCGGCAGCCGTGCTCGGCTTGGGCTTGGACATCGGCGGGCCGTGGCACCAAAGGGCCGTCCGAAAGAGCGGAGCGCTGGCCCAGACCCACCTCCTCACCAGCTCGGCAGGAGGAGGAGGACGCAGGGGCCCCCAAGCCCCTCTGAGGCTGCCTTCTCTGGTGGGGCCTCGCAGGAGCAGCGGCACGGCGCGTCTCAGGTAAGCTGCACGTCAGCATTTAGCCGTAGGCTGAAAGGATTTCACGGAATTTTCCTTTTCGCTGAGGAACCAGCCGAGTTTCATTTGCTGCGTCTTCTCGTGCTCCTCGTGTGCCGCCACTACATTCAGGTCACTCAGCGAAGGATCTGTGTGTTTCGAAAGGTTCCTTCCTTTTCCAGTCATTCAACAGCACTTGTTGTCTAGTCCTCTGATAGAAATATTCCCAGAATCCCCAAAGACTCTTCTGACCATCTGGGTGACAAAGCATTCTGTTTTCTGCACATAAACAATAAAAGGAATTCTGGAAGAAGCACAGAAGAGGATTCTCAAATTGCATCTGTATTTCCTGTTCAGGTAGCCAGAAAGGACAGATCTTGCTCATTTTGTTTTAGCATAAGAAAAATCAAACATGTTATTTCATACAAAAATGTAAAAGAATCCAGTGCGACATCAACGCCTGCAAATACAGCAGATATGACACTTTTTAAATTTTGTTCCATGTTGTACTGATTCACCAAGGACACGTGCCACGTCTGTCTGCCACCTTTGCTCGGATTAGGAAAAAAGAGAAGCAACTTGAGAAACGGGCTAAAAATCTTTTTTTGGTTGCGCAGCGGGCGGAATATTTTTTCAGCCAGAGTCTGGAAACACCGTCGCGACAGGACTTCAGGAAGGGTGCGGGTTTCAAATCTGATCTCTTGTTGGACCCGAAACGCTTTGTCGATTGATCACATGAAAGGAAATTAACTTGCAACATTTTTTTTTCTTTGATAATCAATTAATAATTTTAAGCAAACATGCCCAAACCTTTCCATCTCATAAATGAGGATTTTCTTTTACATACAGTATGTGATAATAAACTGATTATATTTGGGTTTTTGACCATTGGTTGGATCCAGGCTCTGGGAACTCGTGATGTGATTTTCTTTTTTCTCAATTTTTTGACATTTTAGGGACTTAATATTGTCAAAGTTAATTGAAAGAATAATCAGCAGATTAATCAGTAATGAAAATAGTTTAATTTCTTTTCTGCTGTATGTATAGTATAATGTTTCAAAAAGAGTTAACATTGCCTCACATTTTGTGTTTTCAAAAATATACTGAGATTTATTTAGAGACATTATTTGATTTTGTCTTCTGAGTGTCTTTGTTTGTGGAATATTTAACTCACTACAGCCCACAGTCCTTAAAGATTGAGAGTTGGGTTTTGTTTTGTTTTTCTGAGTCTTTAGGATCCCCTCCTCTTGGATGAAATAAAATAAAGTTCAAGTATCTTCATGAAAATGACGCCAAAGTCACAGTGCAATGGTCAGATGTTGGCATGGTTGCTCAAGCTTTTGTTTGCTTGTTTGTTTTGATCTGGATTTTGAGCCTAATCTAGGGTCAAAAGATGGAGGGTGACGTCTAGAAACTGTAAAGCACTTTGAGATAAACTTGTGATTTTGGCCTATGTGACACAAACTAAATGGGCTTAGTTCAATATTTCTCTTTTAAGATTTTCTTTCAAGCATTATTGCCTTTTATGGGATAGTTTAACGATATCGATGTAGACATGAAATATGGGGGGAGATTCCCAACCGGAATGGACTGTTATATGGTCTGCGTCCTAAAAACACGACAATCCTGTTTCACGTCATTTTTCCTGCCCGACGTGCACCAACAGACCAAAAAACCAAAGTCACCCAGACTCTGGCGCGTTCAGATAAAGGACGGCAGCATGTCCGGGCGACTCGGTGGCCTACAGTACCCATCATGCACCTGCGTCACTGCGGCTCTGATTGTGGTTAATCAGCTGCATGTCATCTCCACCGTCTCTGCTGTGCCTGTCAAAGCGCAGGTTGAACGCTTGACTGGAGTTACACTGTAATTGTTTCCTCTCTGGTCCGGTCCAATTTGATAGCATATCACAGGCCACTTCTGTGGTGCCCCCACCACCACCACCACCACTGGCCTCCTTTGAGTACTAAGGTCTGGGGACCAGTGTGTCATAAATCTCAGGTGTGGAAACTGATCCGTCGCCTGATGCAGCACCCGGTGGTGCCACACCGGCTTCACTCAGAGGAGGGAGAAACCTGAGCGAGGCGCACACACACACACACACACACACACACACAAACACGTCAGGCTCTTAAACACAAACACAGGCGACACCTCCCTGACTGTCCAGCAGAGTATTTGATGACCTCCACTCACCCAAGCAGAGCAGGTTTTGAATAACCATCAAATAAACGAGGCGTCATGAGAGTTTGTACAGACATACACAGACAGGGGATGAATCCCGAGGACTTCTGTGACGTTTCCTCTGGTGCAAGAGGCATGTTGACACTTCTGTCCGTAAATTACATGTCGGCGTGCTGGCAACGATTGGATAGGATACTATCGGCTCTTTTCCACAGCAGTAACTTCAGACCCTCCTCAAAAACACTGGGAAAGCGAAACTCCAGGTTACTGATTGCTAAGTTCCCGCGGATGGAAAGAAACTAAATGAAACTTGGCATAGATATTCATGGTGAATGAATGAATTGTAATCGTAACTTTGGTGATCCCTTAACTCTCATATATTCCTACCAGTCAAACTAACGACGTTCTCATCAGCCTCAGCCGGACATAGTGTTCAGAGCCAATTAGCAAACGTCAGCATGCCAACTCATTACGTGGTTGATATTAAACCAGCCAAACATCAGTATGCTGACATTAGTATTTAGCTCAAAGCGCTGCTGTTCGTCAGCGCAGCCACTACCATGGTTTGCCACGTCTGCCTCTTTGGTCCAGGCCACAATAGGCTGTATATGGAACTGTTGGACGGATAGGGGCATTCGTGTTCTCCAGAGGATCAACCCTTCTGACTTTGGTGACTGACTTAAAAAACACTGCTGTGCATCGGTACAGTCTCACAGAGCCGCTGGCACAGTCTTGTTATTAACAGAGGGGTTGAGTCGTGTTAAGGTTAGGGTCTCGATAACCACTCACCCAAAAAACCTTCGCAGCCCACGCAGCACTTCCTTGGGTCCTCAGCAAAAGACCCGCCGAGTGTGAGGTCGACCGGATGAGCAGTTGTTTGGAAAATCGAAGGACAGACAGACAGAACGACGGAAAGAAGGAAAGACAGAGATTTCACCATTTATTAGTAGGAATCCCGAAAACATTTTTAATACTAAATCTTCCTTCTGCGTCTCTCTTTTGCTTTTGTTTTTTTTCTCCCGCCGTTCTCCACAGCCTCAGTGAACCGTCTCTCCGCAGCCCAAATGAGAACGTCCAGTTCGAGGGATTCTCCTGCGGCCGTGGCCCCAGTGTTTTGCAAAAGCGACCCCCGTCTCCTCCTCCACTCTACAAGTCATCAGCCCTGCTCCCTTCCAAGACCTGCCACCCATCCGCCAGCCGCCAGCCTCATCAGCGGCAGAACCAGCGGCAGGTCCAAGGCTGCAGCAGACCGACCTATATCCACTTCTCCCGGGCCATCCAGCCCAGCTCCAGGCCAAGACCAGTGAGGCGTCATTCACACAACTCGACCTTGGGCGCAGACACGGGCGACCTCCGACCTTTCGCGATGCAGTATTGTAACTCCTCGTCTCAGGGAGAGCCTCTTTCTGTCATTGGGAAGCCTTGTCTTCCGAGCTGCAGTCAGCGCCCCGCTCAGGCTGCTACTGCCGGTCCAGCTCGCACTCAGCTTCATGTGTTTCTGCCCACAGAGGCGGAGGCAGACGAGGCGGACAGCGAGTCTGTGGATGAAGGCTTCATGGACGAGCTGGACAGTAGGATAACCTCCATGAAGCTCCAGCAGGGGGCGCCAAAGACAGTTACATACCACTGACAGGCAAAAACAGATGGATCACCTGTTGTTGTAGAATATGGCCAAAAGTATACGGACAACCCTGTCCATATATTTTTGTGTTCTGGGGCCTTTTTTTTTTTTTTGTTAAAGATTTGGGCTAGAAATTTTTATTGATGTTTCAGAAAATAGTGTGCTTCCTGCTCTATGGTAACAGTTTGTGAAAGACCCTTTCCTGTTTCAACATGACATGACAATGATCTGAACACAAACAGGGTCCAAAGGTCCTGACTTGGACCCAGGCCTCATTAGCCAACATCAGTGTTGGACCTCACCAATGTTCTCGTCATTGAGTTGGAACAAATCCCAGCAGCCAGGTTCCAAAATGTGGTGGAAAACCTTCCCCGAAGAGCATGTTTAAAGCCCAGAGTTTCGGAATGAGATGTGTGACAGTCGCATATGGTATATGTGTAATGTTGATAATGAGTGTCTGCATACTTTTGGCCATGTAGTCTATGTCTGTAAAAGCAGCTTAGACTTAAACCTCTGTTTACACTTTGGTCTATCTAAAAGTTAGTGCAATGACATGCAGTTGTGCTGGAAATAAGAACATGGGATTAAAAGTAAAAATATGGTTTCGTATTTGTGACTAAACAAAAAATTTCAGAGTTCCCAACCTAAAAATTAGGGCATTTATATTAAATTTCACACTATGAATTGCATTGTTTGGTAAATTTGGTTGCAAAACAATGTATTTTCATGTCTTTTTTGCATGAATATGCAAACATTTTCATCACCATCCTGTTTCCGTTGGAGTCAGGTGCTATGCAGACAGCTGTGCAAACCATAAACAGTGTTTGTGTGTTAAATCATGTGTTAGTGTAAATACAGTTTGGTTTGAAGATTTAATTTGGACTTCGCTGCAATACAATCAGTCGATATCAAAGGCCAGAAGTTAATAAAAACTGGGAAGTATTTTTGGATGTTTTGGGCATCAAATTGTAATTTTTAAAATGAAGAAGGAATGGTGCAACTAGATCTGGCAAGAATAAGCTGAGTAATAAATCTACCTTTATGAAGCAGTTTCTGAGTATGCAGTGTACATTTAATTCTGTAGTTGTTTTACACCACCATCACCTGAAAAAGACACAAGTGTGTTAAGGTTTTAATTGAAAGAGAAATAATGCAACACTGTTAGTGTGGAGCCGTCAGTCAGCTCTGACATTCAGAGTTGATGTTTCAACACAACGTCACTTACATTGTTCCAAGTTGGGTGTATGGCTGCAAATTTGGAGCTACTGTGGTTATTATTTATAACATTAAAAACAACCTCTCTCTTTGTGGTTGTTTTGCATCCCACATCTTTTGAATCTCTGTAGTGATTTTTGCATCTGCAGACATTTTGAGTCTCTTTGTGTTTTGTGTGTCTCTTTGAAGTTGACTTGTGTCTCTTCCTGGTCATGTTGTGTCTCTTTGTAGCTATTTTGACACTCTTTGTGGTCATTTTGTGTTTCTTTGCAAGAAACAAGTTTAACACCTTTTTTTTTTTTTTATCATTCGGTGGATTGAATATGCTTTCATGCAGATAACCAGAGGAGTCTTTGGAGATGCTAGAGACACCCTAAGAAAAACGATGTGTGTTTTCAAACGACCTACTTGATTTTTTAAAACATTAGACAAACCGATGTTGGCCTCTGTGACTTGGAGTAAAAAAACTGCGGCTAAACTGGCCCATAAAGCTGAATCTACCTCCGAATATCACCCCCAGACTAAAATTGTACTAAAGTCTGTGAGCAGTGGTGTCCATATACTTTTGGCCTGTACACGTTTGACATCAGTGGGGGCGGTAGTGAGCTCCCGAAGTTTGACAACTGCCATAAAGTAAAGAAAAGAAGGAGACACACGCTCTGCAACAAGCAACACTCACTGGAAGAGAATGATGTAGTAATGAGCTAATAATCCGTGGCTTTCGGTTGTAGAATCTGTTTTAAAAGCACCGAGTCGCATTTTATTTTCTTTGCAAAACCCACGGATCAGGATTTTGGAGCAATCATGGCGGCTACGGAAAGTGGCGATGGACACCAACGTTTGGTCACCAATCAAGTCCCGTCTGTCCAAGTCTCTGGCGCGGTAATTTTCTGCACGTTGTTACGGCTGTATACATCCATTACAACGTTTCTATAAGTAAAACTCCAGCTATAACTGTTATTCAACCAGCGCAGTGGTCAGTTATCGTGCTGTGTGAACAGATTTACACGGTAAAACCTAGCTAACCTCAGCGGGCTAACGAGCGGGCAGAGAGCTAGCGTTAGCTTAGCAAACGGGGAGCCAGTTGTTTTCCTATTCGCAGGTCGTGTAATTTGTAAACATATCATCGTAACATGGATGGACCCAAGGGAGCGACTCGGGAAGAGGTAACTAAACCCTCCATTTTCAGTCTGACGTGAGGTTGTGGCGGTTAACCAGCAGGAGCAGTGTTCAGCATCAGCCAGCGAGCAAGCTAACTTAATGTCGTGCTTGTTTGGCAGTGAAAAGACAGAAACATAGCACCGAAGTCGTGTCAGTTTATATTTCCAAACCCGTGTTTTGTTATAGCAATTTTTAATAATACATGCATGTTCCCTGTGATCACATCGAGACACTTCTTCGTCAAGTTAAGTACATATTCTTCACGGCCATTCTGCAGGAGTTGATATGTGCATGCAAAAATAATCTTAAACCTTTTCTTTCAGCAAACGCAAAAAACTTGAATGCCTCAAATATCACTCTGTCCGAACATCAGTGACTTTATAGCTGCGTTCATCGTTTTATCAGCTAATCATTATTTGTTGTTGTTGTTGTTGTTGTTTTTGTTTTTGTTTTTGTTGTTGTTTTAACTGCTATATTCAGCGGGACTAGAAGTGTAATGACAGCAACTTGGCAGCAGCTGAAGGCGCTTAAAATGTTTTGGGTTCTCGTCGGCTGCCATTGCACGATTAAATGACACTGAAGTTATGGTTATTTATGGTTATTTATGGTTCGTTGTGCACATTTACAAAAACAGAACCAGTGTCAGTAAATCCACAGTATATCCACCCTTTTTAATTTTAAAGACGCGAGCATTCCCCAGGCTCATTCAGATTATAGTAATACCAGTGTATAATAATAACAGGACAGTCGTAAACTCAGTTCTTTGACACACACACACACACACACACACACACACACACACACACAGACACACACACACGCGGGTATTTGGAGGCGGTGACCAAGTTCTGGCAGTGTGTTGGAGGTGCAAGCGGACAGGTTAATGGCGTTGAAAACCATTTACTCAGGTCCTCAAATGCAACATAGCCGACAGTTAACTGGTGTTGATGAGGGTCTGACTACCGGGGGGGGCAAAGCAGAGAAAGGTGTGTGTGAGAGTATGCAGATTTATTGAACTAAGTTAAATGCATTGATTTGGAACCATCTTACAGTCCTTGTCCTGTATGAAAACAATGACATGAATGCGAAACGTACAACATCGCTGAAGAAATGTTTCTTCTTAGAATAGAAGTTTGTGTGTGTGTGTGTGTGTGTGTGTGTGTGTGTGTGTGTGTGTGTGTGTGTGTGTGTGTGTGTGTGTGTGTGTGTGTGTGTGTGTGTGTGCAGGCTCTGGAGTAAAAGGCGGAGTGCTCCGCTGTGTTGATGTTGTTAACGTAATATATCTCCAGCAGTGGAGAAAAGCCTCTCTGCCGCGGTGCTGCTACCAGAGAAAGCATCATTCTCCAGAGCTTTTGAAATGAAATAGGCTTTCGACTGAGTTAATGTCTTCGCCCACCAGTGTTGACTGAAGTTTTGTGAAGTGCTGCAGTGTGTGTCGATCCGCCGGTCTCGTCTGATAGTGCTGGAGTCCAGTTCTCTGCTCTGCTAATGTTAGTCTGTAGGTGATTGGGTATGAAGTATCAGCAGAGTACCTCACTACGTCACCTTGGTCTAGCAAAGCTAATTATTAATTCAGTAAATCCTGAATGTGCCCATACGCTTGTCTTTTATGAGCTCATGAAAGGAAAGTCCAAAACAAACAAAACCATATGTGCATTTAAATGCGGTTAACTACAGCAGGGCATTCCTGCAATTTCCTTCAGTGTAACGGACCATTGTAATAACAATTTGGGACTTTTTTCCGATAGTTCATTCACCAAAACAAGTGGCTGAAATAGTTTGCTCAAGTTACACTTGTTTTAGGAAAATAAATGATTACGTCTTTTAATACACAAGGCAACAATCAAATGTGAATGTTTTTTGTTGTTTGTTTACATAATCAGTAATGTATATAAACATATTAGTAAACAGGATCTTTATTTAAGTACGATTAGGTGAAAAATACACCATATGTAGATAAGTTATTTTTGTGAACATACATCAAATGTAACTTTTTGAAACACTAATCCATGCAGGCAATGTTTGTAATGTGTGACGGATTTACCCACAAAAAGTTATTAATAGAAAAAATATTTGACCCCTGCTTTTCAAAATGACTTTTTTATTCACAGATATAGTGACATATAAAAGTTAACTCTATTGCCAAATATCGCGTAGCACAGAATTACCTTTATTGTGCTGTCGTCATTGTCATGGGTGAAATATTGTGATCGTATTGTGAGTTGGTTCCCAGCTCCCAGTTTACACAACAAACTCACGAACCAGTGGAGAAACAAACCTTCACTGTCTCTCTAAAGTTTCATTTCAGCTGTTAAAAGTCTTTCAAGATTAACATCTAAACTCAACAACTTCTTCAGTAGGGTAATTTTTGACTGAGCAGCTCAAGGCATTAAATTTCTCTCCCCTTATTAAAAATCTATGCTGATGCTTTGTCCTCTAAAACACTTTATTTGTGTATACCAGCGTTGTTAAATTTGCCAACAAAAACTGATGAAATTTACACTCAGTGGCCACTTTATTAGGTGCAGTGCATTCAGAAAGTATTCAGACCCCTCACTTTGTCACATTTTGTTACGTTGCATGTTTTGTTATGTTAGGATAGAAGAAAATGGATATGTCCACGACGTATCTAACAGAAAGCTAATGTTTTAAACATCACTTTTTAATTACGCCGTGATCATGTTTTGTCAAATGCAGCTCTGTGATTGAAGAGAAATGAGGCAGCAAGAATATAATTTACAAGACTAAGTATAACGGGGGAAGCTGGAGCTTTGCATGATTTCAGAAACCTTGTTGAAACTTGTGAAACTGTCGTGTTGTTCATATGACTGCTTTGTAAATACATGTTAAAAGTTTTTTATCTTATTTTTTTTCTGTCTGCGGTGAATAGGTAATGGGAAGTCAGAACTTGGGCAGTTTTTGTCTGTGAAGCAAGTAAATAACACATTTAATTCACTCATGCACAGGTGAACTTATCACTGCTTATGTCAAATCTCAGCTTCCATATTGATATTTGGAGTTTCTGTTTGTGTTCATCACAACCATCCTGTTAACAAGTGGCGGGTTTTGTTTAGTTGCTTTACACTCGACAAACCAGCAATATGAAAGACATAAAATAATGACAATAATTTAATAATTAAAAAAAAAACCCTCAGTTTTCAATAGCACAAGATGAAAATCAGTATTCTGGCAGTAGACATTTATGTTTATTGTTTATTGTTCAACATAGGTAACAGAGGGGACAGATGGAGAGTCCATGGAAGCTATTTCAGAGACAGAAGCAACAGTGGACGTTGGAGACCCAGAGCTTGTTCGTCGATCTTCTTCCAGACTGTCTGAACACGGAGAGGAGGACAACTTTGTTGCTGCTGAAAAAGAAACAGAACTTGAAGAAACTGAGGCAGCTGTGGTCCCTTCTGCTGCATCTGTGTCTCCTCAAAATCCATCACCGTCACGGTCGTCCCTTTCCACAGATGAGACATTCAGCACGACGTTGGTTCAGGTTGGGGACCCAGGTGGCACCTCAGAGTCTGGAAAGGAGGGTACTGAGGAGAAAACTGAGGAGGAGTTTGACTCACATGAAGAAAATGTTGCAGTAAAGGACAACAGTTTAGAGGAAAGTCCTGCAGGACCAGCAGGACCAGATGTGAGTGAGGATGCAGATAGGGACACGACTTCTGATTGCAAAAAGAAGACAACACACACTGAGGGAAACGTTGATCCAGGCATTAAATCTAAGGAGGACATCGTCACACGGCAGGAAAAGGAGTCTCATGGTTGTAAACTGACGGTTTCTACAGCTGACGACCTCGACGAGATGATGGACATTGGTACCGTGGATCAGATGGAACAAGAAGCTCAGATGAAAGAGGAGGAGGAACAGAATAGTGTGATGGATGTGGAAAGCAGCCGTTCACCTGCCACTTCAATCACAGGTAAAATGAAACAAGTTCTGCTTCTCAGTGAGTTTATCACAAAGTGTTTGTGTTTAAAAAAAAAAAAAAAAAAAAAAAAGTCATGTTGCTCTTGTAGGAAAGGAGGTTGTTTTTGTTTTTGTTTTTTGGTTTTTCCAGATATTGTGGCGCACAAGTTAAAGATATCATGTAATTATTAATTACTAATGAAATATTATTATCCGTACCTCACATGTATGATCATCAGATAAACCTTTATTGTGATTTTTGTTGTTTTTTAATTAATCAGCAGATTAATCGACATTGAACACAATCATCAGTTGCAGCCCCTAGGTGATAGCAGTGAACGGCTGAAAAGCATCGCCGTACACCGCATTACTTGCAAAGCTGCTTTTCTCATGAATCATACCGAATACGTATTGAATACATGCTGAATTGTGGCGTAAAGATACATGAGCACTTTTGAAACATAGAATACATACCAGTGCCGGCTTCATCTGTTTAGGTGAAGGCTCTAATCACCTCTTTTTCCCCCGTGATGTGAGAGGGAAAGAAACCTTCAGACTCCTCAGCCAGTTAAAACTGGCTTAACCAAAGTTTTGCTGTAACTTTATTTTCTTTCTGCATAAGGGAAGATAATTCCTCATGTTATTACACTGCCCTTAAGAAGGAGGAAGAAGTCCTGCGTTTAATTTCTCTTTGTCAGTGTTTAATGTGCCGCCTGTCTTAATTTGTACTTGCTTCAATTTGACGGCCCTTAATCCAGGCCCGTCATTGTGATTTTAAAGTAAAAGTAACACGCGCACACACAAAATTCCCATCATGTTTTCCCAACACGCTGCATGTCTGGAATAGTCACAAACTCTAAAAGCCAATTGTGACATTTTTAAGTTTTGGTTAGGCAGCTGCGTTTTAGGTAATGTATTCCTATATGTTCTCTTACATTATCATTACACATTGGTCCCATTATTTTAGGTAAGTTTTCCAGGGAAAGTGCGGAACATTTTCACTTCTCAGTCCAGATGTGGTTCATTTCGATTTGATTCTTGATGTTTCAGCTACATCAGATAAAGACCCGTGTCACACTTTTCAGAAATTTATTCTGTGAACTTAAATTTCTTCTACATTCAACAAGTGAACGACACTGTTCTTTCCTTGAATATAAAATTGTGTAAACTGAACCTTACAGGCTAAATTGTAAACACATTTCCCGGTTATAAGATTGTGGATTAAGGACTTATTTTCCCTGGCAGATGCAAAACAACTAAAACGTGGCACATCCATATTTTTTAGGCCTACATGTTTAAAACAGTTGAGCAAGATTAATTTAAAAAAACCACATCACATACAAGGGTGTCGTCATTTTCAGTGGTCATTGGTGTCAGTAGCCGTTTCTTCAACCATGTACACACATCGACTTTCATGACCACTTTGAGCACAGACGGGACAGAAACTGAGAGTCTGCTCGCTAACTCATCTGCACCATTTGTTCTTATAAGACTTCAGTCTGATATCTGCAGACTGGTGTTAGCTGGTGTTAGCTGGTGTTAGCTGGTGTTCGCTGGTGTTCGCTGCCCAGTGGGGGAGAGACCGAATAAAGTAGAATCCCCACATTGTTCACTCGGCTTCCGCAGCCTCACGTCTCGTAGCCAAACAACAAAACACAAAGGGGAGCTCAGATCAGAGTCTTTTTTTCAGTCGGTCCCTCTTGTAGATGCGATCTCTAGATTTGCTATGAGATATCCAGAGTCGGCCAACCATCCTGAGTCACGACAGTCCTGTAAACCGCAGCAGGTCCACGTCACACTTTAAAGGGCTGTCATGACTCAAGGCTGCTAATGTAGCCCGCTATCATCCATGTTACTTTTTAACTTAAAGTAACCTTTTTGTGCACATTGTAGTAACTCAGTCTCCACAAAGTAAACAATTAACACATCATGCAGCCCTAACTGAGCCAATTACAAAGAGTAACCGCTGCATACAGGTAACATTTAGCACAGATGTACCTGTTTACTGAGAAAAGGCACAAATGCAAAGATCATTCTTGGGATTTTAAGAATCTGTGTTGGATAATTCAAATAAAAAACACAATTAGTAGGAAAATTATTTTATCGTGACTGTTTTATCCTGTCGTGCACTTGTGGCTGCACAGAGGTAGAGCGCTTCCTGTGAATTTTGAAACGATGAGGAGCTTTATGCAATTAAACCTATAACCCATTGACCTGACTTCACTGTGCAAAGTTCAGCGACCTGTCGGAGCACAGTGTGAACAACAAAGCTACAGAGCTGGGATAACTTTCCTGTGTTTTTCGAAGACAGTTTGGCAGGGAAGGATTCCTCTTTTGAGTTCTCCTTTTCCTGAAGACATTTTCGCGTTTGGAAGTTGCTACTCCGAAAACACGGGTCCACAACATCCCATTAATATCTATATTTTAATTTTTCCCTCACAGTCTCAGTGGCAGAGGACAGTAACTCAGTTGAGGAGGAAACCGATGTGAAACCTGCTGTAATGCCACCCCATGCAGAGAAGGACCAAGTGGAGGAGATGAAAGTGCCTTTAGATCTGATGCAGTCCAGCTCATCGCCATCGTCTGAAGCCACGGCCAGCACAGGTAAAGGCACCACAGAAGGAAGGAGCTTAAGATCCTCCTGGTGATATTGTTTAAGAACGGGGACGACTGCGCACGTTTTCAGGTGGTTTCTCCAGCAAGACGTTCTTGTTGACATGCAAAGCGCCACAAATAGCTGAGTAACAAATATAAGTATGATGCCCGGCTCCTCTCTCACCTCCGCACAGCAGGCCAATCATGAAGTGGGTGTAAATCAGCAGAAGGTTACAGAAAATGGCCGGACACAGATACGTCTTGTCCGATGTTGGAAAAGTGTGGGGAGAGGGTGTCTCCAGAGTTATCTGACCATCCGACACTGCAGCTCGGAAGGACTAGAAATCCCACTTAAATCTTTTACTATAAACAAGTGTGTGATTTTAAAAAATGAACTCTCATCCCACTTTTTTTGCCGAAAGTTAGGTTTTCAGAATAGCACGGGCTCCCTTAAGGATGTGTATATACCTGCTGAAATACCTCAAAAGAGACAAACCTTCCAATTTCCAATAAATTCTGTGATGTGATTATGTGCGACTCTATACTGTGGCGTAGTATTTAATCTGTTACACTCACATGTATCAGTTCTGACTCAGCTGCCGAATCACGGGCCATGTGAATTCATCAGGGGTTTTTGTATGTCACTGTTGCAATGGATGATTAGTTTCTGCACGTAGTTACTTACTTTTCACCCTTATTCACAATTAATCAGCTCACATGTTGCTTATGTTCCTGTAGGAAGAGACAGCTCATCGCCAGCGACCATGATGAATGGGATGAAAGTAGTTAAGCTATCAATACCAAGATTAGACACTGTAAGTATGAGTAACAACATGTTTGCACCTACATATCTGTGCTTCTCTCAAATGTCTGATTTCAGCATAAACGTTTGATTGTTGCGGCGTGGATTTTACAACACCTTGCTAGTCCATAGAAAACCATTGCTTTTGATGGTACCACGCAACAAAGAAGAGTTAAGAAAATGTACATCATATATAGTAGGAAGTTCAAGCAGGCAGTTTTTGTCTTTTTTTTTTCCTTGTTGTAGGAGAGATTACGGGAAGCAGCTCAGTCAATCAAGTTGTCTCCTTCACCACCTTTGGTCAAGGTGAAGGATGAGCCCTTAGATGAGGAGTACGAGCAGGCTCTAATATCTTCTACATCTACAGCAAGCGTGAAGGATGAGCCTAATACTGCCAAGGTGGGTCACACGCCTCTGCTCGCAAGGATCTATGGACGTTTTACTGCTGTACCAACATTGCCTCGAGGGTTGATGTGAGGTGGCAGGGCAGAATGACTAACAGCTCGTCCCCTTGTCGGGAATCCTTATGTTACACGAGCCACCAGAAACACTTTCTTAAACACTAACTGAGGCTGCGTTCAGACTGATTTGAGCCCTGTGTTTAAAAACCCCGCCCTCTCATTCATTTAACCTGCTACCAGACACCCCCATTTTTGTGTATTACTATCCCGTCAGCCCGAGACGCACCAAGTGACCCAAGTGTAATGGGGGTCTAAAAGACGCGCTCTCAACAGACTCAGAAGAGACTCAATAGCTTAGCTATATTAAGGCTACAAACCACCCATAGTGTAACTTATGGACCAGTAGTCGCTCCATTCAAAGAGAACATCTGCTGTTGTGAATAGAATACAGCTGAATCTCTAGTTCCTGAATATAATATGACCATCAAATCCAGAAGAAAAATAGCGTCTTATACCAGACCCTCAGTCAGGATTTGATTTGAGTTCAGCAGTTTTTCCGACGGAGCGGATCCAGAATCACCGGACCATCACTGACCTCTGTCTCACTGTTCTCTGGTTGACAGGAGGACTTGAGGATTGGATCGGTCTTCTCTGTGACTCCAGCTACCGAAACACAGACGCTGCCCACCGTCAACCCGTCGTCTTTGCACATGTCCTGTTCCAACTGCAAGAAAAGCCTGATGAAGGGGCAGACGGCCTTCCAGAGGAAGGGCTCCCCAGAACTCTTCTGCTCCACCACCTGCCTCACCACATCTCTCCCCACTGTCAAAGGAGTCACTAAGATCTGCCACAACTGCCAAAAGTTAGTGCAGTAGAAAGTAGTGATTTTTTCTTGCTTTAACAAAGCCGTCTGTATTTCCTCTTTCCATACTTACGACTGTTTAGATAGTTAAGATAAAGCAGAGAGTGTTACTGAGTGGATCTCGAATTGATCGCGTCTCTTTTCATGCTCCCAGGTTGATATTTCGGCCTCAGGACGTCATCCTGGCTCCAGATGCTAAAGGAGCCATGAAGGAATTCTGCAGCCAGAACTGCCTGACCTCCTTCAACTACAAGAAAAACGCCTCCAACTACAGGAAAACAGCCGCGACCAAAAAACAACTACAACCGATAGCACCGCAGTCACTCTGCAGCATGTGCACCAGATACTGCATTGTAAGTCAAGCAGAGTAGAGCAGCAACTAATGATTTTTTTCATCATAGATTAATCTGGCAGTATACATATTAACATATATATATATTAACAGTATACATATAGTACGGACCTGTAAACTGCAATTTTGTAAGTGAAAAGATTAATCTCGGAAATAATATCATTTTTTTCTTTTCGTCATCCCTCTTACAGAGCAAACATGAGGTGATCCTGAGCGGTGCTGTCCACAAGATCTGCAGTGACTCCTGCTTTAACCGCTTCCGTACTGTAAACAACCTGTCCATGGCCGGCTGTGCGAACTGCAGCTCCTACTGCCACAACAAACCGCTCACGTTGAAGGTGGACGACAGCAACAAAACTCTGTGCAACGCAGAGTGTCTGGCCAAGTACAAAGAGGTATGAAAATCCAAAGCCGGGGGGGGGGACCTTTAAAGGAATTTGTTTAGGTCAGATTGATGCAGATGAATCCTAGCAAACAACAAGAGTGTGATAAAACATAAAAATATTCAACTAAGACAATATATTCCCACAGTGTTCCTTCAGAGACTGTCAGCTAAAACTGTGAATGGAAAAAGGGGGCGAGGTTCCTTTGACGTACCACACATTCTCATTTTCTCTTTTATTTCGTCGCAGAAAACCAAGATAACCCATCCTTGTACTATGTGTCGAACTACCCGTTTACTGGCAGAGATGGTTGACAACAAGAACAGTGACGACTCGGTGAACCTCTTCTGTAGCAGCAGCTGTGTGATGGCATTCAAGGTTCAAACTGTCAGTGCCTCAGGTACTGGACAACAAGTTTTCATTACTTATTTTATGATGGTAACTCTTGGCCCTGTTTCTGTAATAAAACTAGTTTCTCTTCGACAGGTGCTCGGTTGAATTGCGATAGTTGTGGGAAAAACACTGTACCGGCCTACCACCTAGCCATGTCAGATACCTCCATCAGGAACTTCTGCATGCTACCATGTGTCATGGCTTTTCAGGTAATGGGTTTTACTGCCTGTAAAATGCCAAATAAAGACTTAAAACACAATGTGTTTGAGTTATTTTGCACTACACAACACACTGGAAGATACAGTTGTATTAGAATGCAAACTTTAGGATGATTTTAGGGGTCAGTTCTCCAAATGTGTTGTCAAGAAATCCTCTGTAGTAAGTTTAATGTCAGAACCTTTCATAACCTTTCATACCTTAAAGTTATCACGTTTGATGCATCATAGTAAACAAGCCACGGACTTGAAGCAACGTGCTCCGCTCCAGGTTTAAAATGCACAACTGAAACCGTTCTTTTAGACTTGTCAGAGATTTTTATGACTGTACATCTGACACTGTACTGTGTAACTTAATTCAGATATATTCTATTTTTGGAAATCAAATGATTTCGCAATGCGAGATGTCAGTAAACCCAGCTCCCTGCCACTACTGGTACTCCAACTACGACTACGGTCATCTGTGCTGTTCAGACAACGCCCCGTATCTCACCTGTGAGAGTAAAATAAAGCATTCCCTATGAAATCTGTGCTTAGGTGTGATGTGAGTCTACTCTGTGCATGTAAGCAGTTTGTCATCTTGGAATGAGAGTGGACTGTTCCCGTGTCTACATTATCATTGTAGTCCTCCATCAATTCAGTGGAGGATGTTGTTTCACCTGTCACCCGCCAGCTCTTCGATATCAGTGATCGTACATTTGGAAAATAATTCATGTCATTGCTCTATTCTTGCAGAGTCAGTGGTGGATGCGACAATAACTGATAAACTGTTGCATCGTGTGCAGCATCGTTGATGCCACTTGTTGCTTTTTTCATGAACTTTAGTACAATAATGCGTCTTAAATATTACAAAGTAGACGCTGTAACGGCTAAAATCAACATCATACTGGTTACCAGAAACTGTACCTTTCTCTTGCAGTGGTTCTCAAACATGACTCTTCTGTTGTTGTTTTTTTTCTGTTGTAGGAAAAGTTCAAGAAGTCCCAGAAACAGGTGAATGTCTTCACCAAGCTGCCAATCGGATCCACACAAATCCAGGCCGTCACTCCTACCCAACCTCAGCAAGATGTCTCCAAAGGGCCGCCAAAACTGAACTGCTCCCAGTGTACCCGCACCATAACTTTCAAACCTGAGCTCATCCAGATCAAGGTGACTTGTGTCTGTGTGTCTGTGTGTGTGTGTGTGTGTGTGTGTGTGTGTGTGTGTGTGTGTGTGTGTGTGTGTGTGTGTGTGTGTGTGTGTGTGTGTGTCTGTAAAGAGTGTGTAAAGCGAGATTTGGGTCCACTCGACTTTTAGTGTGGGCTCTTATATTCCCCGAGCAGGCTGCCAGATTTTCACCGACAGCACTGCATGGGAAAAGCCTCTGGAAGGCATTGATCCGTGGGCTGTATTTCTGTTGATACAACAGGAAAGTAGAGAGAGAGAGACAGAAGAGAAAGTTCCACTAATGCCAGAAGACCTGTGGGATTTCACTGGAGTTGACAAAAGTAAATAAAAACCCAATGCGATTTCAATGGCACCTCCATGAACCCCCGCTGTGTGACGGAATATGTCTTGAAACACAGAAAATGCACGGACTTGAACACAAGATACAGAAAACCTCCTCCTCCACATAATGTATGGATTATATAAAAGAAATAAAAAAGTTATAAAACAAAACATTTATATCCCAAATATTTTGTAAAAGTTTGTAAAGCTGCACATGATGCACCAATTATTTGCCCTGATATTTGCTGCCACCCCAGAGCAATGGAGGTGAACGCCAAAGTAAGTTGTTGTACTCTATTACGACGATTGCTTTTGTGTGAACCTTAATATGTTGTAAAGCAACTTAAAACAACCTGTTCTTTATTTTGAAATATTTACGATAAAGGAATAGTTTTGGGACATTTTGGGGAAATAAGTTTATTCACTTCAGTTAGATGAGAAGATTGATATCACTCACATACAGTGTCTGTCTGCCAAATATGAAGCCACAGTCTAGTGCAGAACCCCTATTAAAACAATGAATTGTTATTTTTACACTCTCGTTCAGATTAAACAAACAAGATTGAATGTTTTAATTAGTGAGCTTTAGAGATGGTGTTTGTTGGATTTTTTTTTTTTTTTTAATAACCTTTGGACAGGGCCAGGCTAAGCTGTTTCCTCCTGCGTCCAGTCTCCGCGCTAAGCTAAACTAACCTGCTGCTGGTTGTAGATTCACATTTAACAGATGGACACGACAGTGACACTCATCTTTTCATCTGATTCTCAGCCAGAGAGCCAATAAACGAGTATTTTCCAAAATATCAAACTATTCCATTAAGAATAGAAGCTTTTAAATGTGGTAGGTTTCATGCAGACAAATACATCTCAGGTTGGTTGATAATCCACCTGTGTGTAATTAACCCGGTGCTTAAAAAAAAAAAAAAAGCCCAAAGTAGAAAGTGTTCGTGTTTGATCCAAACTCAAAGGTCCAGCGCTAGTTTTCTGAGCTTTCAACCGCATCTCACGGTCCTCTTCAGCTGTTTTCTTCTTATTTTATTATACCTTATTTTTGTCTCTGGAAGTCGGATGAGACTCGGAAGATACAGAGCAGAGCGAAAGGAGGCATCCGGAGGCCTCTGCTTCAAATGTGGAGGAGCCTGCGGCACCAGAGAGAAAGGTGAACCTGCAACATGCAAGACTTTGTAATTCAGAAAGAGACAATATATTTTAAAGCTGAAGGGGCTTACAGTTGCCTTTAGTATTGACCAGCTCTATAAGCATCTATAAACAGTAAAGTTTCTCGGTTGTTTTACATTAAACAAACTGGACTTTTGTTAACTATTAGCCGTGTAGGGTTGATGGGTGTTTTTGTCATAACTAATTTAACTGAATGGATATTGAATTGTATTTCATAATCAACACTGTTATCATTATTTTCATATTTTTTCTAATACTTTCTTATGAATATCAAATTTTTAATATATTCTTCATTTTTCAGATGATCTACAGTCCTACATACATCGCAAGTGAAAATGTAAGAGTTTGTTTTGTGTGTGTGTGCCTGTGTGTGTGTGTGTGTGTGTGTGTGTCTTTATGCAGCTTGGCATAATTTGCTTGTAATTATCCATGATTGGTAAAGTATACAGCAAAAGGAAGGCAAATGAGATTTTAAGTAGTGAGGATGATCGGGGCAAACCACCAGCCACGTTCTTTATTCCAAGAAATGTACAGTATTACCTGAAAATGTAAAAGGTTTTGTAAATTATGTCATTCATTTGTTTATTTAATCTGCAAGGGACCATGTACAATATTAAAGATAAATGTTACCATTTAATGTATATTACCAGAGTTGGCTTTGAAAGTTAATTTCATCTGCAATTATATTGTGTCTTGTGTTTTTAAAGGGATTTTTACTGATAACCTAAAAGATTTTAATCAAACTTATAAAAAAAAAATCGGGGCTTTAATCGATGAAGTGAAGTTGTCCCTGCAGCTTGTCACAGTACTTCCTTTAAATCTTCTCAAGTATTCTTGTTATTACAAAACATTCCAAAACATCTTTGCTCAGCTTCTAAGGGTCTTTACTGGGCATGTTTATGTTATAAAATCAATATTTTAGCAATCATAACTAAGCTAAATAAAGACTCTAAAAAGCTGTTTTGTTCAGTATCATTATCAGCTTAAGTTAAATAATGTTGTAGTCAAAATGCCATTAAAGATTTTTTTTTTTTTTTCCCCCCATAAGGATGATTTAGGTTGTTTTCGACCTCCTGAGACGAGTCAAGCAACTGGAGGAAAAAGCGAACAGGATGGAGAACATGAATGACAAGCTACAGTCGGATAACGTCAGGCTGAAAGTGGCTTCTCCTGAAGACGGCGACAGGTGTGTTTCTCCCTTGGCTTGCAGATGGTCATTAGAAAGCGGTATTTTACAACAGCACCGATATTCATGGAACTCTCCAACAGCACGTCTGTGACACGGCTGACAAAAACTGGACATTAAGAACTTCACAGAAGTATTAAATGCGCAGCTTTAGCATCGGATTGAATTGTATTGCAGAGGTATCGGTGTCATTTGGTTTGCTTTGTTTTTAAGAAAAAATATTTTCATGTCAGACCAATAAAGCCGCCAGTTACCGCTGCACCTGTACCCCCCCCCCCCCCCCCAGAACCCACCTGACAGTAACGTGGTGAGTGACGTCTAAGACCGTACATTTTCTATGTCCCGCTACCATGGCCCCTTGTATCCGGGACAGCATCTTTTCGCGCTGGTTCCTGTGACTCTAGAGACACATTCTCGTGAACTCAGTGACTCGACAACAATACGTAATAGGAACTTCATACTTAGACCACAGGTACCCCAGTAGATTAGTAGTAGTATTAGAGGAAATGATCTGATTAGATTTTGGTGTGCCTTGCAGCATGCTGCGTACTTACATATTAAAGAGGTACAACTTGTTTTTTAAAAGCTCTGTCAGCCTTCTCAAACTACGAGCACTGTGACCGTACGTGTTGTTTGGTCATGGAGATCATAGTGGGACGTAAGACGATCAGAGTGCCTCTTGTTTGATTAGTGGAGTGACCCAATGTAGTTTCATTATGCTCATCTGTAATAAAATAGACCAAAACTGTAATTACAAAAATTAGGCGTACAGCAAGTGACTGCTCTGTGTTTGGCCTGGACAACTGTACATGAAGCTACCGTGTTGTCATTTAGGCTGTTCTCAGTTTTTACAGCCAGTGTAGTTTTGAAGTTGTGGTGGAAACAAGCAGGATGCCTCTATGTTTTCAAGATATGTTTATCTATTTCTTTTTTCTTTGTTTGAGAATGAATTTGATTTGTAAAACAGTTTAAGGATTGTACACGTGGGGAGATGTCATTCTCCCCACCAGCCAGGGCTAACAGAGAGTTACAGAGTTACAGCAACTTTTGTTAATACTCTTGTGGCAATTTATGACCAATGTATGTTCTGTGTTGTGTTACAAGACTAGAGATGTAATTGATCAGTTATCCGCACGTAATGAACAGTGGCTGCTTCATTTCTGATTAAATAGGAATACTGGAGTTTTTTTTATGGTCAAATAGGCCAAATCATATTACTTACCTGCGTTACTCATCGTGTAAGTTGATCACACCTCATTTATAGCAGCATCTCTTCATGTAGGGGCAGCATTAGAGATCACAAGATGATAGGATTTGGGATCTACATGAGCCTTGTATTCACATTGTTATGTAAAGTAGATATATGAAGATCCATGTTAAAGTTTTAATGTAAACAAGGAGGAAGGGGAAACTTCAGGTTTCATCAGGAGCTAGATATTTAACGAGGGTCATATTTAACCTGCGGGCCACCGTTTGTCTACCACTACAGCTAATTTGTTCTCTGCCGACAAAAATATTAAAGATAAGGTTAAACTACAACAGACCTGTCTAAACATGTTTTTTTGTTTTATTTACAGTTATTTGTGTAAAGAACACAAGTAGCATGGTCAGAAATAATTAGCATGAATTGAGAAGATAGGAAAGAGAACAATATCAATCCAGTTTAAAAAGAAAAAAAAAAGCAAAATGAATTTATACTTAAACTTTTCCTCTCTTTCAGGTTGATGTGGGCTTTGGTGTCCAAACTCACAAGGAAAATCCACATGGAAAACTTTCAACACATGAACAGGGACCTTATGGATATTTTGTTCGTGACAGAGGAAATGTCTATGTCGTTAGTTTCTGGGGAAAAGTTAGATGTGTTCTCAGAGTCCGTGGCAAGGCCAGCCTCTTCCAAAAACAAAATCTCTGCCATTCTCGGTGAGAAAACACGCTAAGTGTGAAAAATTCACTTTAAATAATGAAGTAGAAAAATAATTTATTGTTGCTAAAAAAAAAATGACGACTAATTCTTCGATGTTTTGTAGCCTTTGTCCAGAGCCACTTCAAGGGGGCGGCACCGGTCCTAATAAGATCCATCATGGGACACAAACTGAGATCAGTGGCGTTGAAAGTGAAAGAAGTTGATCTGCTTTATGGATTAATCTGAATCTGACTATATTCATAATCCATTGTAACAGAAGAATAAAACCCGCTGTGAAGCTGAACAGCCTTTCTCTGTTTTGTTTTTTCTTTCGTTTTTCTTTCTCATTTCACATGGAAAAGCGACCATGGAAAGGAATATTATGAATGAAAATGTTTTGTGGGCGTCCTATGGAATATCCAAAATGAATTACATTGGACTTTTTTCATGCTCCTACTGATCGGTATGAACATTTGTGTGGCTCCAGCTGCAGAGGGGGGACTTAGATGTGGGGTTTAAAATGAAAGTTGAAAGATGGCGTGTGGCAGCTGCTATTTAGGTGTTAGAAAAGAGTTGTCAGCTGAAAAAAATATACGTGTGAATGAGGAATGCCTCCTTTTGTTTGTTTTTTTTGTATCACACTTTGTTAAGAATGTTTAAGTGACCTTATTCAACCTTATATATTTCTTTATTTATGTATTTCCAACTATTTGATGTAATCATAAAATACAACAACAGACTTTGTAAGGCATGGAATGACAAAGTCCTGGACTTACACTCAGTTGGCAGTTTATTAGGAACACCCAGCTAAAATTAATGCAGTCTAATAAACTGGTCCTGCAATAAATCCTCTGGTCATGAAGGTTATAATGTTCGGTTTGTGTTGAAACTGTTTTAAAGAGGTGCTGATTCAACTCTGGTCATTTTTGAGGATGCGGTTTGTCGTGGTGTTGAACTGTATTGTGTTACACAGAGACGTGCGTCTGCTATTTAGCCTACCCTCATTGAAATTAATGAAAACAGCTTCAGCACAAACTGAACATTATAATCTTCATTAGGGTCGGATCAATTGCAGGACTGTTGTATTAGACTGCATTAGTTTTAGCCAGTGGTACCTAGTAAACTGCCATAAACTTATTTCCATCATTGCGCCTGATGTTTTCACAGTCCACCAACCTTTATCGGGTCAGAGACAGGCATCGAGTTTCTGACAATAAGAATATTAGAAAATAAGAACGGAAAAGCTTCAGAACTGAATTACGTGAAAAAGGAAATAAAAATGACGATTTGTTTTATTTAGGAAGTAGACAGCCAAAAAATAAATGAATACATAAAAGGCAAAGTTCAGAGAAATATCACTGAATTAAAGTGTACCACAAAAAAACAAAAAACAAAATAACCATCAAGATATCCACATTTTACCAAGGAATACCATCTGGCAGCCATTCTGTAGCCTGAACCTTGAATAGTGGAAATTGTAGCCTCAAGAGGTGAGAAAAATGCACTGCATGCACCGACATTTTTTTTTAAATTTTTAATTTTTTTTTTTTTTTTATATCAACTGTGTTTGCAGGACAAGATGGTTTTCGTGTGCAGCGTGGACTGTTCTCACGAGTTCAAGAAGGCCAACTACGTGACGAGCCTGTGTGAATACTGTAAGATCGAAAAGATCACCAGAGACGCCAAGAGAATTGACAACAAAGACTGCTACTTCTGCAGCGATGGTAAGGAGACTGATAGAAATGTGTAATGACATAAGTAATTAATGGCACTGTCTTCTAGTTTGAATCCTTTATTGTTTTTTAACATACTTTGACCAAAGCTACATACAAAAGGACCTGGAACAACCTGAAAAATGCATTCAGTCATTCAGAGGATTTTACATCTGAATCCGCATTTTGAAGCAGCCTGTGAGCTCTGATAAATAAAAGGCCATGCACATTGTTCCTGATCGATCATGTTAGCGGGATTATTCACTGCAGCTGAAGTTAGACGATGCCAAGACATTAACTTTGTTAGTTTCTTTTATCGTTAATTGTAGCAATGGAAACGCTAATGGTTGCTTAAGATTTATGATTGAAATGACCAACAATGTGTAAATGTTTTTGACCACCCCAAACTGTCACTTTTACCTTGGGAGGGTCGAACTTTTAATTAAGGTCCTCAAAACACCAGGAAACACAGGGGAGTCTTATGGGGAGGGAGTCTTAACACACACAACACACAGCCCCACCCCCGTAGTTCGCATCATGATAGTGATCCCTCTCCTCTCCCTCCTCCCAGGCTGTAAGCTCCTCTTTAGACACGACCTGACGAAAAACTGGGGGAAACACTGTCACTCCTGTGTCTACTGCCACTGTGTCTCAAAGAAGCTGGTGACGGCCCAGTACGGAGGCTCGACGGAGGAGTTCTGCTCTGAGGAGTGCAGGTCCAAGTACACCATGCTCTTCTGCCACGTAAGCTGTTATCAAAGTCGTAGTTACACTAAAACGATGGTGGTGACGATGGTCTTGCAACTTAACATTTACTCACTGTTTTTCTGTCAGGTTGCCAAGTGCGACACCTGCGGTCGCAAAGGGAAACTGAAGCAGAGCCTTCCCATGCTGGGGGAGGTCAAACACTTCTGTGATCTGAGTTGTCTGCTACAGTTCTGCAGTGATAAGGTGGTCACGCAGGGCGAGCTCTTTAAAGGTGCCTTTTCATGCTTTCATTTCCTGTTTTGCGGTTTTGACCCTGGCTGAATTCACGTCTGGCTTTTTATTTAAAACGTTATGAAAACCAGACAGGGCCCGTATTTGTCAAGCATTTCCGAATCACAGCCTAGGAATAAAAAAAAAACTCCCACCTCAGAGTAGGGTTTGAGACTTGTCAACGCCTTCATCATGCATTCAAAGTTTGATTTATGACTTCCAAAATTGTTGGTTTTGAAGAAATCATCAATCAGTGCATATGGATGCCTGGATCAAAAGAGAGATCATTATAAAAAGCAATGCATCTTTATATTTAACCCCATTTTTGACCACAAGATACTGAACCGAAAATAAAAAGGTCACTGTTCTTCAATCCTTTTGATTATAGTCATAACCCTGGTCTTATTTGAAAGGTAACGCCTTAAAGTTAACAACCAAAAAGTCAGAATGAGTAGAAGAGATACTGGATCAAACCTACAGAGGCCCAAACATGGTAGAAATTTAAGTTTTTTTTGGCATAGAAAAGGGAATATAAGACCTGTAGTGTAGTAACTTTTGTGTAAGGAACACTTGGGAGCCATAGCCACAAGCCTGAACCAACACTTTGTCAACAGCTGTTGCAGTGATATGGGGATCCTGAATTGCTCCGCACAGGCAGAATCAGGAGACTTAGAGCTTTCAAACAATGTACAATCTGTCAAGGTTGTGGGAAGATTGAGTCCAGTACAGACCAAAACACACCTAAAGTAGCGCCACCAAGGCCAAAGTGTCCCATGGGTGGTGAGTTGTATTTTGAAAGGTTAAAATAATTCCATCCAAAGTCCGACTGAAACTGAAAGTAACACAAAGTGACCTTTTGAAGTCTAAATAGGTTGGTCTCAACACGGAACATTTGACTATTTGTTAAAAGCAGACACACGCCAACTTTCTGTATGCATACGCAGATTAACAATAACCAGGTTACTACAGTGCATGTAAACGCATTCTCCAGTTTCCCCACATGTCGCTGATGAGAACATCATCTCTTGGCAACTGCTAACAGGTTAGGATGCCTGATATCCTAAATATGAGACACAGGAGCAGTGATGTTAGGAAAGTTGATAAAATGCTTTTACTTCTGCTCCTAAAAGTAGGACGGATAATGTGTCAGTTTGAGAATTTTTGGCCGGTTAGGAGTGATTTTCTACTCTGGGACACTTGATAAATACGGGCCCCGGAATACTCTCAGCTGACTCCTCTGCGTTTCCGTGGATCTGCAGGTACGGGTGAGGCCACACCTGTCATCGCCAACGTCATCTCACTTGCTGGCCCTCCAGCGGGAGAATCCAACGCCTCAGACAGAACGGCCCAGCAAAGTGCGAAACAAAAAAAACACACACACATGAGAGAGAAAATCATACTATATTCACTTTCAGTCATTTGCCAGTGTTGATTGTCAAGGTTTCATGCTTTGCCACTTCTCCCCAGGCACAGCCTCTAACTTCAAATCAAAGAGCTCTGGACATGTAAGTTGGCGATTGTTATATGTATTTTATATACAGGAAAATTCAGCAGTATATACACAGACACGTGACAAATTACAGGAAAAATGTGCATTAACAAGTGGAGAAACATAACGAATGTAGATGTTTCCATCTGCAGTAGGTGTGCTCTTTGAGACGGGTCACCAGTCTATGTATCAGTTTATCTGTGTAGCACCTTTCTACAACAAGGTATTTCGAAGTGTTATACATAAGACAAAAGGGCATGAAGACAAGATGTTAATGAAACAAAATGCAGTATTAAAAAGGCACGCATAAATAGGCTAAAATGTAATAAATATCAAAACAGAAATAAACAGGAGAGTTAAAATAAAGCTGCAGTACAAGACGCTAAGTCCAAAATGTAGTTTAATAAAAGGCAGGGGCACACAGAAGGTTCTAAGCCTTAAAAGATTTAAAAGAACTAAGAGTTTGAGCAGAAGTCAAATCTTCTGGGAGCTCCTTCCAGATACTGCTGCTGGATACGTGTATAAAAACCCTGAGCAGGCCCAGTTAACCTCAATTTTTGGATCAAGCTGACGAGAGGAGGAAATGTAATTGTCACGGGTCAAATCTGCACGGGTAAAACAACATGAAGATTTAACTCAGTCTGCGCTGCTGTTGAGACAGTCAGGTCATGCCTTCAGAAGCAGCCAGTTGTAAGGACTTCTGTTACGGCTGCTTTCAGAACATGATAATTCCATTTCTTGTTTTGAGAAATGATTCATTCTGGAGTTGTTACTGTTTTTTGTCACTTTTCCCGTTGTTCAGATCAGTATTCAGACTGAAAGAGTGAAACCTCATCCTCCTTCTGGCCCGAAAATCCTGAAGAACAAGGCTCTTCTCTGTAGACCACTGGTGCAGAACAAAGGGGTCTCCTGTAAAACACAGACAGCTGATGTCGAAGCACAGACAGGTAAAAGACACAGGCCCTGCCCAAACAAACAGACCAACTGCAGCAGGTGTTTTTCTTTTTTAAAATTATTTCTACATGCCACAGTTCTGAGGTGACCCCCCCCCTGCAAGTTTTTGTGTGTGTTTCTATGTATGGATTTTTCTTTTTCTTTTTTCCTGGAAACATGTTGTTGCATCTGGTCTCGACTCACTAATCGTGTCCTTAGTCACCGATTTTCAGAAGTTTTGAAAACGCTCGACGTAAAAGTTTGTGTCCTATACCTACATATCCTGACAACTCTGACATTGTTTCTCTCTTTTTTTTCTTTTTTTTTTTCCCCTCTCTATAGACGACATCTTCCCTAAAATCATGGTCGTGCCTGTCCCGGTGCCGGTTTATGTTCCCGTACCCATGAACATGTACAGCCAATGTACCCCCAAACCTGTGGGCCTGCCACTACCGGTACGTCAAACAGCACAACCTCCTCTGAGCCTGAATAATTTGAATCATTCTTTATCACTTGAACATAATTTTCTCTGTTTTTTTTTTTTTCATTCTGATCATTGTATTCAAAAATGATTTATTGCTGTAGAGCTTCACATGGCTTTAATTTTCCAGCGGGAAATGCTTCTCTCCAAGGGACACTTACAGATTATCCTGCTTTCTTAAAGTGAAATCAGATTTTAAAAAAAATGGATCAGCTCATGATCAGGATTTCAGCATGAAAGATTTGTATGTTAGACAACACCCTGGAGTAATTTATGTTCAGCATTTGCTAACCCTAACCCCAACAAATAAATTGGCCAGGCCAACGTATAGTATATCAGCCGATATTAGCTGCTTGCGGATATATCAGTGTCGGTGTATATGTCAACCAATAAATAACAAGAAATTGCAGGGAAGAAATGCCAAACTAGGGTTGAGATCATTTAGTGTCTCCATTAGATAATGTGTCTACCGGAGAGCACTGACAAGTTTATTCTTCAGCTGTAAAATGTTCTACTCTGTGTTTATGTTAAAGAAAATTACAGTCAGATGGTATTAGTATCAGAATCAGCCCCCAAAAATCCAGTATTGGTCGGGCTACATAACAGACCCTGGTCTTAGTCTGTTCTTTTTTCTTGACCTGTCTACTGCAGCTGCCTGTGCCCATGTTCCTTCCTGTGACAATGGACAGCGCTGAACGCATCGTCGAGACCATCCAGGAGATCAAGGAAAAGATCCCGTCCGATCCTTTCGAGGCCGAGCTCATCCTCATGGCCGAGATGGTGGCAGAGCAAGATGAGAAGAACAACAAACAGGAGAGACCAAAGGAGAAAGTGGCGGAGAAGGAGACGGAGAGACACGACGCACCTGCCCAAGATGGTAATAGATGATTCTTTTGCTGTTTAAGGAAACAATGAAAAGAAGCGAAATAATAGTTTTAAGGAAACTGAACAAATGATTAAGAATCAGAGTGCTGCTGTTGGATGACAGTGCTGTCACCCAAAATACTGCAGAGTAAAGATTAGGGTAAAAGGGGAAATACTTTCTGTTTATGGCGCTCTGTGGAAATTTTTAGGTGAAGGAAAAAACTGTTTTCCTCTAACATTTCGTTACTTTAGTGGGAGAACCCAAACAACATCTAGCTGGCAATCCATCATCATCAATTCCAATGTATGAAAAAGAGAGTAAAGCTGACCTGAAGCCAAAAAACTTCTTTGTTAGTACAGTAGGGCTCTGCCGACTGATGGTCATATCAACTGATGATGATTGAAGAGACAGTACGCTGATGCTTATCACACGTTTCTGATGATTTGACAAAAGCAAAGACCGTTTTTTTAAAATGTTTTTCATATCGTTAAAACATTTTTTTTTTTTAAACTTAAGAACTAAACTGGTTTCTTTGGATAACTGAATTAAAAAAATTATAACAATAACAATAACTCTCAAAGATACTGTCAAAATAGAGCATTCTTAGTTTTAACATATGCAGACAACAGTGTAAACATAGAGGATTTGCGGTCTCTCTGCACTGCATGTTAGGATTGTGTGTCCACATTAACCATGGCCATTCATACAATCAACATTACATCGAATTATTTCCCACAAATATATTTATGTTGTATGTTTTTAATAGGAGAAAAATGTATTACACTGGATGAAGAGATCCACTCATGTTTATTTTACAGACCACGCCAGTAACTACAGTGACGACCTGGATACGGACGACTTGGCCAGTTTCCTCAACAACTGGGAGGACGCCTCCTCTGACACAGGCCTCAGGTCGCCGGGTCGATCGTACACCCATGAGAAGCTCAACCCCATTCTGGATGTTCCTGTGGGCATGCCCAGTGAACCTTACTCTGAGCCCCCACCTCCAGCTCCGCCTCCCATGGACGTCGAAGCTGACTTTACTGTTGGTGAGGAGACGAGATGTTTCAAGATGTGAATTCAGGGGGTCATTTGAGTTTTGTCTCCACCTTGTTCCATGTTTAAAGAGTTTAATTGGAGGCTGCTTTGTTTCATTTGCATACAAGGTGTCATCCTAAATGACACCAATCATTTGAAAACACCAGTTTGGCTTTTGGTGTAATGTTGGTCTAATGTGCCATAATTGCCAGAAACTCTAGAGAGGATGGACCGGCTGAGAGAGCAGTTCCGGCAACCCCCGAGCCCTCCGCCTGCCGCTTCACGGCGACGACAAGCTCACAGGAAAGCCCGAGAAAAGAAGGTAACTAGACTAGATTTGGTCTTATTTATTGTTTATAGTTAAGATACTGGTTTTGCAGCCCCCTCTCCTCCTCTCTGCTTTATTAAAGGGTCGTAAGTCGCCGCGGTCATCTAAGGCAGCTGAAGCAACGTCTCAGAAAGGCTCCTCCTACAAGGCCACGGCCGTAGAAGCCCCAAAACTTAAGAGTCAATATGGAGTTGACGCCTGGAAGAGATGGATCCAGTGGAGGCAAACTCAGCCCAACCTGGAGAAACCACGCTTCGGATGTAAGTCTGGATATGAAGTGAATACAACCACTAAGGCTGACCTGATAGTTCCTCTACTTGACCCAAGGTTATGTACAAGTGGCTAGAGGGAAAATCAAATCCATTGCCCCACAAGGGGAATGAAACCGCAAACCCTTACGGTCAAATTCTAACCATATAGAATCGCACAAAATTAAATCCTTGATCTTGTTCAACTCTTCCTTCTTTTCATCAAGCTCAAGAGCTGTGGTGTAGGGCAAAAATTCGGCTTCAGAGATTTTGGATTCATCCTTGGGCAGCCATTTGTGCGTAGATACTGATATTTAGCTGTTAATGACAGACCGAAACTTTGGTGCATGAATTAGGAGATGTAGCTATGATGAGCTATAAAAAGCCACATTAAAGTTTAATTTACTAAAGTAACCTACTTGTGTAAACCATTAAAGACAAAAACAGTGACCACTAGTCATTCGATGTTGTCACCGTGACATTGTCCTGTTGTCTTAAGCCCCACTCGGACGATTTATTTCTCTAGGGGAGGTGGGGTCATTTTAATATTACCTGCCTTGGTCATTGATTTTAATCCAGTCCAGAGCACGTGTGTGGGTACATTTTTTTTTTTTTTACCCCGTCCCCAGTAATAATTACGACCAAAATTACCTCCTGTTTTTCAGTGAACTCGCGGGTCCTCCTGTTAGTTTTTTTTTGTTTTGTTTTTTGTTTTGTTTTTTTTTCTGAGTGAAGAGATGCTCTTTTTTTTTATTTTTTTTATATCAGCTCAGTGTGAGATTATACTTATGTGTGAAAATGGACATGATAGGGAGGGGGAAAAAGCGAACCCATGAAGAGATCAATAACCCCTAAAAGCTCATAAAATGGACTTTTGTGATGTCAGCTACAGGTATTGTCTTTTGAGCCCAGTTATTAGCCTATATTTGTTTACATTTTGGCAAACCGGTGTCATTAATAGTATGCCAAAATAATTAATAGCAGTTCCCGTTTGCAGTGTACCTATCGATCTACAGACAACTATTACTGGATTATTTCTGATACAGAAGAAAACTTAAAAACGTGATTGTTCTCCGGCAAGCTCTGAAGCGTCATCTTTCAATCATCCCTAGGCGGAAATTGCAGATAATGATATATATGTTTCATGTCTGTATCTTAAGATTTGACTGAGTTATGACTGTGGCAAGGAGTACAATTTTTGACTCAGATTCACCTCATGCAGCCTCCCTTTCAACTCCCCCCCATCCCCAGGGGAAGCTTTTGTCTTTCTCTTTTCGCTTTGTCCCGCTGAATGTCCCTATCTATTTACAGACCATATCTTGTAATTTCATGGAGTTTGAAATCCTGTCCAGAATGGTGAGTTGAATTATCGGGGACCACAGGCAATATTTTATCTCCCCCATCCCCCTGTAATGTAAATTCCGTCCAAATGCGGCTTTGGATTGACCTTCATCGGTTTATTATAAACTGTATCTTTGCACAGATTATTTAAAATTTTAACTGTATGCATCAAAAACAAACTTGTGGAGATTTTTCAACCTGTCATTGCTTTGGCCCCCTCATATCTTAATCTCAGCACGTCCCATGGAGTTAAAGGAGGACGTCCTTCAATGCACCACAGCTGAGCTGAGCTACGGCCTCTGCTGCTTCATCACTGAGGTGAAACGACCAAATGGAGAGCCATACTCCCCCGACAGCCTGTTCTACCTCTGCCTCGGCATCCAACAGGCAAGATAAGCAACATTTTTCAACAAACAGGCACTTAAAATATAACAGGTAGAACCTAAACGTGCTGTATAGACATGCGTAAACCTGAACATGATAAAAACTAGAGACATGGACATTCATCCCTCGACAAAACCTAAACCTAAAGTCACCACTTGACCGTGTAACGTTTAACTTTATCCCCTAGTTCCCAGCATTTGATAAAATCTAAACTTGACAATGATTTCAAGAATAATAGACCAGTTTTACAGCCAACAATTGGGCT
Source organism: Xiphias gladius (assembly GCF_016859285.1). NCBI lineage: Eukaryota > Metazoa > Chordata > Actinopteri > Istiophoriformes > Xiphiidae > Xiphias > Xiphias gladius. Next base: position 21,307,564 of record NC_053423.1, read on the forward strand.
TTGAAACATTACCAGTGTACAAAAAAAAAAGCAAACATACTAGAGTGAAGGAAAAGGACAGCCATTCTGATGGTTCTCATTACTCATTATAAATCTGTCAATCCTTTTGTCTCTCTGTAGTACCTGTTCGAGAACGGTCGCGTGGAGAACATATTCATGGATCGCTTCTACAACAAGTTCTCCACTGAGTTCACCAATATGCTGAGAGGCTTCAAACCCTCAATCACAGCTAGCGGTGAGTTACCACTGACATTCAGCTTCTGTCAATTTATCAGTTTGTCTCTCATCAAAACAGACCCACATTTGACGAGATTTATATCCATTGTCTGGTCCCCTCGGCAGGTTACATCCATTCCCGTGTGGAGGAGGAGTTTCTCTGGGACTGTAAACAGCTGGGGGCGTACTCCCCCATCGTCCTCCTCAACACTCTGCTCTTCTTCTGCTGCAAGTACTTCGGCTTCACCACGGTGGAGCAGCACCGCCAGCTGTCCTTCGCCCACGTCATGCGCTGCACCAAAACCAACCCGAACAACACCAAGACCACCTTCCTGCGCTTCTACCCACCCATATCCATAAATGAAGCCGAGCCAGGTACCAATATGGCCGAGGTCAAAGGTTAAATACCTGTTAGTTCCAAACCAACACCTGTAATAATAACAACATAGATTTTAAGATATTAAAACACGGTCTTTTTAAATTTAAATCTTCACGATTGTACGTTAACAGTCACAAGTTTTGTTCTTTTATAGGAATGTTTATGAGGAGGTCAAGCAATTGGCATGCAGAAATATTTTTGCAAAAGATCATTCACAGCACCTGACTGTGTGTTGTAATGCTACACTAATGATCATGAATTGTTTGGTTTGAGACGTTGCAGAACAGAATATAATGTCAGAACTATGTCAAATCTGCATTTTTTGAACCATTATATGTTCCCGTTTCGTTATATTTTCTAGGGATAAATCAAGTGCCTATAAAATACATATGCAGTAGCTACAATGCTTAACTTGTATAGTTTTGATCGTTTTTGAAGAGTCCTGGCCCAAACTGACATTGATGTAATGAACCTGAACCTGATTAAAACCGGAATCTTATCATGATTTTATGATTTTAGAGTCCGAGTTTACTCTGTTAGGGCTGCATCTAACAATTATTTTCATAATTGATTAACCTACCGGTTATTTTGTCAACTAATTGTTTGGTCTATAAAACATCAGAAAAGTGTGACCAGTGCCCACTACAATATCCTAGAGCACAAGGTGACATCATCAAGTGTCTCGTTTTATACAACCTACAGTCCAAAGTTAAAAAAAATATTTTATTTACTTTTACTTTAAGTTCAAAACGGCAGCAACTTCTTCCATTTGAGAACTTGGAGCCAGTCAGTGTTTGGGCTTTGTTCTACCTTGGGCTTGTCGTTGCAGCACAACAGTTAACTGTGAAATTGATTCATATTACATGTAAATGTGTGTTTGTGTACTGTGTCTTCCTCAGATCCAGAGGTTCCAGCCAAGAAGCGCAAGGAGGAGGAGAGTAAAGAGGATATCCTGGAGATGATGGAGAACACGGAGAACCCTCTCCGCTGTCCAGTCAGACTCTACGAGTTCTACCTCTCCAAGTGGTGAGTATAGTACCCCACCAGTGCTCCCATTAGGTATTTCTGGCTGTTTAAAGTCATCTCTTCATCTTTTGACCTGTCTGAAATAAAGTGGTAACTTGGCTTTTGTCTGTAAAACGCTGTAACAATTTAGTTTGTATAATACTCTCAATTCCCCTTCCCCTTAGCCACATAAAAATTCCCTGAGGATAATTATTGCTCCTGTGTAAAAGTTATTTTGATCAGGAATAATTTTCTGCTTTTTCCAGTATTCAACACCTTTGCTGTATATGGTAGATTATGGCATACTGTCCATTATTAACCTCTGTTGCCATTTTGTGGCATGAATATTGTGTGTTTTGAAGTCTACTTTTAAAGGGTAGGTTCACGTTAATTGAAGTCTGCCTTAAAACAATGGCCATATGTATGCTGAAGTACTTTTTGCTTGCTTTAGCCTCTCCTCCTGTCCATACTGACCACCAACAACTTCCTAACTTCCAAGGGATGGGGGAAAGTTTATCTGAGGATATTGTGAGGCCTTGGCAGTCTGAGTTAGACAAATCAAGTGGATATCTTTTAAAGTTATGATCTTTTTAGTATAGAATTCCCTCTTTTTGTTTCCCTCGGATAATATTTCTCTGCTGAGCTGCGGTGGAAGGGTAGTAACAGAAAGAGGGAATTTTATTGCAAAAAGTCTATAAATCTAGAAGATAATCTTTCTATATGTCCAACTCTGATAGACGAAGCCTTATCTTCAGATAAACTATAGGATGTAGTTTTGCACAAAATGAGAACTGTGGGTTTTGTCAGAAATTTTGGTCAGCTGTCTTGTCTCATATGGCTGCTGTCACTAAGTTTGTTCCAAACTGTACTGAGCTTGTTTTAGCATCATTACAGTAATATTTAACATTTTGTGGCTTAAACTGTAACCTGACTGTGCTGTGAGATACAACTGTAAATAATGGAATTGCACAAAGTATCGCTGCCTTTCTCTTGACAATATGACACAGTCCTATTGTTTGACTTAACTTTATTGGAATTGGAATCCCTGGACAAAACCAGACATGGGCTCCGTTCTTACGTTCAGCGTGAGCTCCACATCGCGGCCGGTCAATTGACCTATTCAGCGTGCGCGGAGTAGTTGAAGGTTCAGTTCGTGCAGGAAGGCCGATTAAAACGCTTAGTGTGAGTTTACACAACGTACAAGGTCAATGAAATTGCATATTGTCTGCTCAGCTTTAATGGCCAGTTTTAACAGGAAGACTGATTACAGCAACTAAAATTTGTTTCATTGTACATATGGGCACCTGACTATGGTTTTAAGACAGATTTAAAAAATTGTGAACCCATTCTTTAATGTTTGTAAAAAAATTTAACTAATATTGACACTTACTGTTCCCATCTTTGGAAGAAAATTATATCGGTTGACCTTGTCACCCTACCAAGTTCCTCAATTATGTTTCTGTCATAGACCCAGGACTAAAATGAAACTTAGTGCTGCACATTAACAACTGTCTTCTGTCCAGCTCGGAGTCGGTCAAGCAGCGCACCAACCTGTTCTACCTTCACCCCGAGCGCTGCTGCGTCCCCAACAGCCCTCTGTGGTTCTCCTCCACGACGCTGGATGACAGCACCATGGAGGCCATGCTCATCCGCATTCTCACCGTAAGAGAGCTGCACCTCAGGACGAGAAAAGAGGGAGGGACTGAGCAGAAGACACCTGACGACCCAACTTTTATACCTGACGAGGGTGAAGATGAGGATTCAGAGTGATAAAGGCCAATGAGAACAGAAGAACAGAAGTGACCTTTCTTTGGTGTTGCAGCTTGTGGTGTAAATGGTTGTAGGTTAACTGAAAGGTTCATTTAAACACGGCCCAATAAACATAAATGGACGGCATAAATCTCTCACATACATAATAACTACAATGTGCTGAACTACAGAGAATGCATACTTCCTAAACGTCATGTTGATCAGGATTTTATAGAAGATCTTCAAACACACAGTGTTTGTATAGCTGGGACTTGGAAACTGAGATGCAAGACTCAGCTCAGCATTCAGACTGTTTACTACTGCTCAGCAGGACACATAGCTGAACTTCTTTGTGTCTGCTTAATGGTTGCTTCTCATGGATAATGCTACTTGTGTTTCCTTCCATGTGCTATGATTTCTTAAATTCCTGTGCAATTTGGACATAAGTTGTTTTTGTAAGACAAGCCTTTCTTTTTGGAGGGATGGAGGGCTACAATAAAAGAGCCTGAGAGCTACGATGAAAAACAGTTTTGATTTTTGTTGGTGTGAGTAATAAACGTCAATTCCAGAAGACAAACTTAAAGCATCTCTCTGATGTAGATGTAATGTAGTGTTTTCTATGTTTTCCTGTTACCTCATTTATATAAGTGGACAAATTTTGATCACCAGTGTCCAATTGATGGGATTAAACATATGCTAGGAATTGATTTGAATACATTTAAGAAAACCATGTCTATAAATGTAACGCACATCTCTTTTTAAAGAAGCTGAAGACTCTCATTCCATTTGGAAAAAAATGCACAATTTTACCCCTTTTGTTGACTTAACAGTAAAATTAACAGAATAGTCTGAGTATCTAGTTCATTTTGGGCATGCAATTTCATCCAAAGTGTCCTCTTAAGACATTGACTTTTTGCATAACCGTGACCCCCAGTATTATATAAAAATAAAGTTAAAAAAAAAAAGATACTCTCCCTTCATGTATATCTTGGTTATATTAACCCCCAGTCTGAAGAGTATGGCTGCCAAGGTTCTCTTGAGTATTTTCTATTGTATGTTCTTTTTAAATAAATAAATAAAAAAATTTCAAAATGTTGTTGTACTGTGAGACTCAACAGTTGTGGAGGTTTAAGGTAAAGAATGTCTGCGTGCGTTTCTTAGTATTTACAGAATGCATATTTTAGCCAGTGGTGGAGGACTATTAAGATTCTTTACTGAATTAAAAGTACTGACGGCACACTGTAAAAATACTCAATTAGAGGTAAACGTCCTGCATTTAAAATGTTATTTAAGTAAAAGTACATAAGTATAATCAGGAAAATGTACTTAAAGTATTAAAAGTAAAAGTGTGTATACAATTAAATTATTCCACATGCATTAATGTAAAAGCAGGATTTTATTGTTGCAGTTGATTATGGTGGAGCTGAATTTTTTTTAATTCTCATATAGGACTGAAATTGATTGTTTGGTTTGTAAATATTTGTTTAAAAAAAAAAGGGATAAATGCCCATCACAATTACCAAGAGCTGAAAGTGACACCTTCACAGAGCTTGTTTTGTCTAAACCAATGGTCTAAACCTCAAAATTATTAAAAGAAATCTTAATATTATCAAAAATAAGTCTACTCAAAGACCATGTAACATTTGGCATTTTTGCATGAAAAATAACACGACCATCAATACAGTTGACAATTTTCTATTCAATTAAATAATCAACTGATTAATCATTTCAGCTTTACGTATGTGTACTCGTTTTTTTTATGCTCTAAACGCTTTATATGCAAAAGTTTCAATTTGCTGAGTAACTAGAAACAAAATTGTCCAATGAATGCAGTGCAGCAACAAATATTTTTCACTCTAAACTGCAGTAGTGTAGAATCCTCAACTGGCATGAAAAGAAAAGACAGCACAGAACTTGAGTGGGTGTAGTTAGTTACTTTCCACCACTGCCTTTTGCTTGTATACGGGGACAGTTTAACGAAAACATCAGTGCATGTCCTCATAAACCACCCATATCAGTAATTTCGTGTTTGACTGTCCACCACTGCTCCCCGTGGTCGGGACTATCGCGAAAAGCTGATTCGCTGCTTCTAGAGCCAATCGAAGACGTTCCAATCGGTGATTGGCTGTATTGGCCACTGGTCGTCATGGATAATGCAACGTCACCGTCACGGGGTCTCGAAAAAGGCGAAAAGGAAGGGAAGATGGCTGTCAGTGTGTTAGCTACCGTTTTAGCCCTTCTTGCTTCTGCTTTGGAATATTGAAGCAAAGGTAAAGGTTGCTTTGCTCGAAAACAATATATTTCGTAACATTCGTTACATTTATTCAGGTCAGAAGCAATGGACAAGGCGTTGGTAAACTACTACTAGCTTGCTCACCACTGGCTAGTTAATGTTAGCATGCTAGCAGGGCATGGGTGCAATGCAGAGTAAACAACAGTGAGATACTAATATATTTTAACAAAGCTGGCTTGATATAAACAGAGGCAACTGCCAGTTAGCAAGCATTACTGATGTCTTTATTGTTTGGTCCTAGGTTCAACACAAATGTCTTTCTGTTCATGCTTACATGTGTGCAAACGTTTTTAGGCTCTAAAAGTAAAGTGAGGATGCTTTCAAAAATAATGCCATGAATACTTTTTATTTATCAATTAACTTCAGAGAAAGTACAGTAAAGAGAAAAACTTAAATTTGGCATGACCACCCTTTGAGCTTAAAACAGCACTACTTCTCCTGGGTACACCTGTTTTTCACAGTACTTGGCAGATAGGTTGTTCCAAGCATCTTGGAGAACTTTTCTGTCTCATCATGTAATCCAGGACTGACTCCATGATGTTGAGATCTAGGCGCTATAGGGGCCAGACCTGTGGCAGGACTCATTGTTCTTCTTGCCTCTGAAGATGGTTCTTTATGACTCTGACTGTATGGTTGGGGTCGTTGTCAGGCTGCAGAAGGCCTCCGTGATGGTGTTGCATGATGGATAAGAATCTTAACATCTAAAGTGACTAAAATCTTTGCACAGTACTGTACACATGAGAACATGAAGTTATGTTAGTACAAACAAACTGCCTTTGTTTATGGAAAAGAAACCCTGACCAAGCTGGATTCCTCAAACCTTATATACATCACAAGCATAATGGTTCTATATATGTTCTTAATTGTTTTTTTCCCTTCTACATAGGGAAAATAAGTTTTTCACACTGGCAGCACACCTTATAGCCCTAATGTGTCTTTGTTGGCTTACTAACCTGTTGTAACCTTGTTTTAATTTACTATTGTCTATGTGGATCAGCACTTGATTAAAATATTCCAATAACATTTAGCTAAAACAAATTGTGTTCCATATATTTACAAGAGAATAACGTGCTCTGCAGATCTCATATTGGCCAAACCTAATTTAGTATATTTGGAATATTTTCCAGTTGTCATGGAAAAATGGAAAAGACCTCTGACTCCTGAGGAAGATGCCCTGGAGCACATAGTTGCTTGTAGAGACAAACCCTTCCTGGAAGAAAGGTATATAGACTCCTTTAAAGGTAGGTGGTCAATTTCTGTTATCAGTCGTTATATTAATATTGAATGGATTTCTGGTGTTACTCGAGAAGAAGCTGGGGTAGTCAGTCTTTCGCAACCTATTTTCTGTTATTTAGACATTAATGATTCAAAAGGTCACTACCTTTTGCGTTTGAGAGGAAGTTGGAGTGAATTGAGTGGCTTCCAGCTATGATGTATGAAGATAAACATTGCTTCTTACAATCAAGTTATTAAAATGTTCTATAGATTTATGGGTCATGCTAATTACCACTGGCTCCAATAATTATACCAGATTAAACACTGAGAGCAGCAGCTGTATCATACCTGACATTGTAATGGTTGGAACAGGGTTACAGGAATAATGTTTTCATTTTATTATTTGCTCCTCTAGGGAGAGGACTGTTCACCCACAAAACCATTGAACCATTCACATTTGTTGTGGAATATCGTGGGAACATCTTTTGTCACAAAGACACAAGGCCCAAGAAGAAATGTGGGGATACTGTGAACAATTATTTGTATGAGTTTTCATGGGAAGGAGCAAACTGGTGGTAAGTCATCTGCTTGTTTTTCAGTTTTGACATTAATGGACCTTTTGTTGGTTTATGCTAATACATACATACATACATACAATACATTAACATGTTTTATTAGAAAACTCTACCATCTAGTGGAGTCATTTTAGGAATGGTTGAAGTTTAATTAAGACTATTTTGCTTGCAGCGTTGATGCTTCAAAAGAGGATAGGACCCTTGGAAGACTCGTGAATGATGATCACATAAGTCCCAACTGCGAAATTAAGAAAATTGTTTGTGACGGGAAGCCACACTTGTGCCTTTTTGCAGTGAAAGAAATATCTCCAGGCGAGGAGATAACGTACAGTTATGGGGATTCCTCTTACCCGTGGCGCTCAAAGGTTGGTTTATGCTGTAACAGGAGCCTTTTTGTATCAATATATTTTTGTATTAAAGTTAAACTCAGGTAGCAGTTCATTAGGTACACCTAGCTAAAAAGAATTCAGAATAATACAACAGTCCTGCAATAAATCTTGCCTGCATGGCACGTAATGTTCAGTTTTTCTTGAAACTATTTTAGAGAGTTGTTATATCTTGCCAATACAGTATATTTTACTCTAGCCAACACACTAAATGATTCAGATTTGTGGTTTGCTAGGCAGGAATATTGAAGTGTTGAATTTCAAAATTACTTTTTTTTTATTTTTTATTGCATTTCACATGTTCAGGATTCCTATGGTGGATCAAGTTCTTCAAACACAGACTTTTATACTACTTCATCAACACTAAGGAATGAAAGGCTATGTAAACAACATTTAATGTTTTCACCAACTGTCTACATACATGACTTTTTCTGGCCCCTCCAAATAAGAAAAAAAACTGTCAAATAAGACAGTACTGAAATGTTAGCAACACATACACACTACTCTCACAGAAATCTAAAGCTCACTAATTATTAAAAATAACAAATTGTGGTCTAATTTTGGGTTCTGTGACAGACTGTTTCTCTGCTGGGTGAGATTTGGATGTGATGATTGGATGATGCAGTTTTCCATTTTGCTTTGTGCTTCATTACAGGATTAAAATATCATGCTGATCATTGTTCACTACATGAAATAGGGGGCCGGTCTTCACTAGCAATAAGAAGAGAACTACATTTTACTCACACATTTTTATTTATAATGGTCTTCTGCAAAATATGTCTCAATATATCACTTCTCAAATTTAAGACCACTGCTCACCAAACCAGATGTCAGGACTGTTAAACTTTAGTTACCCCTCAGGTAAAAACTGAACTTGGGAAGAAATAAATTGGATGAATTACAGAGGATTACAAAACTTTATTATGTCAGTCCTGTGGCTGATTTTAAACTTTGATTTTATTTAGTTATGTCAGTCTCTGATTCTGTTTGTGATTTTGTTTTTCTGTTTATGTTTTTCTCTCTGCTATACTCAGGTTTCTCTTACAAAAGTGCGGTTACCTGAATAAATAGAGGTTATATACTGTGCAAAAGTTTTAGGCAATTGAGATGTTTAGATTCTTCTCCATCATGCAACACCACCAGGGAGGCGTCTAATTGGTCCCAAATTCATTCTGCAGCATGACAGCAACCCCAAACATACAGCCACAGTAATAAAGAACTTCAACCAGGAACAACCAGGAACAACCAGGAGTCCTGCAACAGATCTCAAAATCATGGAGTCAGTCTGGGATTACATGAAGAGACAGATGACACTGAGGCGGGCAAAATCCACAGAAGAACTGTGGCAAGTTCTCCAAGATGCTTGGAACAACAAACCTGCCAAGTACCTTGAAAGACTGTGTACTGAGGAGTACTTTTGATCAAATATTGATTTGATATAAGTTTTCTGTTTACTGTACTTTGTATGAAGTAAACTGATAAATAAAAACTATCCATGGCATTATTTTTCTAAACATTTTCAATTTACTTTTGGAGTCTAAAACTTTTGCACAGTTATGTATATTGGTGGATTTTCTAACTTTTGCACAGAGCTCAGTCTTAATGCTAAGGTAAACTAACTAGCTGACAGCTATGGCTTCATATTTATCATACAGACGGAGTGGTAATCGATCTTGAGTAAATCTGGGCAAGAAAGTTAATATGCAGATTTCCGAAATGTCAAACTATCCTTTAAATAAGTCTGTTAATGGCCCACTAGCAAAGCAGGAGACAACAAGTTTTTTTCTGTGTGTACGTATAAAGTTATGTACGGTATGTATAAAATTTCTTGTTTGTATTTACAGCTTGAGGACTCAGCAGCTTCCAGCACTGAGGAATCCTGCTCTGATGATGATGACCCACTACCTGACAGTGGACCAAGCCATGACAGTGACAGCTTTGCCAACATCAACAGTGAGATGGATTTTAGGGACTGTTCACCTTTTTCCGAGTTAGATTCTTCTCAAGGGACGACAGGGTCTTTTATGCTGCAACCAGACAATGCTTCATGCAGCCAGCAGGAGAACGAGGCGGCTTTAAACTCTGATGAACACAGCTTGGATGGAGACTGCGAACTCGACAAGGCTGCTTTGAGCTCCGATGAACATTGCTCAGATGAAGACTACATACCCAGTGAGGAGAAGTCCAAAGATCCATGTTTCACCAGTAAAAATTATTGTTATGTTTGTGGGAAAGGTATTACTAAAATTGCTCGTCATCTTTTAAGGCATGCTGATGAAGAGCCTGATATTGCTGAAGCCTTTGCACTACCCAAAAATTCAAAGGAACGAAAAAGGTTACTTGACAATTTACGAAACAGAGGAAATTACAAACATAATCAAGAGGTGTTGAGGAATAACAGTGGAGCATTAAAACTGAGAAGGAGACCGACAAGTGTGGCGATGAGTGCTAAAACATATGTGCACTGTCTATATTGTAAAGGCATGCTTAAACGTAAGGACATGTGGCGACATGTAGCCAGATGTGCTTCTAGGACAATGTCAAACCCTGCAACACCTTGCAAGACCAGAGTCTTAAGTGAGATTGCTCTTGCAGAGTCACCATTCTCCCAAAAACTTCCATCTGGTGTGTGGAAGATGCTTTTAACTATGAAACAAGATGAGATTGCATTCGTAGTTCAAAATGATTACCTTCTAATACAGCTGGCACAGTATCTGTTTGAGAAGTATGGAAATAATCGAAATAAACATGATTACATCAGACAAAAGCTGAGAGAAATGGGAAGACTCTTGTTAGCGCTGCATGAAAAGTCAATATTTAGCTTTGAAGATGCTATCAAAACCAAAAACTTCTACAAAGTTGTTGAGACTGTGAAAGAAATCGCTGGTTTCGACGAAAAAAAGCAGAGCTATGACAAACCAACTCTAGCTTTGAAATTAGGAAATTTGCTCAAAAAAGTATGCAGCATTGTCCTCACTGGAACTGATGACAACGAACAGATGAGGAGAGAGACAAAGGCATTCATGACACTGTGTGCAAAAGAATGGACTGAACTTGTCTCCCAAACAGCCCTTGCTGTGTTGAGTGGACGAAAAGTAAACAGCCCGTCTACGATACCATTCACACGAGACGTGCAGGCTTTCTACAGGTACCTAGAAACAACATCAGCTTCTGCCATTGAAAGCCTGATGAAGTATGAAAGCCCACAGGTCTACAATGCACTTTGCAGAGTGACACTTGCGCAGGCGTCTATCTTAAACAAAGGTGCGCCTGAGGTTTCAAAAATGACACTGAAGTCATTCCAGGAGAGGGACGACACTACCCAAGTGTTGTCCAAGCACTTCATCAGAATAAATATTCTGAACAGGTCCAACCAATATGTTGCTGTTTTGTTGACATCTGAACTTGTCAGTGCAATAACACTGCTCGCAGGCAAGAGAGTGGCATGTGGCGTACACAAAGACAATCCTTTCTTGTTTGGAAAGCCTGACTGTTCTGCTTCAAGCCTCTACCATGGAGGGAACTGCATCAGGGCTTTTTCAAGTCTGTGTCGTGCCAGGAACCCAGAGCATCTCAGGTCGGTGCATCTTCACAAGCACATTGCAAGAGTTTTCCAGATTCTCAACCTAGAGAACGATGAGCTCAGTCACCTGGCTAAACTGCTGGGCCAGGACATTCGGGCTGACCGGGACTACTACCGTTTGCCAGAGGCTGCTGTGGAACTGGCAAAAATTGCAAAACTACTTCTGGCAATGGAAAAGGGTTCTCTTGAAAGATTCAAAGGAAACTCTCTGGATGAAATTGAGATTGAGGGTATATGTCCACTGTTATACAAATGTCTGACCTGTCAGTTCTTGCTCAGTAAGAACAAATCACTCATTAAACTACAAATGAATATATATACTCTATTTTGCTTTTTATTCAAGACGAATTGGAGCCAGATTTGGAGCAACGCAACCCTAAAAATAGTAATGCTGAAGAGGACAATGAAGAATCAGATGTTTTACTTCAGCAGAACGGTATGTCAGGAAGATAAAATCTCATACTCATACCCAATTATCTGTATTATTCATTCTGTTTTTTCTTTTTAGAATATTTTTCTTGCCAGAGATGGCCAGCGAAATTGAAGTTCATAATGCACATTACTACAGTGTCTTACCTGCCAAAAGATTCCCTTTCGGTAAATGATAATAAGGACTGAATAATTGTAAATATTCAAAGATGAAATAAATCACTTAGCTGAAATCAAATAGTCTATAGGAATCATCAGGCAATCAAAATAAAAGAAATTGCAATACAAGTTAGAAATAAAAGTTACCTTATATTCAAAGCAAAACTACAACAAACAAACAACAGACGACAACAGCAGTGAGCTGTAAAATAAAGACTACATAGAGGAACGGTGTTGAGTTTCACACAGGTTGCAGGACGAAATTGTTTTAAAATGATTTTTGCAGTTCATGAATCTTTTAAACCAGCTTGACAAACATTTCAAGCATCACATAAATGCTCTACATTTAAATAGTAAGAAAAGCTTATTCAAATAACTCATTTTCTTAATTGATAATAAAAAAAAAAAGTAAAATAAAAAACATCCCACATTGTTTGATTTTTACATCAATTAAAATCTAATGGAATTAAATTACAACTCCAGAGAGTTAAATGAGAACCATCACAACACAGCTTCTTTAGTAAAAAATTAACATTAAAAGTTTCACCATGAGGGCTATTTTTAGGGCTATTACATTGCATTACACTGTACATGTGTTCTTATTATTAAGTCAGTTCTACTTAACTTTAATTTTAAAGCCTGAATTAGAGCATTAATGTTTCATAAGGTGAGCTGAAAGGAAGTACGCTCACACAAAAGACAACAGTTAAACCCCAATGTCTGCCATGTTTGATGCACAGTTTGAAAACAGTATTGATCAACCGTATGATTAAAATGGAACAATCCTGTTTAAAACAGAAATCAGTCATGTATAACGGCATGCTTTGGACTTGTTCAGCACAATTGAGCATGACTTGAGGTTTCCAAGACAAACACGTGTGTGAGACCAATGTTGGCCTTGTTAATGCCTTAATATTAAATATTTTTAGTTAACTTTCCAGATGATGTGGAACCACGAGGCAGTAAACTGACTCCTGAGCAAGATGCCCTGGAGCACATAAAGGCTTGCAGAGACAAACCCTTCCTGGAGGAAATGTTTATCGACCCCTTTAAAGGTGGGTGATGCATCTCCCACAGCAGTCTCTCTATTTACAGTGCTATTCAGAAAGTATTCAGAGCCCCAGTTGATATGTTGCAGCCTAATGCTAAAATCGTTTAAATTCATTTTTTCCCCTCATCAATCTACACTCAGTTTGTTTAAAAACAGAAAATAAATGATGAGACTTTAGTCTCAAATAGAGTCTTTCTTTTTGTGAATCACTTAAATAATGCAGCCTTATATGATGTTAGTCAGCAAAAACAATACGGCTGACGATTCAGGCATCACTGAAAACAAGTCTGTTAGATTATATAGTATCTGGGGTGTTTTTATTTGAGGACAGTTTAGGATTTTTATTGTTTTTGTTGTATAATAACTAAATTATAGTTGTAAATGTAAATTTTTTTCTCTTTTATTCTTGCTTTTCTAGGGAGAGGTGTGTTCACCCGGGAATCCATTGAACCATCCACCTTTGTTGTTGAATATCGGGGGAATGTCTTTACTCAAAAAGAGACCCAGAAAAATAAATGTAGGGATACTTTGAACAAATATTTGTTTGATTTTACGTGGAATGGAACAAACTGGCGGTGAGTTTACTGCTTATTTTTCAGCTTTGTCATTAAAGGATGGTTTTTGTTTTAAATTCTCCATACTGGCTCATGTTAAAGAGGAATCCTTACAGAATCCCAGATCAAGATTGATGTTAATATAATTTTTATATATATACACACAGACTCACACACACATACATACATACACACACACATACATACACAACTGATCGGTATAAAAAAAAATAAAATATCCAAATATCTGTCACCTGCCTCAACCTCAGTCAGGGTAGTAACATTATGCGATTTTAAGAGTGTTTGAAGTTACATTAAAAGTATTTTGCTTTGCAGCATTGATGCTTCGACAGAGGATGGGACCCTCGGAAGACTCGTGAATGATGATCACATAAGTCCCAACTGTGAAATGAAGAAGGTTGTGTGCGGGGAGAAGCCACACTTGTGCCTTTTTGCGGTGAAGAAAATATCTCGAGGCGAGGAGATAACATACAACTATGGGGACTCCTCATACCCCTGGCGCTCAACAGTAGGTTTATTTTTTGCAATATGTCTTGCTTTTGATTTTGTTCTTAAATATTTGTCATGTGTTTGACAGAAAGGGAGTTCTTTTCCCATCATGTCATGAATAATGGCGTCTCTAATAATGACTTTAGAGTTGAATCAAACAATCTCTAACATAGTGTCAATAAATAAGGCCTGCAACTAACGATTATTTTCGATTTGATTAATCTGCTAATTATTTTCTCAATTAAACGAATATTTGTTTTGTCTATAAAATATTAGAAAATTATTTTCAAAAAACCTGTTATAATTTCACACAGCCCAAGGTGACATCTTCAGATTTCTTGTTTTTTCTTACCAACAGTCCAGAAACACAAGATATTCAGTTTACTGAGCCTGCTTTTTGGCGTTTCTGCTTAAAAAATGACAGGTAGTCAGGAAGTTGCCTCTGTTGCGATTCCTGTGTTTCGGTTTACAGTGTAGCATCTGCCTGTATGTGCAGGGGCTCCACGGACATGCATTAGCCTATGCTGCAGCTGATGTGTGCCTCCTCAAAACTGTAGCTGCACTTGTGGAGGGCAAGAACTGTGACTGGGTTTCCGATTTCTGATTAGCCCACCGGCACTCTGTATTACACAATAAATGAAACATGTATGTACATTGCTCCAGAATACCTCAGAACCCAATGAGACAAAGCAGAGAACATAAACAGGCTTAACTAAGTTGAGAGAGAGTAGGAGACAAAATGAGAGTCTGAGGTCTGAAAAAAATGAGCATTGAATGAAGCTCAATATTGTATATCGGTGTCAAGGAATTCAAAAAATAGGTAGAATTTGTATGGCATATGGGGGTAGTAATAGACTATCATTGTTTTGTGTTTGGTTATGGAAAGCGTATAATATTACCTGTTCATTATTCTAGGTCGAGGATTCATCAGGCTCTAGTTCTGCAGTGTCCTCCTGTGATGACGAGTATGTCCCTGATGATGGACCAAGTAGCGATTACGGTTTTACCAGGAACCAGAACCAACAGAGTCAGAATTTTAAGAACAATCCAGATTTCGCAGAGTCAGGTTTATCAGAACAGCAGAGATTTGTGCCACAACCTACTGATGATTTATCCATCCAGCAGGAGGACGAGGTTGATTACAGCTCCGATAATTTTACCTCTGATGGAGAGCCCAAAGACCCCTCCTGTACCATCAGAAATTATTGTTATGTTTGCGGGAAAGCCCAGTCTAAAATTTCTCGTCACCTTTTCATCCATAGAAATGAGGAGGCTGATATAGCTGAGGTGTTTGCATTACGTCTAAACTCCAAGGAACGAAAAAGGCTACTGGAGAAGTTACGAAACAGAGGAAATTACAAACATAATCAGGAGGTTTTGAAGACTCACAGTGGAGAACTGAAAGTGAGAAGAAGAAAAGCACACATGTCCAACACTGCTAAAACATTTGCGCCCTGTATATATTGTAAAGGCATGTATAGTCGTAAGGACATATGGCAGCATATACAAAGGTGTTCTTCAAAGAAGTTCTCAAAATCTCCAACAGGTGGCAAGACTAAAATCTTAACTTTGGTTGCTGCTGCAGGGTCAA
This sequence comes from Xiphias gladius, assembly GCF_016859285.1. Taxonomy (NCBI): domain Eukaryota; kingdom Metazoa; phylum Chordata; class Actinopteri; order Istiophoriformes; family Xiphiidae; genus Xiphias; species Xiphias gladius. Next base: position 21,323,259 of record NC_053423.1, read on the forward strand.
CAGACCCCCAAGAAATCTCATCAGAAGTGAGGAAGATATTAAAAAACCTGAAGAAAGATGAGATTGGATCAGTAGTTAGGAGTGATTCTTATATACTGCAGCTGGCACAGTGTTTGTGCCATATGAATGAAAGGAACACAAAAAGATCTGAAGACATCAAACAGAGGCTGCGGCAGATGGGAAGACTCCTGTTAACATTAAGGAAAAAGTCGATAAGAACCTTTGAAGAGGCTATCAGACCTGAAAACTTCCACAGAGTTGTTGAAGCTGTCAGAGAGCTTGCTGGTTTCAATGAAGAGATTAATTCCTGCAAAAGACCAAGTCTTATCCTGAAATTGGGGAATTCACTCAAGAAAATTGGTGACATTAAATTTGCCAGGGCTTTGAAAGAGGATGCTGATAGAGAGATGATACATGAAGCTGAGACATTTATGAAGTTGTGTGCCAAAGAATGGAGCTCCACGCCCCCATCAAAATCAGTCCTAAACAGCCCATCAACCAAACCGTTCACACATGACGTGCAGCTTTTCTACCAGTGCATGGAGAAGACAGCAGCGTCTGCGATCAAAAGCCTGACAATGTATGAAAGCCCACCAGTCTATAATGCACTTCTCAGAGTGACAGTTGCAAAAGTGTCGATCTTAAACAAAAATGTGTTTGAAGTTTCAAAAGTAACACTCCAGTCATTTGAGGAAAGGGACAAGACTGAGCTTAAAGAAGACGCCGCTGTTTGCCAGTCGAAGATTGAGCAACTTCTGTGCAAGCGCTACGTGAAGATCAATGTTATGAGCAAAAGTGGCAGAAAAGTTGGCGATAAAAAAGTTGCTGTTACGTTGACCCCTGAACTGCTCAGTGCAATAACACTGCTTGTGAACAAAAGAGAAGCATGTGGTGTGCATAAAAGTAATCCCTTCTTATTTGCAAGACCTGTCGCCATATGTACAAGCTTCTACCAGGGGAAAACGTGCATCAGCACTTTTGCAGCTCGGTGTGGTGCAAAGAACCCAGAGAACCTCAGGTCTGCATTTTTTCGTAAGCACATTGTAAGAATTTTCCAGATTCTTAGCCTCACAAACGACGAGCTTGAACAGCTAGCCAGACTTCTGGGCCGTGACATTCGGACCGACAGGGAGTATTATCAGATGCCAGAGGCAGCTGTTGACATTGCAAAAATCTCAGAGCTACTCTCAGCAATGGAGAATGGATCTCTTGAAAGATTCGAAGGAAAATCATTTGAGGAGTTTGAGATTGCAGGTATGTGCCTGGTTCAAAACTTAAAGGTGCCCTGTGGAATTTTTTTTTTTAACAAACAAACAAACGTTATGTTTAGAGCCAGTGTTACTCACAAAGTACACTGTGTGTATCCCTAAGGTCTAGCCAAAATGTTGACTGCATTTCCCTCCTCAAAACATATACAAAGCCAATTTTGTTTTTTAAACATTTTGAAACCAGCGTTGATCACATCCTTGATAACTTGCTAGCAGTCTTATTCTTCCCTGCCCCTTGCTGGCAGATCAGTGAGTTTCTTTGTGCACTACTGCCACCCGTCAGCCAGTGGAATAATGTTAAACCATTGGCAAGAATGTGTATTGTGTATCCATGTTCACATGCACGTGCCTGTACGCATGTACAAGTCAAAAACTCCACAGGGTATCTTCAAAGAATGTCTAACATGCCAATACAAGTGTGTATTTTTGTATACAAAGGCTTTTACTTAGAGCTGGATGACAAGTCGTTAATAGTTTTTCACTGGATTTCAATCCATTCGATTCCATTGTAACAAAAAAACAGCATTAATCAAGTTTTTGTTTTGAAGAATTGAATGCCATTGTGTTATCAAGATAATTGCATTAATGTCTTTTATATTGCCTGAGACCATATCACCGATTCCTCTTGGTACAATACACGTATCCATGTCTTGCTTTACTTTGAAGATGAATTACAGCTGGCCGTGGAGCATGATGGATCTGAAAATAGTGATGCTAAGGAGGACAGTGAAGACGCAGAAAGTGCTCTTAAGCCGAGCGGTATGTAATAAACACCCAAACTCTCCTTCTAGCCTTTGATCTGTGTTAAACCAGTTTTCCCTCCAGATTTTCAATGGCATTGTGGCTTGTAATACACATTACTACATTTTCTTTCACTGTAAAGAGATTACCCATCAATACATCCGATTTAAGACAGAATAATTAAACATTTTCAAAGATTGTGTTGCATTCAGTGGTATGTTTGTGTACTAACAAGGAAACTTTGAATAGATTTGCCCAATCCAAGCCTGCTATACAGAATTAATATAAAGAGTTGCAGTGCTATTGTATATACAGTACAGTTGTCAAAAATTCGGAGGATAACAGCAATGCTTGAAATGTTTACTTGAATACATTGCAAGAGAGACGAAATGGATAATACATGTGTTTGAACAATAAAAAGAGCAACCGGTTTGCCTCCCCCACCCTCTCTAAACTTCTGTCCACCCTTGTTTTTTTGTTATATGCTTTGCACTATTCATGGACAATCCTAATTACATGCAAGTTATCTGGAGCCACTCAAAGTCTTACTTTCCCTAATTATAAGTGGCTGTGATGCGGACATGAAGGTGTCTGGCAAATCTTCTTGTTTTGTTTTGCTGCAATTGACGTATATAAAAATGCCCATTAATGCTTGTTGAAATTGTAAAGAATATGTTGTGTCTAGATCAATTAAACTTAAAAGCCGCTATAGTTGATATTTTTACTATAACATTGTATCAAATGTGCAATGTGAAAAAAGTGTGACAATGTGGGACATTATTCATCGTGATGAACCTACAGAGAATCATCACATGAATCTGCAGCTCGCCTCTGCTTTACTGAGTTTTATAGTGAGTTTCAGCTCATTGTTTAGCTGTCCGGTCTGTAACTTTACTTTTCTGGTTTGGCCTCACCCCTCCCATACCGTCATTTTTGCACATGGCAGAAAACTGTTCAGAGAAAAATGCACGCTGTACCCAGCACCAAACACCAAACGGACACAGTTAGCAACTAGCTGCTGAACATTAATGGAGCATTTAGCTGCTTTTTCAAATACTTCCTTCAAGAGTTGGTGGAGACCAAAAAAAAGAATTAAAACAGACTGAACATATATCTCATGTTCAGGCAGCCAGAAACTAGAGTCTGAATTAAAGCTAATTTTGCTTCATACCTGCTGGATGTGTAAATAATTGTTTGCTAACAAAGTTGCCATATCAACTTAAAAGTTGTTAATATGTCAATGTTGAGTTCACAGTCTGTTTGTGCTGCCCCCGAGTGGCCAAACAAATACCATTACTGCAGCTTTAACTGTTAAGGCTACAAAAGAACATTTTTCTTTTTCTTTTCAGATGTAAAATACAGGGCCAACGCCGCTCAGGATAAGGCCGTCACATCCAAAGGTAATGCTAAGACATGTCATAGATTTAGCCTATTAGTCATCACTAACAAGTACAACTTAAAACATTACTAAAAGTAGCTTGTCACACAACATATTTCTCTTTAATGACAGTAGTTGAGTGTACATGTAACTCATTAAAGATTTCTAGAATGGGCAGTCCAGGTGTTGATGAGAAACAAATTGGGCTTTTTTGTGTTAGAACATGTCTTTGTTTTACGAAAGCTGGAACACCTTTGTGAGCAGTCTTCAGATATCAAAACAAATCTCATGTGTGACAGTAAGAAGCAAAATAAATGGAAAACTATACTATGAACTCAATATTTATAATTTCAGTCAGATGCATGTCTTTTTCGAATAAGTTGTGAACGCTCAAATTTAAATCCAAGCAAGGTATTCTAATACAAAGCTCAATTTGTGGCCTTCCATAATGTGTGTGTGTTTGATTCAGCAACAGATAAAGTGTGAACTTTATGAACTTTTTTAACTAACAAGGAATTTGTCAGAGGGCCACAAAATCATTGGCAGTTAGGTTATTATTTGAGTGAAGGGACTTTGTCTGAGAGATTTGATTGTAACGTCTCAAACTCTATAACATCTATAATATCTATGGATTTAAAAGAAAACCAGTAGGAACATATAGAGAGGAAATTTTTGACTTCTCCAGCAGAATGGAAATGAAGTGATAGATAAAAAATAAATAGTGATCAAGAAAAGTGTTGACTATGTTACTCTTCTCACATACCTGTCCCTGTCTCCTCTTGGTCTTTCCTCCTCAAAAGGCTCCTTTTCACCAAATAAAAAAAGAGTTTCTTCCTCAAGCAAATGTGGCCTGCGCAGAAGGAAGGAGAGTGAAAATGAGGACTTTGAGCAGAATAATGAAAAAAATTATGAGGCGAACATTGAGAACAATGACAAGTCAGAGGACATGCCCGTGAAGTGTGCTGTCAAAACACCTGAAGAAACACCATCTCATAGTAATGAGGATGCAAAAAACACTTGTTTTAGTGATAATGATGAGGACATGAATATGCAGTTTGATGTGGACATAGACACCGATGAGTACGTCAGAAATATGGAAAATCATGGAGATGGCGACTCAAAGGGATTAGCAGCAATGCCTGTGGTGACAGATGTCAAAGAAACTACAAAGCAGGACATGTGCATCAGTGATAGTAGGAAGAAAGAGAGCTCACCTAACAAGGACACCACTGACACAGACCTTGAAGAGACCATGAGCATCGATACAGAGAACCATTTGGAGAAAAAAGATCAAGAGAAAGGAGGGAAACAAACTGACTGGATGGATGTGGATAGCAGTACTTCCTCTGCCGCCTTAAACTCAGGTAAAATGGTGGTGCTAGAGGAAAAGTGAGGGGATCCCCAAAGTCATTAGAACACATCATATGATAAACAGGAATGTCTATTAGATGTCATCTATTTCAGTGAGGAAGTTTAAACTTAAACCTATTGATAGCACTAGAGGAAAAGTTGGGGGATCAGCAAAGTCATTAGAACACATCATATGATAAACAGGAATGTCTATTAGATGTCATCTATTTCAGTGAGGAAGTTTAAACTTAAACCTATTGATAGCGCTAGAGGAAAAGTTGGGGGACCAGCAAAGTCATGAGAGAATCTATCCTCATGGGACCTTGATCATCTGAAGTAAATTTCATGACAAACCATCCAATAGTTGCCAAGATGTTTCACTCAAAACCAAAACATCAATCTCATGGTGGCGCTAGAGGAAAAGTCAGTAGCGTTCATCCTCTGTGGACCATGAATGTCCATGATTTCATGGCAGTCCATCCAATTTTTGTATAACAAAAACATGTTTTTACATTTTTTATAGAGAAGGAGAAAAAATTGTTAGCTGCAGTGACTGGGTTGAAAGAAGTGAAGATATTAATCCACAAACTGGACATTGTAAGTATTCAATTTCTTGCTGTTTTATCTCATAATTAAAAACTGGGTCAAAGTATAAATTAAAGCTTTAATTATATTCTTGGTTTTTGAAACTACTGTACATCTCTGTGCTACTATACAACAGTTGACACGATCATGCTTAGTTCTTGTCATAGTTTTTTTTTTTTCTTTAGGCTGTACACAGCTAGAAATGACAATGGACAAGAATATAAAAGGTTTTAAAACAAGACTTAATTTTCTATTTTAACTTATAATGTAGTCCTTAAAATGAGATCGCAGCATTACAGTTTTTTCATGTGACGTTTTTGTTTTGTTTTCTTGTTTATATGTCCTAGGAGAATTTGCTGGCGGGTGACCACATTTTCCATTTACCATCTGTGTGTAACAAGCAGCGGGTGAAAGATCAGCCCATCCCGGACGACAGCAACCAGTGTGAAACGTCTTACACATCTACAGATGCCAAAAACAAGCCTAGCTATGAAAAGGTGGGGAAATGCACCTCTCCTGAGTAGTGAATGAAGTATTCATAAAAGTATTCAGCCTCAAAAAATGTAGGTATGATTTTTTTTAATATATAAATTGAAAAAAAAATTACACTTGTCACTGTAAAGTAAATTTTATGATAAAATCTGTGCTGACTTCATGCCATCTTAAGGGAAAGTGTGCACCATTATTAATCTACTAAATGCAAGGATTAAAAACAATGATTTATACAGTTTAGTTCAAACATTGAAAAAAAGTTTCACAGACATTAAATGTTCTTGCTTTTTGTATTTTGTAGTAACTTAATGCAGTTTTATTTAAATGTCAGAATTCTTACTATAGATTTAGTTTATTTGCATTTATTTATATAAATCTTGCCCAACAAAACAAGATTAACATCTGTATCTATTCTGTTCCCTGTCAGGCCATACACATGACATGCTGCCACTGCAAAACGAGCATGACGAAGGGACAAACTGCCTACCAGAAGAAGGGATTCGCGGATGTCTTCTGCTCCAAAAGCTGCCTATTTGAAATGTTCCCCATCAACAAACCAGGCACCAAGACCTGTCATCACTGTCACAAGTTAGTCTGTGAAAAACATCACCTCTTCTCAAAAGGCTAGACCAGTGTTCTTTCTCGAAGTAGCCTCTGTAGTATAAAGCACGATGTAGTGGTTTCAGTTTTTGAATGTGTTTTTCCTAAGTTCCAGGTAGCCACTGGTTTCGAGTTATTTCATTATGGTAGGAAAATGAACTGGTCGAGGCTTAAAAACTCTCTTGTTACTGTAACTCCCGGAGGCTGCCACCTTTGACAACAGGAAATGCAGACATTCACTGGGAAGGATTTCTTATTGACACTTACATTTCAAGTTTCTAAAGGTATATTTTCGTAATATTCGGAGTGAACTGAGTGACCAGTATCACATTACACATAGTCATTTGGCCCGTAGCAATTAGTGCAGCTTCAAATGGATATCAAAGTTTGATATACTGTAGAAAGAAAACACATGCTTCATAGTAATTCAACTAGCTATACATGCAAGCCTTTCAACCTCTTCGTTACCCTGATTGTATCTCATCATATCCTTTAACATTAACCTTTAACATTGTATCAACATGTTAAAGGCCGATGTAAAAAACTGTTTATCATCTCCCCTCCTGGTTCTGTCAGGGCGATAACGCAGCCTCTGGACCTCATCATGGCTGTAGTGGACATTAAAGGAACTATGAAGGACTTCTGCAGCCTGACCTGCCTGTCCTCTTTCAAGTCCAGCAGTGTGTCCACCCAAACACCACAGTCGCTCTGCAGTATGTGCAACAAATCCTGCGCCGTAAGCAAACACAAATCCAATTTCTCTTAAACTTCAAAACCAAAAAAAACTGTTCATTTTAGCTATAAAGTCTCTGTCGTATTCACTGATGCTTTATCATTGTCTTCTACAGACCACGTGTGAGTTGACCCTTAAAGAAGCCGTCCACAAATTCTGCAGCGACTCCTGCTTGGAAGGTTTCCGCAGGGACAACGTGCCCGTCTGTGAGAACTGCAGCTCCCCCTGCCACAACAAACCGCTCATGCTGAAGCTGGAGGAGGACACAAAAACCATCTGCAGTGATGAATGTCTGCAACAATTCAAAAAGGTGCAGAAATATCAAAATCACAGATTACAAAGGTTTTGGTTCAATGACACAGTACATTCACCACTAAAACAGTGCATAGTACAGGTCCAAAATCATCACATATGCCCGAACCTAGAGCAAATCAGGGTATATACATGATATGTACTAGAAAATATGGGGGGAAATGTAGTATTACTCAAATACTAACATCATCGTCGATGTGCTGTGTGCATAAAACCGCTTGGTAAACACGGTGGTTACAGCTGCAGACCAGGTAGACTCATTGGAAAAATGAACAGTCTGCCAAACCACATTTAGGTCATATTTAGTTTTGTTCCACTTTAGTTCATTGTTTAATTCTACAGGAAAACTGGTAATGTGTATAAAAAGTAGATTAAATAATAATAAATATGTCATGATGATAATAATAAGAATAATAACAAAACGGCTGGAATGATAAAGCTGGGGTTACCTATATTTTTGTTATGGTCAACAAATTCCATATAAAAAAAAAAACCAAACAGCAACAATGTGCTATATTCAGCCAGCCAGAAGTGGGTCAGTGTATTTTTTTTTAGCTCACTCAAACAATAGCAGTTACTGAGGCAGGATTTAGAAGTGCATTTGTTAGAGACTATTTTCAGCCACAGATTAATGCACATTTGGGTGTGCTAGTGAGTATTTATGGTACCAAGGAGTCTGCGGTCAGCCCAGCTGCTGTTCAGTGGTGTGTCTATTCGTGCAATTATGGTACAGGCACTGAGAACAGCCAAAAAGCAGAAATAGAAGTACTATGCACTAGCACTATATCTTTTTATAGCCTCTCCTGCTTTGTAGGCAATGATAAGCTTCATGTTCAGATCCTCAGACAGCTTCCGAGGGGAGCCCATCTTTGTTTTAGTGTTGGAAGAGACAGAGAATTTATCATCAGCCGACGATTCCTAACGACAATTCTTGATCTGCCTAAGGAGACCTAAGCAGTCAGTTAAGGCCTAACGGCTTAATAGAGCTCTGAGTGTTTTACAAGTTTAAGGGTGTCCAAAGTTTTGCATATGCCACAGTTACTTTTTCGGTCTTTTTAGGTTCATGAAATTAAAGGTAGTGGTACATTCTCATTAGGAGACAGGCAAATCTATTTGCTGCAGGATTTTATTTTCATCTTTTCACGAAAAAAATCAACAAAATATATAATTTTCCGGGGGCGCCCAGACTTTGGCATACAATTTTATTCTCACTGTATGGGTTTTTTTTTTCCCCCAGAGGGGAAAGCAGAATGAATACATACAGTATTTTCCATGTATGTAGTCTGAGCAGGTATTGTACAATAAGGTAACTTTAAATCACATGTAGTAGGTTTTCCTTTGTGGAGCTGTTGTAAATTCCCCTTTAAACACCTGCCCCGTGTGAGGCCCATGAGACTAACTCGCTGCCTAGAAAGGCCCCGTGTTCCCGGTGAAAAGCGTTACAACCGACACGCTGAAATCCACTGGGATTTTTTTTTTTTTTGCTAATCTGCAGGTACAACGTTTAGAAAATTACTCGCTCTTTTGGCGACGTATCGTCTTCTGTTCAACAACATATGCGGCAGGTAAATATTTCTGGAGCTGGAGACAGCAGGTGATTGTTTTGTCCTTCCCTGCTTGAACCTGACAAACTCCCTCTGTCGATGATCGGACGTACATGCTGTGGGATATGTCTTTATTCTTTTTTATTTGAGCCATGTGTGGCGCTTTTTGGCTGCTTGCAGCACCTGTACCGTAATTGCAGGAGTAGACGAGCAACGGACCGCAGCGACGGTCGGTGAGCGTGCCTCCCTGTGTGGCGGTGGCGGTGGTGTTTACATAGTCTGCGCGGCGGAAAAAAATCGCCGTCTCCTCGCCGTTTTTTCGCGACTTCTGCCGGGTCGGCGTGGGAAGATGAAGTGCTCGGTGCCCGGCTGTGGAAATGTCCGCACGTCGAGGCTGTCCACCCAACAGAAATTTCACGTTTTCCCCTCCAATCCGGCGCTGTGCGGTGAATGGCTGGAGGCCATCGGGAACCCTCGTTTCGACCCAAAAGTTACAACCGTGCCGATGACCAGGATTCACGGCCTGCGTGTGTGCAGTGATCACTTCAGGCACCGGGACTACATAGGAGGGCAGCGGTACTATTACGCAGCGTTGAAGCGAGGTGCTGTCCCATCACTGTTCCCGTGGACGGAGCCAGAACCAGAAACTGTACCGACAACATCTCTGTCCCAGCAACAGGTAACGGTAGATCAGCTCAGAGGGAGGTGCGCCTGAGCAGCCGGAGGGTATCGATATGTTGGGAATTAACGCGAAGGCTTACTACACAAATGTATGACATGCTACCACGGCCGGATTAGTCTACCAGGGGGCGCTGGGGCCAAACCTTGTCATTGGGCCCCTCTTAACCCCCACTGTACATGCCGTTTTAAGGGAACCTGAAACCAACCAGTACTCCAGAGCTGACATGCTTAATTGATTTACCAGTTATTTGGTGGACAGAAAAAAAAAAAAAAAAAAAAATGAATCAGCATCGATTTTGATGATTAATTTTGGTTTAATTTTGATTAATTTTTGAGTCCATTTTTTTAAGCAAAAATGCCAAAAAATTGATTTACTCCAGCCTCTCAAACATGAACATTTTCAAGTTTTCCATGACCATAAACTCACCATCTTGTTTTTAACTGTTGGTCAGACAAAACAATCAATTAGAATAGGTTAATTTGAACTTCAGGAAAAAATGATGGGCAGTTATCGCTACGTTCGTACACTTAATCCACTGAACAATCAATTAATTATTAAAGACAATAATTATCATGTATTAAATATGAAAAAATGATTTATACATGAACAAAACATGAACAAAAATGGAAGCAATTTGACAAAACGCAATTTTACAACAAGTGATCACAATATAAACTAAACTATAAACTAAAGAAAAATATTTTGCAGCATTCTCTAAACTTTCAAAATAAAATGATCAGGTGATGGACTCACCTTAAAATTTAGTGCTTTGCCTTAAAAAAAAACAACAACACACACGTCTGCGTTTATAACGCATCGTCAGCATCACACAAGCATCACTAAGTGCTAACATCTGCATATAGTGAGTGACCAAAACTGCATGCGGACCTCTGTCAGAGATTTTAATTCAACTCTGTGGTAATTCAAGGCTGTAGATGTAGATGATACATGAATATAAAATATGTGACACTTCCCTATACATCTCTCTCTTGGAAAACACAGATAGCAATGCCAGTGCTACAGATGCAGTCACAGCGAGCTCAGCTGAGACTCCGACTGAGCACTCCAGACAAAACTGTGTCAGGAGCTGACCACTCTGGGACCCTCTGAAATGTACTTATTAAGACTGCAAAATTAAGTCATTAATAAAAAAAAAAAATGCAGGCGTTTGTTTCATTATAATGCATTAGCTGTGTTGAGCAACTTTCAATTCTCTGTGAGTTGGTTTTGATAGCTTACTGTAATGAACTGAAACCAATGACCCCCTGAAGGGTGGAAAAGAATTGGGTTATCTGTTAAATAGCTGCCGGTAATGTAAGTGGTAGGTGCACAGGATTTACTCAACTGCAAAACCAGTGTGATGGTTCCTCCAAATCAGTGACCTGGACTGTGTATAACATGAGGTCTCCGTAACTTATGTACATTGCATAATACTGTAGATAAGTGTTAAGATAATTTGTTTGGTTTGCCTGACCCTTCTTGGTTGTATACGGCCACAAATCCAGTTATAGATGCAGCACATAAAAAAATGTAATGTTTGCCTTTCAGGGCAATGCCACGGAAATGTTTCCTCAAGCGTGAGCTGTGGCGTCTGCCTGCCACAGAAACGTCCCTGAAATGGAAAGATGGATACCACTATTAGTCTGTGGGGCTGCCTCAAAACAAACTACACTGGCTGTATTGGATGTAATGAAAGAACATGTCATCCAGTGCAGTGGTATTGTTCATTGATGTGTGTGGTTTTTTTTGTTTTTGTTTTTTTGTTTGTTTGTCTGTTTTTTTTGTTTTGGACAAAAATGGAGATCTTTGACACAAGGAAGTAAGCTATCTTAGGCCTTGGCCACACAGGGTTCTTATAAGTATTAATTCTTCATTGGTTTTGGTCTTTAAATGGAATTTGTTGACAACAACAAAAATACATCGCTATCCTCATGCTTATTATATGCAAACTTAAAAGGGGTAGGTCTGCAGCTAACAACCATTTTCAGACAGATGAATCTTTCAGTTATTTCTAGAATGTATCGTTTAGTTTATAAAATGTCTGGATATTGCGAAAAATGTTCATTACAAGCTGCCCCAGCCTAAGGTGATGTCTTCAGATAGCTCGCTTTTTTTTCCGCCAAAATTAAAATTTACACTGATAGAAACCAAAGAATAGCAGCAAATTCTCACATTTGAGAAACTGTAACAGGAGAATATTTAACATTTTTACCCAGTAAATGACTAAAATGATTATTAGATCATCAAAGTAGTTGACAATTAACTTTCTGTTGATCAACTAATTGATTAATTTTTTCAGCTCTAAAACTAACACAATATAGTGTATAGTATGTTAAAAATAACCAGAACACCACCAGCGCCCATATCATTGAAGAATAAACTACATTAAAATATTCAAATTAGGCAGTTTAGAAGAAATGGGTAAAAAAAAGGCTGACTTGCACTATATGGACAAAATGTGGACTTCTAGAGCCTGGCTGCATGGATTTGCTCCCATTCAGCCACAGCAGCAGTAATGAGACTGATGTTGGGGCGAAAAGACCTGGCTTTCAGATGATGTTCCAGTTAATCCCAAAGATGTTGGTCCTGTCTCGGTGCAGAAAACGTATTTCTTTCTGACTCTACTGTTTGTGCGAACAGTACAGTTTTAAAATACCCTTGTTTGCTCAAGTATGACAATTTCCCTTCATTGGAAATAAAGGTTTTAGCCCAAAGCATTGAAAAACAGCCCCAGCCATTTCGTGCATTTAAAGCCATTCATTGCAGCAGCATCAACTCTGATCGTGACATTGCAGCAACAGTGTACACCACAACTTAACTTGTGTCTAACATCAGTAGTCAAACATGATATCAAACTATCACGCAGCAAGACACTGAGATGCCTGCTCGATGAATAAAAGCAGCTTTCTTGTTTTTGTTTTTCTGCAGAAAATCAAAGCACCCCATCAGTGCACCATGTGCCACACTTCTCGACCGATGTCGGACATGGTTGACTACAAAAGCAGCGAGGGCACGGTGGAGCTCTTCTGCACTCGCACCTGTGTGACGTCTTACAAGCTACGGCCTGCAATTATATACAAGCTTCAAGGTAGTGGACAAAGAGTTTGTCAGAAAACCTTTTTTTTTTTTTTGTCTTTTTTTTTGTCAGACTAAGTAATACTTCTGGGGGATTTCAGGCTTATCAGACTGTAAAACACTACACAGTGGTTTAGGATACTATCAGAAATTATCTCCCTGTTCCTGAAAGTTCTAATGGCGACAGCTATTTTATCTTCTGTCTCCACATGTGTGAAGTAAACAGTAGAATCACGACACTCACATATGTTAACACACCAGGAATGTGCACTTGCCCGAATTTGTTTGGCTAACGCAGTGCACTGCTGGATGACCCTGCTTTTTTTTTTTTTTTTTTTTTTTTTAATTGCTGAGCCCCCTTATGTGTGCCCAACCATTATTACTATGTAATTTTGGGCTGTCCCAGACACATGTTGACAGTTGTGAGAATAATGCGGGGAAATCTTGGGTAGTCTCTCAAAAACGGTGGTCCTTTATGACGGCATTTGGGCCCAGTTATGTGGACTTGCAGATTTATCCAATTGTGGAGGGAAAGCTGAATTTTTAGGCAGATTTTTGTTCTAAGGTACATTGTTTTTATTTCTTTCTTTTAAGGGATTGCACTCTTTATGTAACAAACTACTATCTCGGTTTTTATGCATTTTTTTCCCCCCTTTTTTGTATAGGAAGAATCTGATTGTCGCCTTGTTTTTTTGGTTGGTTGCTCGGTTGGTTTTTTAGGGGGCGAGAGGAGGTAGGAGGGTGGATTGAAATGGTGGTTTTGATTTGTGTTTAGGTGCTACAGTGAGTATTGCTTTTGTGTCTCTTGACGTGTGAATGGTGTGGTGTGACCGACTGACAATAGAAGCAAAAAAAGGGGGGGGGGTTATTTGTGGTCCTAGATCTCACTGTTAGACACGTCCACTGACGGCCATTTTAGAGCTTCAGCGACCAAAGACAGCCTGTGTCAAAACTTTGACGGTGGCAGAAATTTAGGACGAAATTCTCACAACGCGATTGCTGCCAAGACCCACGTCCACAAATGAACCAATTGTAATATGACATGAAAGGGTATAGAATACACTTGCGGGATAAAGTAACTGCTAGTAAACATATTTACCTCAGACTTCTACATACATTCATACATGCCCATGTATGAGTTTATACAGACTCATACAGGGGCATCTCAAATGATTTAATAGAGTTTGCTTGTCCTTGCAGTTACTCAAAGAAGGCACACTGGAATGGCTAAAGAATGGAGCAAAGTTTTTTTTTTTTTTCCCCTTCTATTTACAGGCTTTCATCACACCATCTGACATACCTTAAAATAGATGGTGTGCAGCAGTCTGACGCAGATTGCGAACCCTTTTATTAGACCCATCTTGGAGTGTGAGTGAGATTGTAGTTATCACACAGTCTGTAGGTGCCTTTACTTGGCTCCCTCTGTCGTGACTTAAAAGCCCCGAGGACTGCGTGAAAATTAGAAATGCAAAAAGCTTGCTCATTGGTTATAATTTGTGCAGATGCTTTTATTTGCTGTGTTGGAAGGATGATTAAACCTGAGGGCTGGCTACAGCACTGTTTCCTTTTGGCTTGTACAACTTTATTTGAATGCCCTGTATTTAGCATTTATAAACAGTATATAAACATTTAGTAGATCATTTTTAAACACTGTTATGTAGTTGCAAGCACTTATCTAAGTTTTCATTAATGTATTTGCTAACAACTATAACTTATCCTCTGGGCATCCATTGGTGGAGGCTGGTATATAAACAGATAATGAATGATGATATAATAAAACACCTTTGTAATAATATAAATTATATCCTCATTGAAGTTATACATGTTTACAAATACTCCACAGTAATGAACACTTTAGTATTACATCACAGCTGCTTACGACTACATTATAGTGTGTAAACATTTATTATTACAATTATGTTAATGTACTGCTTATAATGGTAAATAAGGGGCGTTAAAGTGAATGTACAGTACCTGTATTTGCAGTAAACCTAATCACATGTTTCTGATTTCTCCCTTCAGGAAAGAAAGGCTCAGCCCGGTCGAAAAAGAGGAAAAAAGGCAAACAATCAAAACATGGAGCAGCAGTAAAAGTATGCGAGACATGAGCTAAATCTGCAACACACAAGTGCTACATAAAGCAGACAAAGTATTTGTTTATATGCAGCCTTTTTCTTATATTTTAAATAAAGCTTTATCCTGTGTGTTGACTTGGTTGAGGCACAGCAGGAAAGAGTTTGTCTGATTCATTCCTAACTCATCTAATCCCTGTACCATAACTGTGCATCACCCCGCAGGAAGATGCAAAGGTCGGTTCGGACTCCACCGTTAACGAAAATAATGCCTCTCAAGCTGCTGAATCGGACATCACAACAACACTCATCATTGCAGACTCATGCGTTGTCTGTTGCAACTGTGGAAAGAAGCTGCCGAGAGGACAGACACTCTACCAGCCGAAGAGCTCATTAGAGGTTTTTTGCTCCGCCTCTTGCCTCGCTGAAAGGCATCCCAACATCAAAGTAGTCACGAAAAACTGCTACAACTGCTTTCAGTAAGTCCAGGATATTTTACCTCAGGCTTTTCTATGCCTGATGCCTGATTTATTTTAGTTTTAGTGGACATGTGCATTTGTATGAAAGAGACAGAGAGACTTACAAAATCATGTGTGAATCAATCCAAAATTTAAACAGTCACATCCCAATTTTTGTAGTCGATTTGACGACTAGTTGATAAATTGATTATCAACCGTAAATAATCTTGCTCTACATTCATGATTGATTCATTGTTTAAGTTATTTTTCAAGCAAAAACGAAACAAACATTCCCTAGTTCCAGCCTCTTAACTGGTGCTTCATTGACTTATGTTATTATAAAGTCAAAATTTTTGTTTTTGGGTTGTGTTGCTCTGACAAAACAAGCAATTTGATGACACCACCTTGAGCTGTAAGAAATTGCGATTGGCATTTTTAAGTATTTTATGGAATTTAATAGATCAGATGATTATTGAATGTAAATTCGGATTCATGGTCAATGAAAACAATCATTAGTTAGAAGCCTAAAATTCTGTTAAGGAACCGTTCAACACCAGCAAAAAGGCAGTTTTTGGTTACCCTCTTTGTAGACTAGTATTGTGTAGTCAAGTAGTGCAACCACTGCCCTTAAATTCAGGAGACGAACGTACAGTGGCTAGTTTTCCAGTTTTCACTTTTGGAGCTCTTAACTCATCTTTTTTTTTTAGGGGGGGGGTGCAACTGACAGTTATGCAACTGACAGTTATTCTGCTGAATGTGAATCTCACCTTGATCTCATTCATCCTTGTTTTCTCAGGGTGATAATGCGGCCTCACAACATCATCCTGGCTCCGGTGGATGATTCAGGAACCATGAAGGAGTTGTGCAGCGAGACCTGCCTCTCCTCTGTGAAATCCAAGAGGAACATGGCTGCCCCGAAACCGCCGCCGCTAGTTGGACCTCGTTCAGAGTGCAGGATATGCGCCAGATATTGTTATGTAAGGCAAAAAGAAACTCTGTGCTTTTTATCTCTATCTACTCACATTACAAGTGTGAGTTGTTACGGCAAGAGGATGGTGTATGGGGAAATGACTCAAAATGAAATACAGTTCCTACGTTCATCATAATGAAAGAACATGTCACCCAGTGCAACAGTATGGCTGATATACACAAAATAAAAGCTGACATGATTTCCAGGATAGACAATGGATCACTAAATTGATGTCAGGTTTGTTCAAAAGCTCTGTGGTATCCTGCGCCATCTGTATATTCTTTCACTTGGATCAGCCTGTTCCCTATTTCTTTATATCTTGTTTTAGTGGTACTCAAGCATGTTTTCAAATCTTCTGGAGATATGGCAACAGCACGGTCTATTGTACATTGTTTTTTGACTTTTAACAAAGGGTCACACAGTTTTTTCCCTGCAGTATGTAATAGATCTTTGGAGCAGTGTCCCTGCATGAAAATGATTTTGTAAGAAATTCTCAGTGATGAGGATTTAATAGTTTTTTTAGACAACAATGGAGGTCTATGGCACAGAGGTATAAGCTATATCAAGCTTTGGTCATAAAGACAATAATTGTCAGTGGTATCAATTCAGTAATTTCTTGGACTATTTTTGACATTATGAAGAATAAAGAATATGACCAGTATTATCCTTAAAATATGTTAATTTACCACATACTTTATATGAAATAGAAATAAACAATTAGGTGTCTATTTAGAATAATAATCCTTCACATGTTCCTTTATCATCCTCAGTGCAAATTCAAGCTGACCCTGGATGGCATGGTCCATAGACTTTGCAGCGACACCTGCTTCATCAGCTACCACAAAGCCAACAACTTGCCTGTGTCCGCCTGTGACATCTGCAGCTCCGTCTGCCTGGACAAACGATTCGTGCTGAAGATGGAGGACAGCAGTAAAACCATTTGCAGTGAAGAATGTCTGGTCAAGTTCAAAGAGGTGCAGAAATCAGACGTCAAAATCATGGTCTTATTATTTTTAACAGGACAGTAAATATAAAGGAACCGGTGTTGGCATATCTACAACTTCCACATTAACACTGTACAAATTGGCACATTATTATATAGTATTATACAGTACTGAAGACAGTGCATATTACTAAGCTACAAAAACACAGTCAACATTCCAGCAGTGTGTGTGTAGGCAGCAAATATCAAGCTTATTTCCTGACATTTTGCACAGTTCGGTTAGAAGAAAGAATAAAAAATTAAAAGCTTTTCTCTTTTTTTACCAAATGATTAGAGGATAAAGGAAGGGTATAAAGATTTTACACTCAGTTTTAAATATTTACCTACCAGTAGTTATTGAGGCATTCAGTTATATTGTAATTTGTGTGAAAGTCTTTTACTGCCTTTAGTTAGTTTTGAGGCTCCCCAAAAGTAGCCAGTTCCATTTACACAGGTCATTGTGATAGAAATTTTTGCATTGGAAAAAAACAAAAACAAAATGGAGTCACCAGTCTAATGTAAAAATATATGTTTGGTTGTATAGATGTTTTTCATATTAAAATGAATAGAAAAACAGAAAATCAGGTATGCTTTCGATAAAACTTCAGGAACAAAGACACATTTACACACAACATTTGCAGCTTATACAGTCCTGGCTGAATTTATAATCTCTTCAGAAATAAAAGCAAATTAACCAACTTTGTAAAATCAGAATATTTAATAAAATGTCAAGTTATTGAAGAACAACAAAAAAAATGCTTTCATGTAGTGAAATAAAAAATACAGGCATAAAATGTACACTTGACACAATTATTGACACCCTTTTGATGAATGTTCCTCAAACAAAATAACAACCAAATAAGACTCATCTGTGCTTAATTTTCAGTGTTGACATGACCTGACTTAACCAACGAATGATGGGTAGATTGCATTAAAAGAAGCTGATTGTTTCCAATTTATTGTTCAGAATGGTGAAGAAAAGAGAGCTGTCTGAGAGCATCAGAAATGCTATTATCAAAAAACATAACAATTCCAAAGGCTACAAGGCGATCGCCGAGGATCTAGAAATCCCTGTTTTGACGGTTCGTAATGTTATCAAGAAGTTTCAAAGTCATAAAACTGTAAAGACCCTTCCAGGACTTGGTGCTAAGAAGAAACTCAATGCGAGAAGTCTGCAAAGGCTGATGTTGATTGTGAAAAAAACACCGCACAAGACATCTAAAGAGCTTCAGGCTGACCTGGAGCAATCTGGAGTAGTGGTTTCAAGACGTACCATATGCCGCACACTAAATCACGTAGGACTCCATGGACGAAGGCCGAGTAGGACACCACTATTGAAAGAAAGGCATAAACAGGCAAGAGTAATGTTTGCAAAAAGTAGAGCTCTTTGGGAATGAACAAAATGAAGCCCCTAAGGAAAAGAACACCCTACCTACAGTAAAACATGGTGCAGGTTCCATCATGTTGTGGCATTTCACTGAATGTATCAATGGAATGATGTAACAAGAAGATTACCACGGCATTTTAGAGCGAAATGTGTTACCCAGCGTCAGAAAACTGGGTTTGAGGCAAAGGTCTTGGGTCTTTCAGCAGGACAACGACCCAAAGCACACATCCAGCAGCACAACAGAATAGTTGAAAAGGGAAAAAATGGACTGTTTGAAACTGGCCAGCAGTGAGTCCTGACCTAAATCCTAAAGACTGGCAAACTATCAGCAGACAGTTGCAAGAAGCTTCTAGATGGCTACAAGAAACGAAAGAGGCTGCCGTTGTCGCAAAAGATTCTGCAACCAAATATTAGTGATGGGTGCCAATAAGTGTGTCTGGGGTACATGATGTGTTTGTATTATTTCATACAAGTTTTGTTTTTTATTTTCTTTTGTTCAGTAACTTTAGACATTTTATTAAAATATTAGATTATTCAAAATTGATAAATTTGCGTTTATTTCTGAAGATATTCTAGATTCTGTACTTGAAATTGAAGGAGTGGCAATAATATCAGCCGTGACTGTATACCTACAACAGACTCACACAGTGACATTTGCAGCAGAGTGGATTTGTTGTTAAATAAAACTGGAAGTTCACAGGTTCAAACACCATTATGGGTCTCACATCAACGGCGTCCTGTTTTTTATGACTTTTGCAGAGAGTCAAGACACCTCAGTTGTGCCCCATGTGCCGGACTTCCCATCAGATGTCAGACATGGTTGAAAATAAAAACACAGAGGGCATATTGGACTTATTCTGCAGCAACAGATGTATGATGGTGCACAAGGCGCAGTCTTTCACTGTGTCAGGTATTGTACCGCCATATTTTCAAAACGTTTCATTTTCCCTTTTCTCCAACTTGCACTTTTCTCCACTGCGTTAATTTGCATTGGTGAGGTACTGTTGCACTGAATTTTAATATCTAATGACTCTTGACAGCTGTTTACAAACATAAGGCATAGAATAGGTTGTATCTGGCTGCTTCCATTGCTAAAACCAGAAATGTGTCTGTTCCCGTCACTTCATTAAATTAGAGTTTATCTGTTGCAGACACCGATTACAGACACCGATTACTTTGTATATGTTTGGCTTGAAAATGTGTCCTCAGCAAAGGAAATTCTCCTTGCGTAGACTATAATTTGTTTTAAATCTGTGGCCATTTGACTAATTTTTACCCTTGTTTATAGAGAGGAACAGCCCTTCATCTGAAGAGAGCGATATTAAAGATGTGAAGCCGTCGCTACCGAATTTGCACTGTGTGAGTGTTATGTTTAATAATATCTTCTGTAATAATTGTAACAAAGTGATTCAGGGTTATGACTTTAAACCTCACTTCTGATGTGAACAGCCACAGCATCAATAATTTCTACAACTTATGTAGTGATGGCGGGGATGTACAGTGTAGGAGTATGGCTTATTTTGTGGCTGAAGAGTGATAACACCAGAAGGTTGGACCACAGCAGAGTATTCCTTCTCTATTTCTTTTCTAGAGTGAAAGTAGAGCCAGAGTTGGTATAATCAAAATACTCCACACAAACCTGTCTGTCCTAGATGTTACAGACCTAATTCAGCTCTTTTTTTCACTACTCACTATCCATCTCCCTACTTCTCAAGATAAAAGAAGAGCCCATCGATGAGGAGTACAACCAGAATCTCCCTCCCTCCATATCCGCAGAAGACATCAAGGACGAGCCAAATGTGGCAAAGGTAGGACACACTTTACAGTTCAGCTGGAGCTGATTTCTACTACAGTACAAAAAACATCATATTTTTTAAGCAGATTGTGTCTGTAATTAATTCCTAAAAAACAAATTCTGTAGTACTGAAAATATATTTAAATATTTAATTGAAATCAGCTTGTTTTAAAAATGTTCTAGAAATGTGTCTGAATCTTGAAATAATAAAAAATAACAGGTTACAGCAGTATAATTATGAATGTTTGTTTGAGAAACTACTTCAACAAGCTGATTAGTGTTGAAAACAGTTTTTTTTTGTATATTTTTAAAATATTTTTTTATTACGTTGTTATAAAAAAAATAAAACTAAGAACTGAATTACAGACTAAAATAAAATTTCACTGCACAATACACCATGTTTTAGACACTGACCTTATGTTTTACATGAAAAACATGCAAAGTAACTAGAAACTGTAGTTTTCTGGAAGTGGACAGTGGTATAAAATGCAAATGCTCAAGTGAAGTACTCACTGTGAATCATCTTACTGTTCTGCTTTTGACAGGAGGACTTGAAGATTGGTTCTGTCTTCTCCTTGACGGGAGACTCTACGTCGGCAGCGCCCATTCTCACCCACATGGATTTGCCTGCATCCTGCTCCAACTGCAAAAAGGTTCTGATGGATGGAGAGACTGTTTACCAGAGGAAAGGCCACGCGGATATCTTCTGCTCCACTTCCTGCCTTGTAAAATTTTACCAAAAGAAACCAATTAAGAAGACCTGCCAGTTCTGTCTTCAGTGAGTCCAACAGTTGTGTTTTTGCTGATCTGTAGTGTCTTTATATCATCCTTCCTACTTTAGTTTGAAAAAATTTCAAGGAATTTTTTAATTTAATTGAACATAATTATTGTGGATGAAATTGTAAGTTAACACAACGTTTAGACAAATACATTTCGGTATCTAATGTGATGCTGATGTGATGACATCCAAACATTGTCACTGTGTCAAGAATTGTGTATTTTAAATCATCTCATCCTCCCTCGCTTTCCCAGGGTGATAACACAGTGTCAGGACGTCCTCCAGGCCCCGGTGGATACTGAAGGGACAATGAAGGACTTTTGTAGCCAGACCTGCCTGTCCTCCTTCAACTACAAGAAAATCATGTCCACCAAAATACCCCTCGTGCCAGTCGCTTCACATTCACAATGCAGCGTGTGCAGCAGATATTGCATTGTAAGTGACGGGGCAACAGAATCCAAAAGATCAAATTATATCTTTATTTTAGTAATGAAGAACACTGCCTGCTAAAAGATTGGTCTTATAAACTGTTTGTGTTTTAAAATAACTACAGTTGTGCGATAATGGGCATGTTCTGATCATAGTAAAAGCAATTTATTTTCTCAATAGGTCATAATTTTTAACCTTTTATAAATATTTTGTGCAAATCTAAAAAAAAATCTACAACTCACATATAAACATTTCAACTCACTGTTGTTTGTGATCCAGGTTTGTAATTAAAAGTCGTATTAATTATGGTCGACACACTGTCGTTTGCTTATTCTCTTGCAGAGCAAACACGAGATCATACAGCAGGAGGTCATCCACAGGATCTGCAGTGACCCCTGTTTTCTCCGTTTCTGCAACATGAACAACCTGTGCATCTGTGAAAACTGTCAGTCCCACTGCAACACACCGCTCACTCTCAAGATGGAAGATGGCAACAAAAAACTATGCAGCGCAGAGTGTTTGGACCAATTCAAAAAGGTAATAATATATATTAGTGGGGTCCAAAAGTCAAGTTAATTCTTTTGTAAAGTTACATTACTCCAAGAAGAGGTGACCACGTATATTTCCTAAATGTAAAACGCTCTGAGCTGCTTGGTGACGGGATTTAATATTCTCTCTTTGCTTTTTAATGCTTGGCAGAAAATCCAAACACAGCAGCCGTGTGCCATGTGCCACACTTCTAAGCTGATATCAGACATGGTTGAAAACAAAAACAGTGAAGACATGCTGGAGCTCTTCTGTACCAGCAGTTGTGTTATGGCATCAAAGATCCAGGCTGTCAGTGCGTCAGGTACCATGGACCATTATTTTGTAAAGTTACCTGCTCTTTCTCCTCCTATTTTTCTCGTTGTCTTTGTTTATTGTGCGGTTCCAACTCTCAGTGAACCAAGTGATTCTGTCATTTTTGGTCATGTGCCATTGAGGCTAAAGATTATGCATGAACAACGTCAAGTGTCAGGAGACCTTAAAGCTCAAAGCTGTTGACTTGTCTAAATTCTCAAAATGTAGGTAGTTGGTATTGGTCCACTTCTAGAGGTTGTTGTCATCATCCGAAACAGATCCGTGGAAAACCTACCCGAGCCTGACATACATAAACAAACCTGGTCTGGAAGAGACTAGAGTATGGTCAGATCCAGTCCAAATGGATACCAGACTCAAAATGTGGTCTACCCAACTAGACCTTAAGAACAGAGACAAATTTTTAGGCTGTGATAATTATAAAGCAGCAGGTGATCAAGACGCACAAAAATATAACAAAATCCCAATTAACCTGACTAGACTGGATATATTCTCGGGCTTCGCATATTGGTTCTTGGGAACTATGTGGATTTGTGAAGACCTCTAGTCTACTCCCATGAAACCTCACGCTCTTATCTCAGAAACTCTGAGGTTGTCACTTTACGTACTTGTGATATTAGTCTCCAAGTAGCTGTTTCTGCCATTTAGTAAAGTCTCGATCATAAATACCTCTCCTTCTCCACAGGTACTCCACTGAATTGTGATAACTGTGGAAAGACCACAGTACCAGCTTGCCACCTCGCTATGTCAGATGCCTCCGTCAGAAACTTCTGCACTTTAACCTGTGCCATGGCCTTTAAGGTAACACAACAAATAGACTATACAAGGTAAAATGGAAAAAATTCATACTCTTTTCAAGTTCATGTTCAGTAAGGATTCCAATGATCGTTTTTTTTGTTTAATTTAATTTTTTTATCGTCAACAAATGACCAAAACCAACAATCAGTTAATCCTGCCACCAAGAACTGTGTGTATCCAAAGCCTGATATAGTGTAATGGCCCGAATATAGGACAATCCTGATTTCAAGATGACCCCCCTTTTCCAGCATCTGTTTTTGAGAAAAAACTCTTTTTTTTTTTTTTTTAAAGTGGTGAGAAAAAGTTCAGAGACCCCCACTTCTTCATACCTCATTTAGAGGAAAAAAAACACACAATTGTCTTCTATTTGGGTCTGTACGATATGTCATTGAGATTGAGGTGGTTCGGTTGGGGTGCCTCCAGGGCGCTTTCCTTTGGAGGTTTTCCGGGCATGTCTTAACTGGTAGGAGACCCCAGGGTAGACCCAAAATACGCTGAAGAGATTATTTCATCTGCCCTGGGAACGCTTCGGGATCACCCAGGAGGAGCTGGAAAAAGATGCTCAGGAGACTGCCATGCATAGCCTGCTGTCACACTGACCTGGCAGAAGTGGCAGAAAATGGACATGGAAACACAAAGAAAATTGTTTTTGGTTAGGAATTCTTTCACTGCCATGATTCCATTCTTTTTTTGTAGAAGCATGTAGCTTGTGAAACATATAATGTCTAGCCGACAGTTGAACCAGTGTTTTATTGTCAGTGTTAGAGGAGATATCCAACGTTTGATGGCTTATTAGTGTATGAACTTTTCTCCCAGATTGTGAAATTCTGAGGAATCATTTAGGAGTTAAAGGGCTGGATACATCATAAAACTTCTGGCAGTTTCTATGGATATGTTCTGACCAATTTTCTCCTTAAAGCAATGTGCTTGTACCAGATGCACAGTAGTGTAATATGAGTCAGTCCCACATACACCATTCTGGTTCTGCATATAGTGACGTCGGCTAAAAAGTGCAGTACCCTGCTGTTTCAGGGAATTACTTCTTTGCCGAATTAAACCATGTATTGTGATCTGTTTTAAAGACTTCATACATCTTTAGTGGCACTCGCAGTGTAGGGAAGTATTGAGGAACAGACTGATGCAGTTTTATTCTTCCCTTGGGATTCATTGACAGTAAGAAAAATATAAAATAACACCAGCCTTTAAAATTAGTTTGACTTTTTTTCTCTTTACTTTACATTTCCCTTGGGCTCACTTTGAATTATACAGTAACTGGGATTTTGCAGTCTAAATGACAAAATACCTAACAAGAGAAAGTGAGGGTAGATGATGAATGTGCCGTTGTTTTTATCAGATTGATACTGATTAAATTAGATTAAAGGATAATTCTGTGCTCCTCATCACAATTCGTATTTTACATAACACAACCAACAAAGAATTTATCCCAGTAAGAAGAATGGTCTCACAGTCTTATATAGTTTATTTCTGTTGTAGACCTCCACTGTTAACCAAAAGCTATTACAAACAGATAAAGGAGCCATAATATTGCACTGGGGGTCATGTTGTTTCTTTACAGTTAACATGGTCAGTGTGCTTTGTTGAAGATGACTAGTTAACTTCATTTTAGACCCATCGTCTGCTAGTGTGAAACTAAATACTGTGCTATTTTTATGTTACAGTTTAAAAACTTTGCACGTTCTTTGTTGTTGTTTTTTTTTTGCTTTCCTGCACCACAGGAGACTCAGAAAGACACGACTGCTTCCACTAACCTGACAGGAGCGCCTGACCAAACCCAATGTGATTTCCTCAAACCACCAGAGAAACTGCCATGCGCCCAGTGTCGACGCATTATAAAAACTACACCAAAAGTTATCCAGAAAAAGGTGTGTTGGCTCTGTTTCTGTTTTTGAAATAGGTAGCTCCAGGGGATATGATCTGAGGGCATTGGGTGGCACCTGTTATTACAGAGACTAATTGTAGGGAGGAATGTTTCCTCCCTGGGTTTAACTGGGAATGTTTCCACCATCGATTATACACATTTTATAATGAAAGTATTATGTCAGTATTGTCCTGCCAGCTGTTAAACTCTCATCTTAATTAAGACTGAGACTGTAATTACAGACTGTAACGTACACTATGATGTATGTGTAAATATGTTTGTTAAACAACACTCTGTGTGTGTGCACATAGTGCAAAATGAATTTCGTGTGTAGCCTGGCCTGTTCTCAAGAGTTCAAGAGGGTCAACAACATCATGGGGAATTGTGAATACTGTAAGAATGAACGGACCATCAGAGACGCCAAGAGGGTCGACGACAAAGACTGCTACTTCTGCAGTGACGGTAAGGAGACACATGAAAATGACTAGATGTGTAAAGAGGGATTGTGTGGCCTAGTTTCATTTAGCGCTTAGTGTCAGTTACTGTGTGTAATGTTAGGATATAAGATGTTGTGTTTATCGCCCAGTTCCGCTCGTTTTCCTCAAAGTTAACTTTATTAACAGATGGTAAAAGTGCAATAAAGAAACCAAATGAAGACCCTTCTTTCTCTCCTCCCAGGCTGCAAGATGCTCTTTCGTCATGAGCTGGAGAAGCAGTGGGGGAAACACTGTCGCTCGTGTGCTTACTGCCACTCCATATCCAGGACGGTGGTGACAGCAAGGTATGACGGCAATGAAGAGGAGTTCTGCTCCGAAGACTGCAGCTCAAATTACAAAATGCTCTTCTGCCGTGTGAGTTGAGATGGATGCTCCCCTCCTGCACAAATGTAGTTCAACTGTACTTTTTAAACATAAAGTCTATTTTCCTTGTCTGAATTTAAAAAAAAATGTTTTTTTTCTTTTCTTTTTTTTTATTAGCTCAATGTGACTGATTCACTAAAATGAATAAGATATTGTGTAGTGCATGTAAAAAGCCTGAGTTTTGAGCTGAAGTTGTTAAAATCACAAAAATGTTAAATTGATCCTAAATTGAACAAATTCACTGTACTGACTACACTTTTACTGTCTGCTCTCTCTCAGGTTGCCAAGTGTGACACCTGCAGTCGTAAAGGGAAACTGAGGCAGAGTCTTCCCATGCTGGGGGAGGTCAAACACTTCTGTGACCTAAAATGTCTCCTGCACTTCTGTAATAAAAAAGTCCAGATGGTAAACATGGGTATGTGTTGTTTTGGCAATGTGATGTCGCTTGAACTGTTTTATTGCTTGAAACCCGGCTATGTCTGAATTTGTGGTTTTCTTGGGTACAAAAGTGAACCAGACATGCTTTAAAAAAAAAAAAAAAAAAATCACACAGGAAATAAGTAAAGTTAATTTATGGCAGTATGCAGGATTCTTAAACCCGCTAAACTGCAGAAACAAGTTGCGAGCAAAACACTGACATATGGCAACTGACAGTTGCTAGATTGTTATAAAAATATCAACTGTATCCGGTTTAATGTAATAAGCAGATTGTGGCCAGAGAGATTGTAACAGGCACAATTGGGTTTTGACTCAAGTAAGTTGTAAGGGTATCTTCTCTGTTTCTTAAATGCAGGCTCTTCACCTCCTGGATCTTCAGGTACAGCAGAGTCCTCCCCTGTCATCGCTAACGTTATCTCACTTGCTAGCGCTCTGGCTAGGCAGACCACTGTCTCTTCCAGCACTCCACAAACTGGTATATACAAAAACACATGCAGATACACACATCTAGACACAAAAGACGAGTGGATTCCAGATTTGACCTACGTGGACATCTTTTTTTTTTTTTTTTTAAACTGACTTAGGTTTTGTCATATCTCCACAGGCTCTGTCCCTGACATTCAAACTAAGGTCATTGGACATGTAAGTTCATTTATCATCAGAGTCCTTCTGTTGACTTTGTTGACAAGTTGCATTAAAAACAAACTTCTGTTTTCTAAGCCCATATTTGAGTTAGCCAAGTTATAACCTTAACAATAATAACCTGGTGTTTACAGCAGCATGAGAATTTTAAGACATACATTCTTGCTCCTTTTGACGTTTGAATTTTTGTTTTTGTCATTGAAGATGTTATCATTACTTGTCAATTCTTCAGGCCAGTATTCAAACAGTCCCTAAGGAACTGAAGAACAAGTCCATGCTCTGCACACCGTTGGTCCACAACAAAGGAGTCTCCTGTACAACACAGACTGTCGACACAGGAGCACAAACAGGTAACTTTCGCTTTAGAGCTTTTTAAATACTCAGCCAAATAGACGTTTTGGTGATGCAGTGGCTTCTGAAAAAATCCTCCAGTTGCACTCTCTACCCCTTTTTGTTTAGTTTTGATTTTCGCTAAATATCAGTTGATACCCTGTTATAGTGGGTCAGAAAATGTCGATATTAGGTTAACACATACGACTTTGCTCATGGTAAAATATACAAAATATACAAAAACTAAGATGTAGACACATACCCTCTTTCCAAAAAATGAACTTTGAGGTTGCTTCTGTTTTCTGTTTTCTGTTGTGTGAAGACAACTTTGTACCCAAGGTCATAGTGCTGCCTGTACCAGTGCCAGTGTATGTTCCTCTACCTATGAACATGTACAGCCAGTACACACCGAAGCCTGTGGGCCTACCGTTACCGGTACGTGAAACACCTCTGACACCTCTTGTAAACCTTGTTTAACTTGGATCACATACAAATATCAAATATCAGTTGTCTCATTCTTTAAATTTACAGATTTTCTTATGGTGGTGCTTATGGTGCTTAGTGAGTTTCAGGTTATGCCATCAGAAAAAACTGTACCTGTCAAGGAAATGTCTTGAATCAGAAGCTTTTCCTATAATATAAGGGTTTCAATCCTTCAAATGTTCTTAATCTGGTCCTATTTTGCTGTTATTGTGTCATCTAAAAGAAAAGAGCCTCACTATTTCCTGTTCTTGTTTTTATGCTTTGAACGAATGATAATTTGTTGAAAACTTTTCATTCAGCTGCTTCACAGACTTACAACAGTGCCTTCTTGTTTTTCCATTAGCTTTGGTTAAATATTAGCATAAGAAGGCATCAAAACACTTGCAAAAAAAAAAATTAGAAGTGAAATTTCTTTGTATCTACCCCTTGGCCCTAGGGTGAGATGTTGATGACATTTAGATGTCTGGTTTTCTTGGGATTATGGGAAAAGCTGTCAAGAATTCAGGTGCCAATAGCACATTCTTCTGTCTGTCTTTACCAAACTGTTCCTATCACAGGTGCCTGTGCCCATGTTCCTCCCCGTGACGTCGGATGGCCCTGAACCAACAATGGAAGAGAGGATCCAGCCAAAACCCCTCCAGAGAGAACACAACTTCAGGTCTGAGATGGAGACCGAGCGGGATGACAGGAACGAGAGAGAGGACGCGCGTAGGGCCAGAGAGGTGACTGAAGAAGGAGAAAGACAAGAAACTCAGGCCTTTAAGGGTAAGAAGTTTGTTTAATTATTAGAGATGTTTTTACTGTTATATATTTGTAGACTAGGGGAAGGGCACCCTACGTTGGCTAAGAGAAACCGCTTGATCAAGTGCGCGCATTGCGGGAACTGTTCCAGCTCTTGATGTTTGTCATACAGGTTTTTGAGGACAGGAGTTGATGGTTGGAATATTTGCTAACATGTACAGGTCTGGTAGACATACAGTATGTATGCATTTCTGTCTGCCGACAAACCTTATAGTGCTCGTGTATGGAACAGAGGGCAGCGTCTTGTTTACTCAACCAAAATAGACATACACAGGTAAATATAAAACATACAGACACAGTGAGAACGGTCCTGTGGCGTAAGATACAGCGGAGTATGTCATTGGAAGCAGATGAGGAACAGGTAAGTTACGCTCACGTCCCGGAGTTACCAAAACTGTTCAGACTGCTTCTGAGGGAGAGGCTGTAACTCGCAGTGGACTCCTGGGAAAATTCTTGCTGGAAATCAGCTCACTAGTCAGGTGAGAATGAATTCCAAACACTAAGACACAATATCTCTTCATTCCCGGAACGTTAATTGCAGTCAAGTTAAGACATGCATGTGGATCTCAGTGTCTAGTGACAGAGTGAGATGGAAGACAAAGAAAGCATACAGTTTTTAAACTTTCAGCCATGCCTGAGTCATGCTCCTAGCCCTGTCCTTGGGTCAGAAGATAATAGTATAATATTGTTATAATAATTGTTATTTTTAAATGTCAGCTGCTCCCTTTGTGAGTTATGCTGAGTTTCTGTAAAACAGGATATGGCCTTTGGTGTGTGCACTTGTTTTTCAGCAGAGTCCTTAATTAATGTAACTAACCATTATCTCTGCATGTTACAATATGCCGTTTATAACGTTTGCAGCAGTTCACTCATGAAAGTATCTCACTCATATGGCCATCAGGCTTAAGGCCTTTAATTTATTTTTATTAAATAAATAATAATGCATTGTACTCTTAAAGTCGGTCCACATTTTTTATACAAACACTTCAATCACAAGATCGTTGTTTAAGCATAAAACATCAATTCCTTCTTACCATGATGCATAATAAATGTAAGTCAGACAGTAAACATAAGACTTTCCCTCGAAGGACCCACTAATGCCGATCCTATAAATTTGTCCATGTTTTCCTGAGAACTAAAATGAGCAAGTGTACTTGTTTAAATTTATAGTTCAAATATTTTCTCAGAAGTTGTATTTTTTATTATTTTCTCCTTAATTAGGATGAAACTGATTTTTGTTGTGAACATGAATGAAGTAGATGGTCCGATTAGATTTCGGTGTGCCTTGCTGCATATTAGTGAGGTAAAACTGGTTGATTGATTTGACTTCTGTCAGTATTTTTGATAACAGACTACTAGCACTGTGAGCATATGTGCTTGGTTTGCGTAACGTAACTGGGCTGCCCTTTGGGCCAGGACTTTCTGTAAAAAAGACATTCAGATCAGCCAGAGACTATCCGGGTGAAAATTAAGAATTAAAAATGCTTGAAAAATTGCTCATATGAATGTGATTTATACATTTGAATGTAAATGGGTGAGTTTATCGTGATAAATTTTAGGTCATATGTTCCAGCTATGGCTGAGAGTACACACGTTTTTATTCAAATAAAATACTACGTAAGAATATTTATGGTTAAGTTCCTACTCTCTGAATGGAACTTGGTCTTTGGAGTGAACAACAACCTGCAAACTCTGTGCACCATTTATCCTTAACTCGTCCTCATTATTTTCAGACAACATCAGTAGCTCCAGGCACGACTTGGACAAAGAAGGCCCCGGTAGTTTCAACAGCCAGGAGGGCTCCTTCATAGACGCCAGCCTTGGGTCACCCAGCCGACCACACACTCCGTCTCCTCCGCCTGCTCTGCGGATGAGAGAGGATCCCCAGAGCTCACCGAGTCCTGCACCTGCTCCTCCACTATTACAACAAACTCTGGGCAGAGTCCACAAGAACAAGGTAACAAACCACCTCGGAGAGAGCGGTTTTGGGGCTGTGGTCTCGTCTTTCTGTGGTGTAAACTTGTCTCTCCTCTCTAACCAAGGGTTCTATGTTTCAACAGTTGTCTAAGGTGGCTAAAGAGGAGACATCTGAAGGAGACTTTTCTAAAGTCATGTCTAGGAAGCACCACAAACTGAAGAGTCAGTGTGGGATTGATGCCTGGAAGAGATGGATTCATTGGAGGGAATCACAAACCAACCTGGACCCTGTTTCTTGTATGTCTGTCTTCCTTTTTTTTTGATTTGATTTTCAGTAAGCTCAGGGTTTTGGTTCCTTGAAGAAAGCTTAAAATTTAATGAAAGTTGCTACTGGCAACTCAAAACTTCATAAATACAGGTTTAAACAGATGTTGGTGGATTGCGGATGTCGACCTGTGTTGAGAGATGACGAGGCTCCTTTGGTATTTGACAGAAAGATCTTTTTACAAAAAGCTAGAATGCTTTTACACCAAGCTTATTGACACTATATGGCTTTAGGTAAAGTTTTAATTTGCCTAGAATTTTTTTCTGCCACCATTGCTGATATTTTAGCTTTGGTCTGTTATATTTCATAAATGTTATATGTCTGTATTTTTAAGTCTTCATTTAATAGCTCTTGCTCAGCTGCGGTACAAAAATCAACACCAACCATCCTGCTATTTAGATTATTGTTGATCATATGATAAAACTGGACTCAATACTCATGTTCACTTTATTTAAAAATTTGAGTGCAACTATGCAAGTGAACTTTATTCGATTTTTTTTTTTTTTTTAAATGATGTTTGCCAAAGGTGGATTAGCAGCACCACTTAGGCATTACAGTACATAAACCAGGTAGTGGTGGAAGTTATTCATATATCAAGAACATTTGAACATTTGTTGCTTCCAGATTCTCAAGTGTAAGAATTAGCTGATTTTCTCTGTTTTATATTGTTGTATATTAAATGTCTTTAGGTTTTGAATGATAGTAGGACAAAACAAGCTATTTAAAGATGTCGCCATAGGCTCTGCTTTTTCAAATTTTATAGAAATTTTATTGACTTTAACAAAAATATCAACAGAAAATTCAAAATTGGGCTGACACATCCGCTAACGGTTTTTTCCATACTCTTTTCATCTGTTAGCACAAGCTGTGGGGTTAAAGGAGGATGTTCTTCACTGCTCTGCGGCTGAACTGAGCGACGGCCTCTGTCGCTTCATCAATGAGGTGAAACAACCCGATGGAGAGTCGTACTCCCC
Organism: Xiphias gladius; assembly: GCF_016859285.1. NCBI lineage: Eukaryota > Metazoa > Chordata > Actinopteri > Istiophoriformes > Xiphiidae > Xiphias > Xiphias gladius. The sequence goes on from NC_053423.1 coordinate 21,355,195, forward strand.
TGACAGCCTGTTCTACCTCTGCCTCAGCATACAACAGGTAACAGGTTTGCTGTAGTAGGGTAGGATTTCTCTATCTTTGTGTCTGTCTTTTTAAGGAAATTTTGGTCGTCTTAATAATTTTGTGTTGGGCAAATTGTTTTTTGTTTTTTTTTTGTGTACTAGCAAATAAAAACCATGTCTGTATCTCCAAGATTTAATATACCATCACATGAACAGGATAACAGAGATTTCTCCTATTTTATAAATAAGTAAATGAAAAAATGTTTTATATTAACATTATTCGGGATATTGTGCAGAAAAGTCAGAAAAAAATAATCATCATGTGACTGAATTCATAATGCAGTAGAGAAATGTTGTCCTGTTAAAAACTTGTTGCAGTTACACATGTCGAACTGCTTCATGACATTATGCAGTCTGATATGTTTTTAAAAACTTAACTAATTACTGATTCTGTGATCACTGTGGCAATAGATAATCATTTACCTAATTGCAATTCACTGTATTGTCAGTCATTACTTACAGGCCAAGGGACTGATCTGAGTCCCACCTTGTGTTGTGTTGCATCTCTCTGCTGGAAGTTTTTCATCCACTCCTTCATTAATGCTAAATTTTATGCTTCTCAGTGGCCTTTGCAAACTACAGCGCATACACCCTCAAAAAAAAAAATTGGGACATCGGTGTATTTACTCACACTGTCCTTGTTTTGCCTGATTTTTCTTTTTTTCTTGTTTCCCTGTAGTATCTGTTTGAGAACGGTCGTATGGAGAACATATTCAGTGATCTGATCTACAACAAGTTCTCCACAGAGTTCACCAAGATCCTCAAACACTTCAAATCCTCAGTCGCAGCCAGTGGTGAGTTATCGTCCAAGTCTGTGTCTTTTTTTCCGTCTCTGATGGACTAAGAATGGCGGAGATATTATATCCTGATTACATCCAGTGTCTGTTCTCCTCGGCAGGTTACATCCACTCCCGTGTGGAGGAGGAGTTTCTCTGGGACTGTAAACAGCTGGGGGCGTACTCCCCCATCGTCCTCCTCAACACTCTGCTCTTCTTCTGCTGCAAGTACTTCGACTTCACCACGGTGGAGCAGCACCGCCAGCTGTCCTTTGCCCACGTCATGCGCTGCACCAAAACCAACCCGAACAACACCAAGATCACCTTCCTGCGCTTCTACCCACCCATATCCATAAATGAAGCCGAGCCAGGTAGCAATATGGCCGAGGTCAAAGGTTAAATACCTGTTAGTTCCAAACCAACACCTGTAATAATAACATAGAGGAAGAGGAATACTTCTTACATCTTCTTATATTGGAATTGTTTTTTTTACTAACTTCACATGAGGGATGTGGTGTGTATGTGTGTGTTCTTCATATACAGAGGAAGTCCCGGCTAAAAAACGTAAGAAAAATGAGAATAAAGAGAATTTCCTGGAGATGATGGAGAACACGGAGAACCCTCTCCGCTGTCCAGTCAGACTCTACGAGTTCTACCTCTCCAAGTGGTGAGGTTTTATGGTTTTATGTATTTTTATGTCATTTGTGCAGTTGTCTCCTCATCTACCGCGTGTCACTCTCTGGTGTGGTATTGAGCGTGTTCATTTCGGACGGTTTCGGATGATATTTGCTTCGCCTCCGTGCCGGCGGTGGCCGTGGCTGGAGGCATTATGCTTTCGGGTTGGACGGAAAGAGTTTTTCAAGCTTCAAGTAAAACACAATACAGACGTCTGTCTGCTGACATGACACAGATTCCAGTGAGAATCGGCAGCAAGTAGCCGTGATAGTGTTAAACGAGACTACGCACGAAGTTAGCTCCACAGGTAGAGAGAAATGACCTGTGTGTTTTCAAAAGCAACCAGCAGCACGGGTTAAAAGCACACAGGCCCCCTCACACAAATAATCTAAGGTTTTCATGCTGTTAAGAGCAAATAAAATTGGAAGCAAATACATTATCTCTCATTGTTTATTTTATTTGTAGCACCAGCAAACATGAAAACTGTGCTTTTTCCTCAAAATATACCAGACACTGGATATCTGCCAGATGTGCTACATTTTAATGTAAAAACTCCTATTGGAGATGACTGCAGACTGATTCCCAAACTGAAACTCTAAACGCAGTCAAACGCAGAGCTTTGGCAATATTCATTTAACAGCCGTAAACACACAGGAACAGTGTGAGTTGTCTGACCTTAAACCTGGTGTTTATTCCTGCAGTTTCAGTGTAAAACCATCCACAGAGACCTGACCTGACCTGGAGCTAACAGCTAATTCTGAACAGACAGGTTTGCTTCTTGAGATAATGAGTATTTTCTACTTACTTTCGTGATTCAGGCAAGAAAAAAACTTTTCATGTAATATCCTCCATAAAATTTCAGAAATGACCCCAGGCACTGGGTCATTTTCTGCCCCAGTGCCTGCGCACTTATCTCTCTGACATTCCCCGGAAACGCGTCTATATGGAGATGTAATTATAAAATGTAAATACCACGAATGGCTATTGAAAAAATACCAACAGTAACTAACGGGCTTTGATTTCATGAAAATCCTTAAGATTCTAACTTTAAGTGGCAGCATTATCAGTTTCCAAGTATAAATAGATACATAATATAGTGCACCTACAGAATGACAAGTGAACACACATTTTAAAACACTGGATGAAATGTGTACAAACCTGTCATAGAGCATAATGTGATAGCCACCAGAATGTACAAGCCACTAAAACAGTTCAGGTTCTGCTGCGTCTCCGCCGTCAACACAGATAGTTAAGGCGACAAAGACGTGTGTTGCACGATTATTTATTCAGCAAGAATAATAATAATAAGAACACCTGTCTAAACATGACGACCATCCTAAACGTAAATGTTTTCTCTGCTTCCATTCAGCTCCGAGTCGGTGAGGCAGCGCAGCGACTTGTTCTACCTTCACCCCGAGCGCTGCTGCGTTCCCAGCAGCCCTCTGTGGTTCTCCTCCACCACTCTGGATGACAGCACCATGGAGGCCATGCTCATCCGAATCCTCACCGTTCGAGAGCTGCAGGGGGGAAGATAGATGGACGAGACCGACAGTCGATGGATGACCCAGCGTTTACACCTGACGAGGTGGATTCGAAATGATGAAGGCAGCTAATTCACCTTTTTTGTTGTTGTTGTTTTTGGAGGGACTGTGTTTTAAAGTTGGGCATCAGGTTGAGTTCATAAATTTGTAAATTGCGTAAAAATGCAAGAGCAATACATTCCATCAAACAGAAAATTAAGTCTCTCAAACTAACACCAAAAATTAGTTGAACTGCAAAGACACCTCTTTTATCAAGTTTTGACGAAATCATCATGAAGCCTAAATTTTTTCCAAACACTGGAGGTTCACATCCATGCTTTGCGACTCCTTCAATCTCTTTGCAACCTGGACTCAGAGTAAATACACTGATGTTTTTCAAAATTTACAGACAGTCTTTGTTTCAAACCATTCTAGATCTTGCTTTTTGGACCTGGACTGTTACCGGGCTGGTTTCGCAGAGGTAAACTTTGTCAACGGCTTAGATGTAACTGAGAGTCAGGCTTAAGATAGGTGTCTAAGTTCATCTCCTGCACAAAGCTGTCTGGTTCTCGTCTAACATAAAGCAGCTGTTATCAATATTTTTATAATAACAGTGTGTCACGTAAAAATGTTAAGACTGTAGTAATGAACCTACAGAGATTTATCAACTGAATCTACAGCTCCACACTACTTTACGGAGCTTTATCGTGAGTTTCAGCTCACTGCTCAGCCGTCCGACCCACAGCTTTGCTGTTTTTGTTCCCTCTCACTGCCTCATAACATCATTTACGGCCGCATGCGGGCGGCTGTTTATGGAGAGCAAAAGCTATAAAACTCACTGTACACTGTTTGCCATTAAGTTTGCAACATCAACTTAATTTGTCAATGTTGTGTTCGCAATGTTGTTTCCAATGGCCCCCGAGTGGCCAAAAACATCACCGGGACTAATTTGCCGTGAATTCTTGGTAATTTAGGACTCAAACCGTTCAGCTCTGTACACACAGAGAATGTTACAAGGATATTTTACTGGGAAAATTTTGCAAGGAGTGTGAGAGTACAAAAAACTTCCAGTGGCATAAAATCTGGACACCGTGCAGAGCTGTAGCAGAGCTGAGCTGCTGAGGCACCTTAACGTGGCAGGACTCAGTGCTTCTGTTAGCTCACCAGTCAAGATCAGGACAGTTTCATTGGGCCAACGAAAACAACTGCCCATGTCCTCACTGCTGTATATTTGTACTGCGCTCCACAACATTGTTAACAAACCACAAATTATGAGCCATGTTGTCATCTTTTGTTGTCGTTTGGTGCCACTGCTGAGCAGGGGCACTGATCGTTACCGGCCCTTATTTTTGTGAACCAGCATTAAACTAATCTAAGAGCAAATTTGAGACCAAGTCTAAATGATCATTTGTGAATTCGCCCCCGACATCTTTCATCTTTAAAAAGAAACTTTTTTTTTTAAACCGTATGTCAAGTCTTTGTTTTTTTTTTTTTTGTTTGTTTCCCTCGAGTCAGTTGAATGTTAACGACTTCAGTTGTGAGTTGAGATTTACCCATGTTTATTTGCAAACAAATAAAAATATTGAAAAAGTAATGCTGAATGCTAGTGAACTATGTATAGCTCCAAAACAGAAGAGGACCAGGAAAGATTACTACTGCGCTGCCTGTTGTACAGCCACTCAAGTGTTTCCAGTTTTAACCGATGAGATCTCTGTTGTCCCTCCCTGTAACAGGTGCAGCTGTTCCGCACATAATCCTTGTGCCAAGTCAGAGGCACTTACCTGTCTGTTTTTTGTTTGTTTTTTTAAATGTAAGGTTGTGTAAATAGTGAATTGTGCGTGGCGTGGTTTTTTTGAGGACGCCCACTGCGCCCTCTGCTATCGCTAGAACGGCTCTTCCTGTGCCTCCCAACCACTGCTGCAGCTGTTTCTGTGCCGTGTGGAGCCATGTGTCATTAGACACAAACCAGGACAAAACTGGGAAACCTGTGGCGTTCACGCGTGACTTTATAACCTTGTTCATGCAGTCAGCTCTAACTGGGAATCACAAGTGGTACTCACTTTTGTTGCAGAGGTCAGAGGTGAACTGACTTTGGTCCGACTGAGGTTGTACTTTCAATGTAGTGTATCTAACCTGTTTGTTTTTTTAATTATACGCAAGATCACTATACCCTACACTTCAACAGCCATTGTAAGGTGATGCAAATGTGAATCATTAAACATTTAGAGATATTGCTCAGGGGTTACTCTAGACTCTTGACAGTCGCAGTCCAGTCGTTCTTTGTTGAGGGGAAGAGTTCTTTTAACAGATTTGTCCTGAGCCACGAGTTTGTCTGGGATTTTGTCCCCAGTTGTAATGCGACGGAAGGGCGGTCAACTTCAATTCCAGAAACGTTCATTATTTCTATAGCAATCTCCTGAAAAAAATGCTGGAAATGGTCAGCGATTTTTTTTTTTTCAGCCACACTGCCTCCAGCATCCATCCTGTCTCTGATAACCTTTTATTTCAGGATGTTTTGAACAAAAAACTGACAAACCGACCCCTCGTGTTTGACAATGACAAAGAGAACAGGCTTATTAATATGAATCCCCATAATCAAACAGGTTTATTTGTGCTCTTCAGTTTATTTTGACCAAGATTTTTGTTGTCTGTCATTTCACTTCAGATGTAGAAATGTTTACTCCCTTGTTGTGGTTAGTTTCTTGTTTGGGTTTTTACAAAAAAAAAAAAACCTAAAAATGATAACTGATAAAACAGATGTCAAAAAAGGCATTTAACACTCACTTTCTGTAAGTTTGAAAGGCTGTAAAATATTTTTCCCTTTTCTTATTCATGGAGAATTGCAACAGATTTTATAGCATCACATTTCACAATACACTGACATCAGCAGACCAATGCATTCAAACTTGTTCAAAGGCGTTAACATTTTTATTAAAAGAATCAAAGAATTAATATTGTTTGTTTATCACTGATTGTAGATGTTAGACTGGGCTCAGCATGAAACCTGGAGTGTGCTCCGTGAACACTCCAGGACCTTTTAAAATCTTAAACTGAATTTAAAAAAAAAAAAAACTGCTGTTAAGAATAAATAACAAAAGTATTAACTGAAAAATTAATTTGGCATCTATGCATGACACTAAAGAGAACTAGAAGAGAACTGGAAAATGAATTGTGAGATGATAATATTCACATCAGAAGAGGTAAAATTTAAAAGCCCTTATACGATTAATGAAGATTAATCTCGTGCTTCCATTTTTAACGTTGGTTATTGGTCATTTAAAGACAGGCGAAGGAAATGTAATTATTCATGAAAATCTGTATCATCTTTTATTATCTTCTTGTATATACGTTTCACTTTGAATACGTTAATGCATCATCTAAATACCGATTGAACTTTTAAATGAAATGAATGTAGAAAATTGACGGTTTAAAAGTTTCATTATTCCGGCGGCTTCACACACATTCGAGTTGTGACTTTAAAAACAAAAACTGATTGTAGACAAAAATCAGACGTCAGACCCACTCCTGAGGCTCCCGGGCCCCATATCGCGGTGCCACTTGTCTCCTTCTCCATCCATAATGACCCAGATGACCTTTTCTACTCATTTGAGTCATATCATTATCGATACCGGCATAGAGCAGGTCTCAGTCGAGGCCCAATACGCGGCGACCACATAGTGAGGCTCGGTCCGCCCTGCACATGCTCAGTGCAGTCTCCTCTTGGAAAGTCCTAAGAAAACCCGGTTTTGGTTACTTTGCTCTCTTGCATCATTTAAAGATCACCGCCGCATCTCTGTCGTCTTTCGTCTGCGGCGATTTGAACTTTTTTCCGCGCCCCTGAAAAAGAGAGCTCGCCGTTAACGGGCTCAAGCTGCGCTCGGCCGTTTGCCTTCCCGGTCGTCTCGCCGCCCCATCGCCGGCGATGACCGTCCGGTGGACGGGAACTGCCGGTTTACCTCGCGAGTTTCTATTGCACTTGTGAACTGGAGATGCCGGATCAGCGGTGTCTGTCGTTTGAAAGTGTTAAAAGTGCAGAAGTGAGAACAAAAGGGAACAAGAAAAGAAGCACTTGGCTGAAAAATAGTTCGGGAGAGGTTCGGCGGGTCGCCCATGCCGCTGTGGCACAAATTGGATCCTGTCCAATCGCTGTCCCGTTCTGATACGCGAGGTCCTTTCCTGAACTGTCCGAAGCTGCATGTCAAAGTGCCCCCTCCAGCCGAAAAGGACGTGTGTCGGAGCTTCACCCTGCAGAACGATCCGTGCGCACGGTTCGACGCTTTCGGGCCGTTCTCACCTCAGGTCTGATTTTTTTTTTTTTTTTTTTTTTTTTTTAAATGCGCGGGCATGAGCACGACTTCTGCGCAATGGGAACTTCTCCGGGAGCTCTGGGATCGCGGTCGGACGTCTGCCTGTGCGCGCGTTTGCGCGACGTGGAAGCGCGAAGCCTTCCAGGTCACGGACACTGCGGACATTGACTTTAGAGTGAAGGTAGGAGACGTCTTGCGTTCGGCGATATATAATGTCCATGGACTCTAGGTGAGGAAGGAGTAGACGCGGTTTCAAACGTTTGCGAGCTCCTCCATTGTTTTTTGACACTAACTTAAAAGAAAAAACCAGCACCGTGCCACAGGTCGTTGAACCGGCTGCAGCCTGGAGCTCAACTAGATTTCAGACACATGTGACCATATAATGTCCAGTGCCTTGTTGTTTCTCGCAGATGCTTTTGTGAGGCACTTTGCAGGATTTATCAAACCAGCACTTCAGGTCCCGAGCTCCGTACTTCTCCCCCATCCTCAGGCAGTCCTCTCCGTCGCTATTCTCCCCGGTCCAGTTGTCCGGCTCAGAGCCGCTCCAGAAAGTCAGACTAAGAGACGGGGAACAGAGACAGCTGGGTCAAATCAAACCGGTCACTTCGAGCCGAAGTTTGGGCGGAAACGTTTTCACGGCGATCCAACCTTGGGTCCGGCGACGAGCCGTTAACCCACAACCATCTGCCCTCGTGCTCTGAGTCCGTCAGTCCGATCCAGAACTTGTCCTCAGAATACTTCATTTTTTCTCTCAGTCTATCGACCAGGAATCTCTGGAGAGGAAAAAAGTGGACGACATTGACCCCGTGAGACGCGAGGAAACATGCGGAAAAACGTGAACGCGCAGCAGCGCGCTTTACCTGCTCCTCCACGCCGTTTATCTGAACCAGGTCTCCGCCCAGCCGTACGCATTCATCTCTGCTCACCTCCCAGGTCGCTCTACCGCCGGAGAAATAGTAGCACGTCCCCCCATGCGGCTCCCAGCCCCTGTCGCACTTCAGACACGTGCCACCTTTGGAGAGATCACAGCGGAGAGCTCAGCCAAGCTCGCGCTTGGTTTGGAAGCAGCGGGAACTTAAAAGGTGAAAGGGGGGGCTGAGATCTGGGACGGTGGGATGAAAGTGGACCGACGGCTTTCTCCGTCACAGGCACGCGTCCTGCAACGGCAGCTACAGTCCCAACTCACTGCACCTGTCAGCCCATCTCGGGTGTTTCTCCAATCGTCAACAGAGGACACACAAAAACGCGGGAGAGAGATGAGACCAGGGACCTACCGATTTTTGCTCCAGGAGGTTTCGGGCACGTAGGCTGCACCGTGTGGCTTGGTTTGGTTTTCCCGTGCCTCTCTGTTAGTGAAAGGCGATAAAAAAAAAAAAAAAAGATTTCACTTGATCAGGCGCTCACCAGGACCAGAGAAGTCAGTTTCACACTAGTCAAAAATGGTGAGAGATACAAAACAAAACACACAACCGGAGATACATTTGAAAGCAGATTCATATCAGGGTTCAACTGGCAGAATTAAACTGAGGAATGTTAAAAACTTAATCCAAAATGTGACACATATTAAAGTGACCTTGCAGAGACTTGTGGACTAGACCTTTCAAACCGTTTCAGTCTGACCAGCTTACCTGTGAGATTTGTATCCACAGCATCATAGTCTGCTTTCAGCATTTGGAGGCATTCTGTGATTTGAATGTATTTATACACTGATTTAAAAACAAAAAAAAGAAGAAGAAGAAAAGAAGAAGAAAAGTACAGGTCAGAAAAGGCCCATTTGGTTCAAAAGTCAGTGCTTGATGATGAAGAGAATCAGACTAACGTCGAGTGATGTTTAATCATATGGAGAGATCTGGACTCGCACATTTCATTTGATTTCTGTTAATTTTTGTTCGTTTTTTTTTTACCTTACAACAGTTCTACCAAAGGGAAAACACGTCAACTGAGACTTGCCCATCAAACAATGCGCAAGAAGAGCAGCCGCCGGAATTCCCTTTGAGAGAGGCGGCGTGAACTCACAGGTGACGCCGAGGGCGAGGAGAGCGGCTGCCAGGAGGGCACCGAGGACCAGCAGGGCCACTCTCTCCACCGGGACCTTCGATCGCCCACTTGTCACCGCTGCGGGCAGCAGAAGAGACAGACAGGGCCGTTTACTTACACCTGGGTGTCCGGGCAAGACTGACTTCTCTCCACTAAACCGATTTCCGAGACTCTGTTTAAATTACAAAACCCGGTTTTGTGTAACTGGAGCAGTCCCGCTCGCGCGGTTTCCTGGCTTGGCCCTGCACACTGACATACAACAGTCCGGCCATGGAGCCTCCCTTCGTGAGGGTCACAATCTTCCGTTTGTGCTGAAAGTGTCTTAGAGAGGCGTTGATTCGACCGCGTGATGTGGTGCTGTTGAATGTATTGCAAGACCGTTGTGTCAGGCTGCATTAGTTTTAGCTGAGTGTACCTAATAAATTGCCACCAGGGCGTATATGCAAGAGCAGGTTGTTTTGTTTTTGTTTTTTTTGTTTTTTTTTTTGTGCAGGACGAAGATTGCAGACAGTCACAGTCGGTGTGGCAGTGGACACAGAATGTAGAAAGCCTTAGAAATGACAAACATAGAATAATAATAATAATCATAAAACAACGATAACTGAATCAAGAGGAAACGGGTTGAATGTTGACCGAGGACGTAAAACTAGGACATAAACACAGGGAGCAGGAGGCTGTTTATATATATATATATATATATATATATATATATATATATGAGTTTTCGTCATGGTCAGTTCCGGTTTTTCCTCTCAACTTTGGTTTCTCTTCACACTACTTCGCGATACACAGTCCGATCTTTTCTTCAGACAGTCTGTCTTTCGCTGGTACTGGGGAGTTAACTGCGGGGAAGGGGGGGGGGGTGTTACAGTGAGACGGATGAGAGGAAAACCCGTGTGGTCAGACTCGAACCAGTTCCTGAAAAAAAAAAAAAAAAAAGACAACTCTGCTTCCGTTGAGGAGGCTGTTGAAAGTTTGTTCCCATTGGTAAAGTTTTTGGTAAATATTCTTAGTTACGTTCGGTTGAGAAACACACAGAACAGCAGTTTACCACATCTCGACCTTAAGTTCCTCATTTATCACCGATAACACCTTAGAAATACGTGGTTAAAAGATCACATATGGCCTTTCAATAATCTTTTAGTCTTTCAAAAGAGACTTTTCGTCCTATTTGCTTGAACTAATCACGAAACTGATTGAAGTTAAATCGAAGATTACACATTTTATTATGTCATAATACTAAAAATTTAGGGCAGAAATGTTTTTTTTTTTACTGTTGTAAATTTACACAATATACATTTTGTCGTTTAAACTTTACTATACACAATAATAGGGCTGTAACTAACTTAGGTTCCTGATTACTTTTCTTAAAAAAAAACAAGTCCTAAGTTCTCAGAGTCCAAGGTGATGTCTTCAAATGTCTTGTTTTGTCCGATCAACAATCAAAAACCTAAAGAGATTCAAGTTTCCTATCACAGAAGCCCAAGGACACCAAGTCAGTATTCACATTCAAGAAGCAGGAATTCTTGAATTTTTTTTATTTTTACCACTTTTGCTCGAAAAACGCCAGCTGCTGCCTCGTTCTCTGTCAACCAGCCAATCACACCACTCACTTGCTGTTTTATTACCTACCGGGCGGCTCCGCGGGCGGCTGGGTTTTCAAGACATTAATTTCAGAATAGGTCGTTTCAGCTGATGAGGACGTGGTCTCTGTAACACAAAAACGCAACAAAAAAAAATGAAGCAAAATAAAACAGAAAAACAAACTGCAGTTGAAGGTGCTGGCCCCTGATGAAGTGCATGTTTAAACATTTGTGTTTTACTCAAAAAAAAAAGAAAAGAAAATACAAACAAAAAGCAAACAAGAGAAACAACTCTTGGAAGTATCTGGAGTTTTCATATTAGAAACGACTGGACTTGAAAAATGTAAAGAGGGAAGTCTGGGAAGTCAAGTCTGCTAATTCAAAGATAGTGAGACGGATGCTGCCATGAAGATAAGACTCTCTAAATGAACAGTTCACGCTTTTTTACAGACGTTTACTTGTACTTGTACAGCCGGTACACATCTTCATTTCATGTCTTTTTTGGCATACACTTCTACACACCTCAAGTGGTTGCACAGGAAGGTCAGACTCACCCTTGGCGCCCCCCGTCGCTCTTGCGAAGCTGACATCAGAATACAGCACATCAGCCTCGGGCATTGTCCTGCTGTGTGTGCGTGTGTGTGTGTGTGTGTGTGTGTGTGTGACCGTCAGTGAGTTTGGAAGAGGACCAGATCTGAGTCCGACAGCAAGCACTGTTGTAATCCCTCCCGTCAGACCCAAAGGTGGAGAGGGCTTTAAAGACCTTCAACTCGTGACGTCCGATGATTGATTCACTTCCTCAGTATTTGGTCTATAGTCTCTTACAGATCTGTTTCTTTTTTTTTAATTATTTATCTACATTGAAGGCTTCACAGAGGAAGTAATGACTTTTTTTTTTTTTTTCCAAAGCTCTCAACGATCTGCACCGCAACTGTGTTGCCACAGTAGAAAAATGAAAAACTAAAGATATCCCAGCCCCCCACACACACACACAAAAAAAACCTTTCCTGTTCCAATCTGTACTGTCACAATAAAATAAAGGGCAAATACAAAAAAAAAAAATGTTTAAATAAACTAAAGAAACCATAAAAGTTAGGCCTTTGTAGGGGAGTCCATTCCTACAGAGTCAGTAAAGTCTGCAAAGAGATTTTTGCAAACTGACATAATCTAATATGATACTTATGATACTAAAGATAGCTCTCATTATACTGTAATCTTCTGTGGTCTTCATTACTATGTCATTAGAACCAATTAGAAGCCCCCGTGCACTGACAATGTTTTGGTTTTTAAAATACATGAATAATTTTGCCAATAAATAAAGACCTCAAGGTCTATTTATCACCTTTTATGGGAGCTTCCATCTGCATCTCACATCGGGAGATGTGTTTGTTCAGTAAGTGAACCTTAAAGATTGCTGCCTCAGCCGAGGAGGTTATGTTTGCACCCGTGTCCGCTTGTCGGTTTGTTTGTTTGTGTCTTTTGTCAGCGGGATTACGCAAAAAGTGCTGAGCCGAATTTGCAGCAGACTTGGTGGAGGGATGGGGCCTGGGCCAGGAAAGAAAACATGCAGAGGCCGGTGTCAAACAACATGCACCAGACTTCAGACAAAAAAATTCAAAGTCACATTAAATGATTTAGGTCTGCCCCAAAATGTAAGGAGTTCTTCCCTGGCCCTGAGCCCCATCCCGCCAAATCAGCTCAGTACTTTCATCAATAATAATTGATAAATAAGAAAAAAAAATTATATGAAAACCCTAATGTAATAATCAATAATAATCTAGACATAGACTATCTAAACATACATATGTTAATTTATTTTCCTTTGTGTTGTGCTGTATATATTGTAGATCAGAGGTCAGCAATTACTTTCAACCATGGGCCAGTATTTTTAACAGCATTATTTATTAAGGGGGAAGGGGGGCAAGTGTTTACAGGCACGAATGAAATTAAACAAATACGTAAATAAAACACAGTTGTTTATTTCTTTTAATTCATTAAGAATAACATTGTTTTATAAAACGGGTTTAGGATTGTATCTGCCAATACAGTTTGTACTATCTGAGTTACAGCCGTTTATGTGCATATTCATTTGGCAAAAATAATGTGTTTTCGTTACAGGACTGGAGCTGTAACTGACTGGTTTCCACACACCTGCCTCATTTGTGGTTGAAGGAAACCGTGAGAACTCTGATGTGCACAGAAAATCTCCTCTGTGTCAAACAGAACCAGTTTTATTACTGACCTGTGTTATTCATGTCCTAAGTTCACTGACTTCAGTTCGGCGACATGAAGTGAACAGACACCCCGCTAAGTTCTATGTAAACTAAAGGGAAGACTTCAGACTTCGTCAGGGGGCCAAATATTTTTGTTGGAGGGCCGGATTTGCCTACCATTACTGTAGATTTTCTTTTTTCGAAATATTAAAACAGGCCTGGATTTTTTCTAACTTTTAAAGTAAAACTTCTCTTATTAATGCGGAAGTTAGCAAAGTTATCAGGCTATTAATATGGTGTGTCTGGACTTATTAATGGGATAGACGGGGAAACCAAACAGCACAAGTTCAAAAAGTAGTGGAAAGTACTGTACTTAAGTACAGTTTTGAGGTACTTGTACCTTACTCGAGTATTTCCCATTTTATTCTACTCTGATACATTTCATTGCAGATTCAGATTATTAATACAACGTATAACAAATGATTACAAATAACAAATAAATCATGAGGTATTATTACACATTAAACTACCCAGCGATACATAAAGTAGTTAAAATTAGCCTTAACGTTTAACAGCTGCAGCATTAGACATAGAGTAATATAGTATCACTCTGAAGTGGACCATTCTGCGTAATAAGTACCATCACTTTTAGTATTTGAAGTATATTCTGATGCTAATACCTTTTATTTTTGCTAAAGTAAAGTTTTAAACCCTTTGCTTTGTGACAGAATATTTACACACTGAGTTCAAAACGCCAAAAACGAATTCAGGGAGGTTATAATCGACAACATAAGCAGTGTAATCAGAAAGAAATGACACACATCCCAACCTTTGACATTCCGCAACGACGCCTTGTTCGGATGTTACACAATGCGGCGTTGCCCGAAAACGCATCCAATCAGCGCGCACAAACATTGACAGAACAGTCTGACAGCCAATCAAACGCCGTATCTTCCAGTAGGGGGTGGGGTTTAACCGTTGTACCCTGGAGGAGGCGGATGCGCTTCCTCTCCTTGCCAACGGGGCTCCGGCGTCACCAGGACCGCGCCGACAGACTTTGTTAAAGTTTCTTCTCCGGTGGTTCTCCCGGTCCAGACATGGCTCCCAGCACGCAGCTAAAAGAGGCAATAGCCGATGTGCAGGAGGGGATCCGTGCCATCCTGCTCGGACCGCCCGGAGCCGGGAAAGGGACTCAGGTGAGCTCACGGAGCTAGCCGTTAGCCATCAGCCGTTAGCTTGGGAAAACATTAGTGTGAAGCGCATGGTCGGTAGTAGTACAAGCTAATGCTAATGCTAATGCTAATGCTAATACTAGTGCTAATGCTAACGCTAACGCTAGCCTACCTGGCTTTACCTATCGGTTCTGTTTATCAACTCAGGTATATGATGAAGTTAACTCCCATAACAACTCCCCTAAACTCTGAGACATTTAGAAATATGTATGTACCATATGTTTTTGTAGTTTCATGATGAAGTAACTACGTGTAACACCTGGTCTGTTTTTATTTTCACTTGCACCCCCTTCATTTAACAGTGCAAAAGTAACGACACTGAAATGAGCTTCCGATTCGGTTGTGTCCAGTTTCAAAGTGTCACAAATAGACTAAAGGTTTCACAAATCTGAAAAATGTGCTTTTAAGAATCTTCAGCTTCTTTGGGTTGAGGTAATTTTTTTGAAATCTACACCTGGTCTGATGTGATCATGCTTCTGCCTTTTAATCTGGTTCAAGTTTAAATCCTTGTATAGTGGGATTTGATATAAAGCAGGTCAGATGTCGTCTGGATTTTTTTTTTTTTGGGTGGGGGCGTAGCAGTAAAATTGCCCTTTATTCTCTATTCAGAAATAGAATAAAGGTTTCACAAATCTGAAACTGTGTCCCTCAACAAGTAACTGCAGTCTACTTGTTAATCAAGTCCAGATTTGACAAGTGTAAATGTGGTCTGTTGTTGACTTGATGGTGAAAACACAGTGAAATTTTTTTCTGTCACAATTAAACTAAAGGTTTTGCAAAATTTGAAGGTGGATTTTAAATAGTGTTAAGACTTTAACTGGGATGTCTAACATTTTCACAACAATAGGTGTATCAAAATAATGGAGAACCGAACGCTCTGTATTGTTAATTTTGTTTCCCTTAACTTTCCCCGTAACTGCCGAATCGGTGGGCAAACGTCCTCGCCGTGCAAATTTAAAGTTAACTTTTCTTTGTCGAATATTGCTTAAGCAGTTTTAATCAGTCTATAAAAAGTTCACAATGATAATCACCGGTTAAGAAAGCCTGAATTAAACTGTGAATTAAAGAAAAGCAAGCAATTCCTTATCGTTAAAACGCTGCAGTGAGGAAATATTTGGTATTTTCAACCTATCAACTGGCGGATCAATCACTTTTGCATTATTAGTTGTTTGTTTCCAGGAACAAGGTGTTACCGTGGCCCTGTTTTGTGCTTGTGCGTGATACGGTTTAGAGCTGAGACAATTACTCGATTAGTTGATCGACAGAAAATTGAACCAATTAATCGTTTCAGTAATTTTTAGTACAAAATGCCAAACATTCCCTAGTTTCAGCTTCTCTAATGTGAGAAATTTCTGCCTCTTTCCGTTTTTATATAATTATAAACTGAATATCTTTGGGTTTTGAACTGTTGGTCGAACAAAATAAACAATCTGAAGATGTCACCTTTAGCTCTGGGAAATTGTGATGGTTATTTTCCACTCTTTGGTGATGTATTAACAAAATAATAAAAAAAAAAGCAAAAAAACATTGAAAACAACTCTTAGCTGCATTAGTGTTTATCTTAATGAGCTCCTTCTCATAAATTACCAGGACAAGGTTGCCAGGACAACTAGTTGGGGAGCCTAGAACCAAAGCTTCAGCAGTGAGCCTGATGTAATGGCCTGCGGGTTGACGGCAGTGTGTACGTATGTGAGAGTAAACTAATACAGGAGAGTGTATAATGTAGAGAAAGCTCAGGTGGAAGATAACTAGGATTTATTCTAGACAAGCCTGTGCTTCGGGTTTACCAGCTGATCTTCTAATAACAGGCTACTCATTTTTTAAAAGAATATCGAGTCATTTGTCATTTGTCATATTGTGCAATATTGATAACCGACTAATAGTCAATTCAAAAAATTCACTAAAGATAATTAGATTGCAAGCGGTATAGTATGGATGGTGTAGAAGTCTATAATTATCAGTTGCTTGCTAGAGTTCAGTGTCAAACTTACATCATTCAGAATGATTATTGTTGCAGCTTTATGGGAGACGTGCCTGGATGTCAGTTAAGTTTGGTCACTAAAATATGTCAAAACGACCTCTCTCAAGCGCCATGTGACATCTCTACATTGTGCAGTTCTGTCAGATCAGTCACAAGTGCCTGTCAAACTGAGGGGCACGTGCTCTGACATTACGTCTGTCTCTCTGGTCTCTTGTTTCTTCAACCTGTGTTGTAATCTGAGGTGACTCCTCTCTTCTCACTAAGCTTTCACTATGCGGCAATCTCACTTAATAAGAGCTCTGTAGATTCACTTACTTTGGAGGACTGGATTTTTGTATTTAGAGCTGAAAAAATAAATCAAATAACAAAAACAAAAAAAACAAACTCATTTCCAACTTCTCAAATGTGAGGATTTTCTGCTTGTCTCTCTGTCTTGTGTGATTAGTAAAATGAATTAACTTGCGTTTGGTCGGAAAAAATGGTCCACTCTAATTGTACTTGAAAATGATTAGTAGATTAATTGATAATGAAAATATCAATTAATCCAAAGCCAAACCTATCCTTCATTTGGCTGGTTGGTGTTGATAATTTCCGACTTTAATGTTGGATAATGGCGGGTAAATTGAGTGATTTCTTCGTCTTTGCAGGCCCCCCGGCTAGCAGAGCAGTACTGTGTTTGCCACCTGGCCACCGGAGACATGCTGAGGGCTATGGTGGCTTCAGGCTCCGAGCTCGGAAAGAGACTCAAGGAGACCATGGATGCTGGCAAACTGGTAACATTTCCTGTCATCTGTTTCTCATGATCTCTGTGTGTATTTTTCTCTCTCCGTCCCTTTGACTTCTCTGAGGCTCTGTTGACTTAATACCCTTTCATGTTCAGTCCCACGTGACCATATGTTTTATTTGTCTTCAATGTTGTTTACATCCACAAAAACATCTTACATTGATGTCTGTTTTTTTTAAAAGAGCCACACTTGCGCACAATTTTTTAAATGCTCAAATGACAATTATGTTGTGTCTGTTGTTTAATTGACAACGTGTTATTGTATTGTGATGACTGCCATCTAATTATTCTACCCTTTCTGATACAGCATAAATAGGATGGACAAAATATTAGAAACACCCCCTAGTTCTGCGTTTGTGTACATGTACAGTAATTGTATATTTATGCAGCTGTTGCAGTGTCCTCGGCATGTGACTGATTTCTCACGGTGGTTATCTCAGAGCTGTTTGCTGACGTCATTTTCTACCATTTGTGTTCATCTGTCAGTGTTTGCTGCTGTGTTTGCTTGTTACATCCACTGTATAAACAAGTCTGTCCACTGTCCTTATATAAAATTGCTCCATTTCTCGTGATCAAGGAAATTTGCTGTGAATGGAGACTGAAGAACTTGCACGCATCAGAAGCAACGGAGCAGTGTCAGCATGTTGTGGTCTAGTTAGTATTGTTGACTGACTTCATGTGGCTCCTGTACAACGTTGTTGCTATGCAGGGTGTAGCAGATTACAGTGTGAATAACTGGATGAGAATTTCTTTTTGTTCTCTTGTAGGTCAGTGATGAGATGGTCGTGGAGCTCATACAGAAGAACCTGGACACACCGGCCTGCAGGAATGGATTCCTGTTGGACGGATTCCCCCGAACAGTCAAACAAGCAGAGATGGTTAGGATTTGTGCAGATATCATTGCTTCCTGGAGCTGTAATATCATGTGAAACACAACAGTACAGGGTGGAATTAATTTATCAAAAGAGAGTCTATAGTCCAGTAATAACTTGTCGCTTGCAATAGAAATTTAAAGGAATAATTTGACATTTTGGGAAATACACCTATTGTCTCTCTTATTAGACAAACTCACGTTGTTTCCCCTGATTCCAGTCTTTATGCTAAGCTAAGCTAATCATCTCCAGGTATCCTTCTTCTCATCTTAACTTAAAATTGAAAAATCTAATTCCCCAAATGTTGAACTGTTTATTTAAATTTGTCAGTGTCCGATTTCATTTAGATTACATGCATAAAATACCTTACTGTCTCAGTTCACGCTAACAGTACATTCAGGGACAGAAATACATTTTTATACCATTTAACATTTTTGAAATTCAGCTGATTTTTTTTATTTGGTGTAGTGTAAATCAAAAATGAGGGAAAAGTGCTGGGAGAAGATTGATGGTTTTGATCTGGTATCTAGATATTATTTATGAGGTTCGGTTGACTCCCTCTAAATTTGTCTTTACCAGCTGGACGACTTGTTGGACAAGAGACACGAGATGCTGGACTCTGTGATCGAGTTTGCCGTCGATGACTCTCTGTTGGTCCGCAGGATCTGTGGCAGGTAGGGGCCAGAATGAGAGAGAATCAATTATTCAACACCAGAGAGAGAATTCAGTCTGTTTTATTTCCCAGACACGTTGCAGGTAGACAGCAGTGGTTTATGATTTTCGTGTTTTGATTGAGAAGCTCCTCATTCTGTCGCCGTGTTAAATCCACCCAGGCAGGTAGATTGATTCATGTGAACCGGTGAGTCTGGGACTGTGAGATAATGTTGCAGAGAAGTGGAACGTGAGAGCATGTGATTATCAGAAGGGGGCCTGAAGGGGGCTGAGGGCGTCCTGCGGTGGAAAGGTCACAGGTTGAATCCTTCAAGAAGCTGACTTGTCAGTCCCTGATGAAATGTGCCGAAGATGCCAACGATGCTCAGCGTCACTTTTTAAGTGTGTTGGGGGAAAACGCTACTTTTCTTGACTCTGTGGTAATGTTAGAATCAAGAATCAGGCTAGAATTCAGACAGTGAAAGCAACTGTAATCAATAATTTCAAATCAACAATTGATCACATGACTACATTTTCAAGGGGTGATTGTAATGAAGCCACAGAGAATTATGAGCCGACTCTGCAGCTCCTTTGAGCTCTACGGGGGCTTCAGCGTCTTTTAGTTGGTTATTTTGGTTTTACAGCCCACCTTTTTAATGTTTCAGATCAGTCTGGCTGCTCTCACAGCATTTTGGCCATAGCAGCAGCTGTTTTTAGGCGAAAAGCTCTAAAAAGCCGCTGTAACCCGATCTGCTCAGCATCAAACAGCAGAAGAACAAAGTCAGTGACTAGCTAGAGAACATAGTGGAACATTGAGCAGCTAAAGAACCTGGTGTTTTCTCAGAAGCTGGAGAAAACCAGAGCAGAAAGACAGTGAATGTTGGAATAAAAATTTAGTGGCCAAAAAAATCAGTTAATGCAGGGATAAATGTCCAGAGAGAAACACATCATTTTATAGTGATAAATTAATCTCAAATGCCAGCTTCTCTAATGTGAGGATTTAATGTTTTTATTCTTCATAATCGGTTAGTTACAGCCTTAGTTTTGAGAGTTGTTTAGTATAGTGTGAGGATCAGTGACAAAGTGTATATGATGATTTATAAAATAAAGTAATATCTGAAACTGTCAACCCAGGATTTATAATGGTGAAATTTAAAATTACATCGGAATTGCCACGATCATTGGGGAGGCGAAGAACATTTTCACTGTGCTTTTGTACAGACTTCGACATTGGTGAACTTTGACACTCAAATTTGTGCCATTAACCAGTTGAAACCATCTTGACAGTATCCAATTTTTACAACCCAGCTCTGTCCCCACATCACCAGCTTTCCACCGCTGCTTATTTTGCAAAAACGCTCTGCCAAATTTCTCTGTGCCGCTTTGTGGTCTGCATGGCACTGACTTGTTAACGTAGGCTCTACAGGTTGAGGCAAAAGAGAGAATTCAAAAGAAAGTTGGAAGCTGTCTCCAGCTCTTCTGCCTCCACTGAGCAACAAATAAGGATTTATGTAACGGGTTTCAAAACAGTTCAACATAACATTCTGTGCTCTGATTTGGAGCTGAACCACACATTGAGCAGGCAGATGTGTTTTCAGAGACCTTCATCTGAACACGTGTCAGCGCTTTAGAAAATGTGTGTTGTGCAATCTTTTATTGGGGTTTGGTGATTGCAGCACAGTTATGTCCTCTCTCTTCATAACATAACAGCCACTCTACATTAAATCGAAAATACAGATAGTTTGCAAAGAGCTGTCTGTCTGTCCACGGGGGTCCTTTCAGAGGAGGAGGCCGGCTGCTGCCTTTTCAAGCCCAAGTAGGACAAGGGCAGCGTGTGGGATGTGAGAAGGACAGTTAAGTAGTTAGTGAGTCACTGTGGCTGTCCAACCTTCATCTGTCCTCCTCCTCCTCCTCTTCTCACTCTGATTTCTTTTCTGTCCCTTCCCTGTCCTGCCCCTCCTCTCAACGTCTTCCCTCCCTTTACCCAGATTAATTCATCAGCCCAGTGGCCGCTCCTACCACGAGGAGTTCAACCCCCCCAAAGAGCCCATGAAGGATGACGTAAGTAGTTTGACTATCAACCCACTTAGAAACCACTTCTAGCTAAATTGCCACCTACCTAAAATCGCTGCCAGTCTGGAAATTTGTGATAGTCAGGCAGCTACAGCCTAAGTGCTTTGATGCATTCTGGATGTATAAAATGTTTTGGAATTTACTCTGAATTCGATACGAGATGTTTCTGGTTAATGTACAAAAAAAAGAATTAGAGATGAGACTGCAGAACTTCAACTTAATATTGGGAGGATGTCTTTCAATATTTTGGACATTCAGTTCATTTTAATCCACTTGAGAATGTTCTTCTTGGTTTATTGATAGTTCAAAGTTTCCTGCAGACTCAGGAGATTATTACACTTTTATTAATTAAAACAGAACAAAGGTCACACATTTAGGGACTGAGGCTATTGTTTAGACCGTCATTTAACAACTAAACTTATAATGAGATGCTTCCAGCGTTGGCTGACTTTAGCTCAGCAGATGACTAATTGATCAGTCACATTATGCGTTTTGTCTGTGTGTTAAAGCGGCACATGACAACAGGTGGGACAAGTAGAGGCAAATGGCTCAATCACGTCACATCCCAGTTGGCCTGTGACGTGAGGGGAAAAACTCACCAGTAATGGAGAAGACTTCAAACAGCCCTGGGGTGTAGTCAGTTTGAATATGATAATCAAATAATGACCGCCCCACCTAAACATTCTCCTGATGGAAACACCACAGAGGAACTTAAAAAAACGAGAAGGCGAATGTGTCTGTGCTAAAACGTGGACATTGTAATACCCAAGAAGCGGGTTTGAAAGAGTCAAACAGGCTCCGTGTAATGCTCCATAAAATAAGTTTGAGTGTGGAAAGTGCAAGAAACAAAGGAATTTGTTTTACCTCTGATTTGTTATCTAGTTTTCTATAAAAAACCCTGTTTGTCTGAGAGAATGTGGTGCAGAGAATCTTAAAGTTGAGCGTGCACCGATCTAACTTTTTATCTTCTGGTTTCGATTCAGATACTTAAACTCCGGGTGTTTTCTGATACAGAGTACTGGTTTGATACCAGTGCTGTATGGAACTTGTTGGGATCATTTTTATGTAAGGTAACATGAGGCCAGGGACTGCTGTGGCATCACTGAATGAAAGTAACTGATGGCCGAGACACTAAATTTTAAAATAAAATGAACAAGGAAAAATCGGATTTAATGTGGATCGGTCTGGCCGATGCCTGATCCAATTTATAAGGTCAGTATCGACGCCAATACTAATCCGAGAGACTAGATCGGTACATCTCTGCTTAATATGCTTTACTCCTTGTATATGTGTGTAAACCGAGTGGCTCACCTGCAAACAGCACCACTCACAGCGACACGCAATCCCCGGCATTTGGCGGTTTCCAAAGCTCTTTTGTGTCGACCAACACAAGAGACAGATTTCAGTAAAGCAACAAGTAACACTGAGCAGAGGAAAGTGAGAGGGGTTAAGTGACACTTGATTAGAGTGCGTTGTGAAACAAAGACGAAATTCATGTTTGCAATGACATAATATTAGACATGAACTAAAACAGGCTTTTTACCATCTCATACACACTATACCATACCTTTCTTTTTTTTTTTTTTGTGCTGCTCTCTCTTTGCCCCTCTTCTCATCTCTCCCGCCTTGTGTACATTCAGGTGACAGGTGAGCCCCTCATCCGCCGCAGTGATGACAACGAGACGACGCTGCGTTCCCGTCTGGACGCCTACCACCGGCAGACGGTCCCTCTGGTGCAGTACTACAGAGCCAAGGGCCTGCACGCGGCCATCGACGCCGCCCAGAGCCCAAACGTGGTCTTCGCCTCCATCGTAGCTGCCTTCTCCGCTGCCACGGAAGCCCCCGCCCGTGCCACCGCCTGTAAAGACCAAGTGTTCTTCATTTAAAACCCTGTTTCTTCCTTCTCACACCCCCTCCAATGGGCTCTTTTTTTTTTCCCCCTGAAAGGTGGAGATTATACAAGAGTTGACCGAGTGTCTCAACTTTGTGAGGTGTAAACATGGAAGATGGAGACTCAGTGCGGCATCAGCAATTCAAGAGATTCACCGTGTTCCGGCAGTGTGATCCCTGTTGTAGAAACGGAAAGGATTTAAAGCAGTGGCGTGCTGTCAGGACAAGCGAGGCAAGCAGTGACCAGTTAAAGCTAAAAGTAGACATCGATTAGAAGGATACTGAAGTGGAAGTGATATCTCTCCTTATCTCAGAACAGTGTTCTGCCCCATAAAGGATCTGATAATCACTGTTTGCATTCTTCCAGTAGTTTACTGCCCTCTTGTGGCCGCAGTAGGCTATTGTCTTTGGAAGCTAGGTGGGCTACCAGCCCTTGCCGCTATTATGCGGGTCATTTTCGTGGGCGCGTCCATGTCCCACTGACAAAGGCTTGGGCTCGTCAAGCAGAGGGGGGAGCAGCAGTTTTTGGATCTTTGCAGATTGTGGATAATCCTGGGATCTTTGGCGGGTGACTAGCTATAGTTAGCTACAGGCAAGTGTGCTTGTCAAGCTGCCCTTGACTCAACTTCCACCGTTCTGAGATCAGTTATGATGTTGCACGCATTATTATACACATGCACACGTGTGTTCTTGAACATTACTTCGACGGTCTTTTCTTCCTAACCATTAAGAGGTAGCAGTAGCAATAAAAAGGAGCAAATTACACTGCAGTTTATGATAAACTGGGGGGTTCAGCTCTGCTTGCCTTGCTGTAAAAGTCAGCGCAGAGCAGAATGCCCTGCATGTTTCAAGAGATGCCTTTCACCAGACGGTGTTTGAAAAGCTTGATGTTTGTTGCATATTGTTTGCCTTCGCTGGACGGGTTTGCTTCTGTTTAATCGATGGCTTTGCCTTTTTCCTTTGATTCTTGTGTACATGCAGCAGATTTCTGGTTTTTAATATCCAGTTATATATTCTCCTGCTTTACTTCTCTAAAGGGGGAAACACAGGGAGCGTCAGACACTCATCGTCCAACCTGCCTGTCACTTTGAGTCACCTCTGACATCATGTAACTGGTTTTAATTTGTAGCACTGAGAAAAAACCAAAGCTGTTGGTTTTCATGAAGTGTCATGAAAACCGCAATGACATTATGGAGGGAAACGAATATGAAGCATGATTTTATTGCTTAAACTTGAGCTAAAATACGCAAAGAGAGGACTGAGGAATGGCTAAATAATTAAAGCCAAATCCAAAATGTGTAATTTGGCGAAGAATATGGAGTATGTGACCGCTTTAACCAAAACCTAAATCAGATGTTTTAAACTGTGAGGCGAGCCTCCCCGTGTGAGGCAAAGATACCGTTTGAGGTGAAAAGGATAGGTACATGTCGTGCTCTGAAAACAACAGTCCAAGTTATTATAATGTGTCCCCTCGATTTAGGAGCTGCAAACCCTTGGCGCCCGATTGCCTCAGCTTGTGCCAAAAATGGCATCTTGGAGCCCTAACTCAGTCAAACCCAAACTCACAAACACGATACATGTAATTTAGATTCAGTGTGTACCTCCATGGTTACATGGCAAACAGGATCTGCTAAAAGGTACTGTAATTCAGCATAGGTTTATTAGCGCCCATTTCATTATATGTACTAAGCGTAACTCACTGTAACCATGATTTTATTTCAGAGCAGAACACAGTGTCAGACTCTGAAAACTCCTGGTCTATATATTGTGAAGCAGACAGCAGAGGAGACCAGTTCTGTGTTGCTCACATTAAAATGTGTTTCCTGTCACAACAGCAGGTTTCAGTGATGCTGATGCTTCAGTCTCAGTACCCAGACTCACCGCAGTCATGACAGATCAGAAAGATCAATTTATTTGTCGAAAACTCCAGTTGAGACGTTTCCTCAACCGTTCACCTTGGATGCACTTCTTCTCTTTTTTTTTTTTTTTTTTTTTTTTTAACCTTCCCTTCCTTAGTTTGTTCATTAGTATAATCTACCATCTCCTGCTCCTCCCCGGCTCAAGCACCGCTCTCACTCTCGTGGACTCTGTGAAAGATATTTTGGATATTAAAAAAAGACTGCAGTGGTTGAAAATGAAGTATTTGATTGATTTTGGCTAATTCTTAAATCAATATGCGCTTTACCGTGAAATATTACTGTAGACCTAAACGATGTGACGTCAGCTCAGCCTGGTTTTACAATGTTTACAAGTAATTATTCTCCTGGTGATGCATGTGATTTCCCGTCTGTCTTTTCCTTATTTATTTTATTAGACCAAACTATTCCCGAGAAACTATATCATGTTACTGATAATGGGTGTGTAAAGACACACTGTCACTTCATTTCCTGGATTAGACTGTATGGTGATCTAGTGTTTGGCTGCTGCATATGATTTATTTCGACCAAACTGTAGAAAGTACTGGGAGAAGATGAAGTTAAGAATTTGAATGAGGCCAGGCTTCTCACGAAAAAGAACTACTTGAGAAATGTTTTAATTTGACTAGATCAAGTCCACTTGACTTCACTGTGAACTCCCCTTTACATTTTGCAGCTTTGGGCTTCTCCAGACGTGAGCTGTTGTGAGAGAAATGTAGTAGACGGGATCTTAAAAATACTTAACTACTTAAAGACTTAAAAAGTGACAGTAACTGCTGTTGTTTACCATCACACAACTGAAATTTAATCTAGTTTCTTATTTGTCAATAATGCAGTATTCAGTACCAAAACTATGTGGTGTAAGCCCAGTTTCAAAGTAGCTTTAGACAGATCGCATGCTGGTCATTTGAGTCTTGCTTGTCCCATATCTAACTGGAAAAATGCTCATTACAAAAAAACTCATAGCAGGAATGTTGCACTGCAATGTAAAGCACTTATACAATTGAAGTGCAAGCACTTTTTTTTTTTTTTTTTTTTTTTAAATCAAATCCTCAATACCTAATGTGAAGTTTGTTTGTTTTTGACTGGGGAAATGCATTTTTTTTTTTTTTTTTTTTTCACATCAGTGTCCAGAGTTCAGAGGCCAGTTGGATAAACATGCTGGCAGACTGAAAATCTCAACAGTTAGATTTAGAGATAAAGTGGGTGCGTGCTGATCTGCCGGCTCTCTCAGCATAAACACTGACCTCACAGTTTTTGGGAAGTAAGGTGGATCAAAGAGACGAGCCGAAGGACGTTGGTTACGCAAACCTTGCGAAAAAGTACTTTGAAGGAATGTTTTGAGTTCAGTCCTTTGTTTCTGCTGCTCCCGGAGGTGTCTTTTTTTTTTAACCTTCTTTTTGTTCCAGTAGTTGCTAATGGGAGTGCACAATGGGAGCTGTTGGGGGGGGGGAACTAATGATCTTAAAATATCCACAGAATTAATGATTTTTTTTCCTGTGATATCAAGCTTTGGGTATTTGTCCTCCGCTGCTCCCCTTTGACCTGTTGGTTTCCTCCCTGCTCAGTAGTCACCTGGTTTTTGTGTTCAGTGGAAACTTCTTGCATGCAGACTGTGTTACTTGTACTTTCCCTTGAATACTGATGTGTTTCTATTCTGTCTGGGCTGTGGTGATGAAAAACAGTAGCAGATGTTGAGCATTCCCAGTAGGCACATTTCAGTCTTTTATTCAGCACAATGAGAACATTTCATGCTAAATGTCCCTTAATATTCTGTAAGAGGCCTTAAGATCCCTTTTTTTATTTGTCACTTTTTGAAAGCTGTGAATGTATAAAGTTGACTGAAAGCCTTGCTGTTGCTGGCGACCTAATTGCACTGTGAGATGGACAGGGCTCATTTTCTTGTCGGTCGCCCTTTACAGTTGCATTTAAATGACCCAAAAAAAGAAAAAAAAAAAGGATTATTAGTTACGACTTGTTGCATTTTCTCTGTAATTCACCCAAAACTTTTCTTCCCCTCTCTCTCTCTCCCTTGTCTTCCAGCTGGTTGAATCCTGAGCTGCTCCGTTTCCACCATGGCGAAGTATTGGAGCTGGCAAAAGAGCTGGGGTGGGTGGAAAAACAGAGGGAGAGGGGGTCAGACGATAGGGGGACTCCTTAGATTTCATAAATTAAGGTTAATTTTGCGGTGCTGTCGGGCTCTGTGTCGTCAGCACTTTTTGTACTCCCTTCAGATTCTGAGAAGATTTGGGCAAAACCATCATGTCAAATTCCTCATTTTCCCCTCTAATAAAGCTCTTGCTTTTCTACATAATCACATTTTGTGGGTTTTTTTTGTTTTTGTTTTTGTTTTTCCACCTAACTGTGCCGCTGTGAAATTCATAGGTTTAAATTAGTAGTTGTAAGATAAATATTATAGACTTTACCCCTTTTAAAATGTTTGCTATTGATGTGATTTGCCGTAAAATAGATGACACAAATGCAGAGATTATTTAGACATCACATACTGGATTTGCTTTTGTTTTAGTCCAAAAATGATGCAAGGATGGACAATCTTGGGCTGGCAAAAAAAGGCAAGTTCGCTTGTATATCACTTTTTCAACAGCAAAGCAAAGGGGTATTTTTTACATGAAGCAATGCTGGATTACCAACTGAGCAACTGCAAAAGTCCCGGGTTTAATGTGTGTCAGTTGCATTTTAATGTTTAATTTGTTACTTGCAACTGGTGCATTTCATCAAATTACCTCAAACTAACTGACAAACAGAAAAAACCCTGGAATAAGGCACGATACTATTTTAGTTGAGCCAGTTGGTTTCTGAGTCTTTATGCAAAATATAAAAGAAGCTTTTTTTATTTTATTTTTTTTTCCTCCTTGTGCCCCACAGCCAGTTAATGTGACTCGGTACCATTAATATAGAAAGAACTGTGCGGGAGATTTAGCCTTTAAAGCTGTGGCCCCGCTGAAACAGGGTGGGGGTCAAGCCCCGGGCCGTGCTTGACCTCCTTGCTGCTCCATCTTTGTCTCCTGTTACCCTCTTCTTTATTTAACAAAATGAACTTAGGGACATTAAGATGAATGTAAAACGATCATTCTTATACATTTGCAGAATCCACTGTTTGGAAAAGGAAAAAAAAAAATAGATGTCAAAGTAAATATGAAAAAATAAATTAATAATAAATAATTAATAATTAATAATAATTAATAAAATAATAGAAAAGAAAGTAAAATCTACATACAAATAAACAAGAAAATCAACTAAAGTGAATACAAGTTAATCAGGGGCCGCTGACGGTTTGCAGTAAACAGGCTTAGACTCCTTTTTTTGGGGGGGGGGGGTGACGCCGCGGGGTGGGGTTTCCGTACTTGTGACGGCGTTACGTCACCGACCGGGGCTATCCTCTATGACGTCGGAGGGCGGCGGGGCGGCAACGTGACAGAGCGCGAGGCGAAGCGGAGCGAGCTGCGGAGATTAGTCAAGAGTTTCACGCGCTGCCCTCCCGAGCGCGGAAAGACCACCGTCAGGACACCGTCACCTGCCAGGAGCTCCCGAGCCCGAGAGGAGAGAGAGAGAGAGAGGCAGGCGCCGGTAACGGAGGACCGTCTGGACCCGCGGCTCGTAGGCAGGAGCGAGCTTAACGCAGGGAGGGTGCCGGGGACAGGGGCCGAAGCGGCCGTCGCATCGCTCCCCGACCGCCCCCGTCGAAGAGATCCGGTCCCGAGCGAGGTAAGTGCCCGGTGTGGAGCCGTTTGTCGGAGAGGTCCCGGATTGAATAAAGCTCTCCTCCGCGTTTGTATCATCCGGATAAGAAGGCGACGGGGGTCGTCTCAAGGGGAGTGCGGCCGTTCGCCTCAATAAACCCTAAGAAAAAGCGGTTTCTGTGTAATTATTGGCGAACATGTCGGCTCAGACCAAAAGGAGCAAGGAGAGTCTAAAAGGCGTGCGGCAGGAGGCTGTCACGTACATGGGAGATACAAATCAGTGTCGAGTCCCAGTCATGTCTGAAAAGAATAAGCCGTAAAAGCCGAATGCCCTCAGCTTTCATTTCGAAAAACATGTCTGGGAGTTAAAACCCTGCGCTGGTTTTCCCTTAAAAGCACATTCCTGTCTGCTCCGCCACTCCCCGGTCACTGTTTGGTCTGAGGACATGGTGTATTCTCCTGTGGGGGAAAAAAAAAAGAAATACATTACACTTAATGTGAATTGAACGAGAGAGCTGGTAGCAGAGCTCTGAACAGAGAAGAGATGATATGATAAAAACATGCTGTAAGAGGAGCTGCTCTAAAGGCAGTGGGCCCCTCACTGGACTATCACACGAACATTTCGGGCATCTGCCTCTGTTCGAGGCCAAAAGTATCAGGGTGCAGGAGGTGCGGTGAAATCCTCTGGCAGCCTCGGAGAAAAAGACAGCTCACAAAACATAAGATTTGTTTATGTCAATCGCTTTAAAATTTGTATCATGTGCCAAGAAACCGAAAGCAGCGCGCACACAGAAAAACATCAGCCAGCATTAGTCCAGAAAACTTGTGCGGTTCTCATAGGTCTTGTAGATAAAGGTAGATAGATAGATACCTGCCAAGGAGTTGGGATGCGCTGTAAGTCATCACAGGGCTCCACCGTGATGTATGTGATGGGGGAGTCTTTCTGCCTGCCTTTAATATTTGTTGTATAGATATTTAGAAGCATCCATGTAAAATTCCTCCTCAGGTTTTCCCTTTAATTGTAAGGCAGGATAGAAATAATAAAATATATGTCCTAAGATGCTTAGAGTGCCAAATGGATGGGAGTGGGCGTGATTGAGCTGCAAAGGAGGGGGGGGGGCAGGAGGAGGAACGTTTTGACTATTTGGAAGTGAATTGTGGACGCTCCTCCTGCGACTTCACATTTGACCCGATGCAGTCTGCAGTGTGCTGATGCAGTAAACCCACCCATTTAGTTCTCTTTCCGCGTTAAAATAAAGAGGGAGGCTGCAGTTCTGCTCTGTGTGTCAGGATTTCACACCTACCCTTGAGCTTGATCGATGCACTGGCATGGCCAGTGCTATTTTTTTTTAAAAAACAACAATATTTCTGTCATGCGTCTATGTTAGAGTTGGTCCAGATGTCTTTGTTGGGTTTTAGTATTGTTCCAGTAGGTTTATGAAATTGTCTTGTTTTTAAGGGTTTTTTTTTTCTTTCTTTTTTTCAATGACAGTGACTAAGATACCCAATATGCTTAATGTGGTCAGTATCGTATCAGACCGGTGTGGCACCAAACACATAGGTTTGTTTGTAAAATGCTGCCTTGAGCAGATCTGGTTGAAGAACAATGCTTTAAATGAGCGTTGAACCCTGTAAACCCCGGTCTGTACCTTCTGTTACCTTCGAAATTTTGTGTTTGTCCGGCCAAAAACCGGCCAAATTAAGGATATTATCTAGTAGTCTTGAGACAACAAAAGTATGGCTGCAACTAACCAGTATTTTCATCATCAAGTGATCTGCCAATTATTTTCTCAATTAACTAATTAATCGTTTTGGCTATAGAATGACACCAAATTGTGAAAAAAAAAAAAAAAAACGCCTGTTAAAATTTCCCACGGACCAAGGTGATGTCCTCAATTCAAAGATACTCAGTTTACCGTCATGCGTAACAAAGCAAAGCACAAAATCCTTATATTTGAGAAGCTGAAACAGCAAATATTTGGCAGTTTTTAATTGTCGCTGATTCATCTCCAGTCTAGTAAACGATTAATCGACTAATCACTGCAGCTCTGGACGAAAGCATTTTGGGTCGCTTGTTTCTCGCAATTTTTAAAGGCATCAAATGATAAACTTCAAGATTTTCTGTTATTTCCAAATAGAACATCATTTAAATAAAAATCGCCCCAACCAGATTACGTTTAAAAAAAAAACAGCACATTTTACCAACCGTGTGAGGTCGAACGGCCTGACTTTGTGCTCTTCCAGTCTTCCTGGTCAGATGTGTTTGACCATTACCTCATCCAGAGCAGGTCTGGTCATTATGTGGATCGGGTTGCGGACAATGGCCGGGGAATTACACACTTCGGTTGTCAGATGTACTGTGTCCGTGTTCCGGGCATTTTGCTGCCGTTTCCTCTCCTGAAACCTGAATCCACTCGTCCAGTTTTTTCTACTGTTACACGTTCGTCCGTCTCTGTGCGTGTGTGTGTGTGTGTGTGTGTGCGTGCGTGTGTGTGTGTGTGTGTGTGTGTGAGTGAGTGAGTGAGAGAGAGAGTCTGCACGTGTGCTATGACATGGTGTGCAGGGGCTCAGAGGTTTGCTCTTTGTGACTGTGGCGCCTGCAGGCCCGACATTAAACATTCAGCAACTCAGCAGTGTGCCTCCTGAACACCCCTCTAATTATAGATAGCCTGACTCCCTCAACCTCCACCTTCCAGTGCGTTGCCCTGGACCGCCTCACGTGCTTGGTGTGTCTGTGTGCGTGCACGTATGCGTGTGGTGTGTGTGTGTGTGTGTGTGTGTGTGTGTGAGAGAGGGAGAGAGGGAGAGGGAGAGGGGGAGAGAGAGGTGTTATGAGAGTCAGTTGTAAAGAGAGAAAATGCTCAAACTCTCCACATGTGTACCCATCTGTCTCCCTGTTGAAGGTTTTCCAGATAGACAGGCAGATCTGTACTTTAATACTTTTTTGAGCGTCAGCCGAAATGTGTTTGTAGCATTAAGTATCAAAAACTGTCAAGTAGAGCTGAAACGACTGGTCAGTTAACTGATTTTGTCGATGGACAGAAAAACTGATTATGTTGTTTTTTGAGCAAAATTGCCAAAAATTCAGAGGTTTAATAAATATTTTCTGTTTTTTTTTTTTTTGGTTGGTTGTTTGTTTGTTTTTTAGTCCTTTTTGATGAGTCCTGGACCGTTGACAAGACAGAACAAGCAACTTGAGCACAGAAACCATACGCTTTGGAAAATTGTGAACAGCATTTTCTCACTATTTCCTGACATTTTCATAGACCGAATGATCAATCGATTAATCAGGAAAAGTAATCGGCAGATTAAGTGATTATCAAACTAATCCCTAGCCGCTGCCATGCCGTGCAAGTGCTGAGCTGAGCGTTGACTGCTTCTTAAGGTCTTGTTTACGTGTTCTTCGATTAGGTATTTCAATATATGAAGTCATAACTTTGCCAGTTTTGTACTTTTTGTTTTATTTCAGCAATGTTCTTAAGGATGTTTGTGTTAAGTCCACATCAAACAGTGCTATGTTTGAGATGTTTGGTTTGTTTTGTAAGTTGAACAAACAAAAAGACTTGTATTCCTTCAGGTTTTCAAAAAAACCAATAACACAGTAGGGGTGTAACATAAAGACAATGATGAGACTAATAATAAACCTAAGAATTATAATAATAGGGTTTATAATAATACTAATAAAACAAATGGATTGGTCAGAAAAATCCCACGACCTTTACTTGAATAAGAATTTTAGTCAGTAAAAGTCCTAATAGATAGATAGATAGATTAGAGTCATGCCAGTTGCTGCAACAGTGGATCCAACTGCATAGTCCATTTCCAATTAAAATAAAGGGTATGCAAACAACATACACACACACACACACACATTTTAAATATGTTGTTCTATTCAAATTCAATTGGCATGCATGAAGGAAAAAAAGCAAAAATTTGGGGGTGAGCTGCATTTTACCAGATGTTTGGATGGTTTTCTTGGAATTAGGCTTATTTACACATACACACATAAACACACACACACACACACACACAGATAAACACACAAACACAGGAAGACACACACACACACACACACATACACACGTGCACACAGACAATGTGCGCATCTTGTGTGTGAGCTGGATTCCTTGGAAGAGCAGGAAGAACAATATTATGCGGAAGAAACACCCTGACAACCAGACATGCGGTTGTCAGGGTGTTTTGTTCCACAGAATAATGCTTCCATTATCTGTGATATCACTCTATCAACACGCCCTCACATTCGTACGCCCCAATTTAATCACTTTGCCTACCAAATAACAGCGTATCCACGGCTGCCCCCAAGGTGTTTTCTTGTACCGTAGATGTGTGTGGATGTGTGGTCATGACAACCTACTTTCAAAGTATAAGAAACCGACAATGTATGAAAATCTCACCAGTCAGGCTTTTCCTGTGTCAGACGTCAGACGTGGTTAACGGGACTTTTCCTCTTTTTTGAGGCGAGACAAAGCTGCGACTGTTGAAGTGTTATGTCGCAATTTAATTTAACAAAAGCAGCTTTCAAGCGACAGGCGTTGCGTGTCCTCCCGCGATCAGGTCCCCGGCAGGTGCGGCTCAAACACTTGCTGTGTGAAATGAATGGCTATATACGCGACGAACAGGCAAGAGAAGGAGGCATAGAAGATTATGCCTTTGTGGCTGTAGACTCTCACGCCTGTGCGCTAAATATGAAGCTACAGCCAGCAGCTTGTCACCTTGACTTAGGTTTTGCACTTTGTCTTTGTATGGATTAAACGAATGAGATATAACATGTTAATTACTGAGCTTTAGAGGTGCTGGTAAAAGCTCTTGTAGCACCGGTTGCGACCCGCCTTTGGCTGCGAAGCTTCGCGGTTAAAGCAAAGATATGAGAGTTGCATCAAACTTCTCCTCTAACCCTCGGCAAGGAAGCAATTGAGTGCATTTATCAAAAAATGTCGAACTGTGCCTTTAAAGCCAGATGTTGAGGTGCTACTGAGAATGAGCTGTTCAAAGTGAATCTGAAGCCTTGTGTCTATTGTTGCTCTACTGGAAATTCTAAAAACAAACTGTTTCCCATTTATTCCACTGAGTGTTTCGGAGAAAAGCAGGGAGCTGTGCCAGCTATGTTGCTGTCTGTTGTAAACACACACCGGGGGGTTTGTGTTTTGCCACGTCTGAATGTCTGCCACTCCACCACCACTTTGGTCTCGACTGAGATATTTTAACACCAACTGAGTGAGAATGCCATGAATTTTGCTGACGTTCCTGTCCCCCTCAGGATTCATTGTTGTTATTTTGATGAGCCTGTGACTCCTCATCACCAGTTCAAAAATTTTGTCAACCAAATTCCCCTCAACGCTAGTCATTCCCGTCAGCCTCAGTTGTAGTTGGTGTCTAGTGCTAATTAGCACATGCAACCTGCTAAACATCAGCGTGTTAGCCACTTCCCCCGGCTGTAGATCTTCACTCTTTAGTTTTGTCAATTTGAACATGAAAGTTTATTCTCGAACTTGGGAAGAGTCAAAACATCTTAACACAAGGTCCCCTTACTACCTCTTTCTGGTGCCAACTGAAGTTTTCGAGTTCGAGCCACATTCCGTTTGCTGATTAATGCTGAAAGATATGGTTGAACGCTCTAGAAAGAGCTAGTAAGTGGACCTTGAGGTAAGGTTATTTTTCGTTAATATGTAGGTGAACTGTTTCTTTTTCTAGAGATGTTTTTATTTTTGGCATTTTGCCTTCTTGTTAGACTTCTTTACAGTTAAGAATGACAGGAAACACTGAAAGGAAGAGAGGAGGGACTGGCATGCGACATAAACCCGGCATGTTTCCGTCGTTACGTAAAACGGTTTCTTCTATCGCCACCAACACCCCAGGGTTGGACTAAGCAGGTCCCAGATGTGAATATATCTGTGGGCGTTTGAAAGCAGGGCATGGCCTTTCTGAATTATTAATGCAAAAAATATCCCTAATTGCAGTGAAGCCGCCGCCCCCCTCCCCCGCTCCTCCGTGAATCAACTTCGAAGCGCAAGGTCGGCGCTCGGTTCTTTCTGCTCCTAATGTGTCATTATAACCCAGTTTATCAGTTGCGACATTTGATGTGTGACTCAGTGGTCCTTCTGCTCACTGGAAGTAGCCTTGACTTATTTGTGTGTGTGTGTGTGTGTGTGTGTGTGTGTGTGTGTGTGTGTGTGTGTGTGTGTGTGTGCGTGCGTGCGTGTGGTCTCCTATATTTCTTCTTCCAGAACCAAATGTTTCCACACAAGATGCAGAGATCCTCCAAAGTGGGGACATTTTGCTTGACCTCACTTCTTTTAAAGGAACATTTGGTCACTTATAGTGTGGATGTGCAGTCTGTGCCAGTGATCTATGCGGTCCATTAAAAGTATAACTACCTCAGGCGCTGGATGATGCCTAACAACAGAGCAACGGCTGCTTTAGTGCCATTAGGAAAGCGCAGCTGAAACAATAACATCCTCATAATAACAGGTCACTAGGTTTCATTACCTAAAATTAGCCACGTTGATGTGGGTCCCTCTGTAGATACAGCCGGAGACAGAGGTCTCTTCAAGATTCATCCCCACACCAGTTCAGATAGAAATATCATTTTCAAGATATGGTTAAAGCACTGCTTCCATGTAATGCTAGCAACCTCTCAGGGGCTTTGGAGCCTCAGTGGAAGTAGCATCTCGCATATTATGTTTGCAACATAACAGCAGCAGGTGTCATTTTACAAGCTTCCATACACAGTTTGATACTATTTTCCACCCTGAAAAGAAACTGAAATTAAATTTAGGCTCCTGTTTTTTGGGAAGAAACGCATTACAAACCTTTTAGTCACATTTCAAACCTACAGAGCTTTTATTAGCAGATGACCATTTTAATGGGAACTGCAGTGCTGTAAAACAACCAGATAGACTAGTTACCTAATAGTGTAGCAGGTATTGGCATTAAGTAGTAGGCTGCACTTGCTGCTTTCCATGTTGTACAATGTCTGGCAGTAGCCAAAAGTATGGATTGAAAGATTGTTATTATTACCAGATAGTAGGGAGTGAAACCACCATATACATATATACATATTTATATATATGTATATATGTATGTATATGTATATGTGTGTATATATATGTACAATAAACAGGACTGAAGTTCTTAGGAAACATTGGGACATTTAATAAAAAATGTGTTTGGCAGAAATACAGAATGGGGAGAGACATTTCCCCACCATGATTCAATTATGTGACT
The DNA here is from genome assembly GCF_016859285.1 of Xiphias gladius. NCBI lineage: Eukaryota > Metazoa > Chordata > Actinopteri > Istiophoriformes > Xiphiidae > Xiphias > Xiphias gladius. The sequence goes on from NC_053423.1 coordinate 21,390,711, forward strand.
GGAGAAGTCAAGTAAGCAGTCCAGTTAATTTTATTTATATAGCGCTAAATCATAGCAAAAGTTATCTGAGGGCACTTTTCATATACAGCAGGTCTAGACCGTACTCTTCATATTATTATTTAAAGAGACCCAACAGTTCCCGCCATGAGCGAGCACTTGCCGACAGTGGCGAGGAAAAAATTTCCCTTTTAAGAGGCAGCAACCTCGAGCGGGACCAGGCTCAGGGTGGGTGGCCATCTGCATACTGTAATAAAGTACATTTACTCAAGCGCTGCACTTCCGCTCAACCTTGAGGTTGTTTTACTGTACATGAGTATTTCTTTTTTATGTAACTTTACTCTTATTGTTCACTACATTTAAATAACTAGTTACTAGTCACTTTTCAGATTCAAATTTTACATTTAAAACATGTGATCAGTTAATTGCTGTATATTAAACAAACCAGCAGTTATCCTAGTTATAATTAGCTCCGCCTCTATCAGTTACACCATTAAAATGCTTCTTACATGTTAATATATCAGTAATAATAATCAAATAAATATGAATAATGTAAATTACAGTTCATAAAACAAACTTACCACAAGGCCCATTTAGTAGTTGCTCTAGTTTGCCCTCGCTAGTAAAACCCATAACCTTGCGGTGATGTTATTTTCTCAACTAACATAGAATTATTTATTTTTCTGATAATAGCCACGTAGTTTTATGTAATTGCAATCTTGAAGCGAGGAGCCCCAGTTGATGTTGTTTGGTTGTTTTGTCGGACTAAAAGTCCAAAAAACAAAGATATTAGATTTACCGTAATAAAAAAACAGAGAAAAACAGCAAATCCTAACATTTGAGAAGGCGTAACAAAAACGTATTGATTAACTGAGTTGTCACTTTAGCACTGTCCATACTGTCTGTCTGGATGTAGTGCACACCTTTGCGGGTGTGTGCGTGTGTGTGTGTGTGCTGCCAGTTGCAGCACGTAGGCTGGCCGCACCCTGCAGGGAGCGATTCGAAGATCCCAAAGTGCTGAGGCACAGATTCACCGTTTACAACAGAACAGTCTGTCTGAGAAGTGCTGAGAACGGATTACCTGCAGAGCACACACCTCTCGCTCTCTCTCTCTCATCAAATTCTCCCACTGCAGAAGCTGTTACCAGAGAGTGACTGACGTTTTTGATTGATAAATGACAATAGTTAAATTGCTGCCGAGTTGTTCTCTGTCGGCGGAGTAATCGATTAATCAACGAACGGTTGATTAATCGGCTCTGAAATCTGTCCGTTAGCGTTTGGATGTGTTGTAGTGAACAAGTGGGAAAACTTCTACTAAAACGACAGGAATGATCCTCTGTGGGTCATGAGTATCCACAGCAAACTTACGGGAAATCTTGACGGTATTTTAAATTCTAACATGTCACAAATGCGTTGGTGGAGGGCAGTAACGGAAAGTAACTAAGTACGTTCATTCAAACGCTGTACGTAAGTACCGTTTTGAGGTACTTGCAATATTTGAATATTCGGCTTGGCAAATATTCCACTTGTCACTTCACTACACTCGTTTGACATCTTTAGTTACTCTGCTGAGTCAGAACAATAATACTAAATATCCATATATCAGCTTATCACCATGACGAAGCAGTTGCACGAATCACAGAGAAAATCTTAGTGGAATGAATCAGCACATTCAGCTCCTGCCCTCATTGAGGCGGTACAAATTTCATGGGAACATGTTGGTAGCTCAACAGATGGAGTGACTGGGGGGAAACTGGAAATATTAAAACCCCTAAAGCAGTGTGTTTCTGTCCTGGGAACACAGAGTGCTGCTGTTTTTTTTTGTTTTTTTCCCCCCCACCATGCCAGGTCGTTAATTCTAGTTAATTGCACTCACCTGGCACAGATGGTAAAAAATAAAAACCAGCAGTCTTCCGCGTCATGAGAACCAGGTTTGAGAAGTGATCCTTCAGAGCAACTACGAGCAGTCACCGCACTTTCCCCACAATAAGGGCCTGTGAAGTGTTCAGTCGACAGTTTAATCTTGATCTGCGTTAACTATTAGGCTGCATGATGTGAATCTGCAAAACAACACGTACACAAAGTCATGTGCACGTTCGTGGACGTCTTCTCCGCTCAACCTCCTGTTAGGCCGGACTGAAAAGTAATGAGTTTGAAAACATGGTGAAAGAAAAAAGGACTCGTGTTTGTTTGTTTTTTCTGTGTGTGTGCGCGCGTGTGTGAGTTCATGCCGCTGTTTGACAGATGGGTCTGAACAGCCTGAGAACTCTGGGCTAGATTTGTTGTCAACGTGCTCACACACACACTTTGTTCCACACTTGTCCTCCTACTCCACTGCTGCTCAATTCAGCAAACACACATGCACACACACACACACACACACACACACACACACTGTTCTTTCTATAGTTGTGAGGACAGTCTTCGACAGTATTCCCCAGCACCTGAGCCAAACCTCGACCATCACAACTTAACGCCTAACCCCAAACCTTAACCTAAACCTGATTCTAACCTGAACCCCTAAAACCAAGTCTTAGACCTCAGACAGCCGTATGTAGCTGTGAGGACCGGCCTAAATTTCCTCACAACGATGGTTTCGAAAAAAAATTTGTCTGCACAACCACAGAAAGACATGCAGACACAGACAAACGCATACTAAACCTCCCTCTTTTCACACACTCACTGCACCGGAAAGGAATTCTCCTTCTTCTATCTTTCAACTTGTTGTGTCATGCACACTCATTCTTTTTTCTGTCGTTCTTTCATACGCTCTCTCCTTCACACACACACACACTCACACTTTCCACCGCTCGCGTAAGATTTTATGTGTCTAATTGCTTAGAGCATCAGCATCATTATTCAATCGTCGGTTCATGTTTTTCACCGTGTGACCACATTTAGAGAAGCAAGAACCAACCAGATCACTAGACTCTCATTATCTAAAGACCGGAAACTGATATATGATTCCAACTAAATACAGTATTATGTAAACTGAATTCGATTTAATTATGTTTGTTTAACCAATTCCAGTCTACAATTTTACACTTCATGCTATGCACCTGTGCTTTTCCCGCAACGACTTGTCAATTTTTCATGTCTTCAGTGAAAAAGCCGTCGAAATAAAATCAAACAAAGGAGCAAAAACCTGTGTTTGCACATACCGCCGTTCAAGTACTGTGATACATTAGTGTGTGGTATTTGTGTACACTCAGACGCGTAGGCAACGTTAATAAAACTGGAACAGTGGCTCAGCATTGAGTCTTTAGTTAGAAAGAAGTGAGTAAGTGATAAAGATATCTGACAGGGGAAGAGGAAACCTATCTGTCCAATCTATCTTTTGGTGTTGCCTCCTCAGACAAACAGGAAACCTTTATCAGCGGCTGAAAATCTTGCCTTTGCATTTCCGAAAAACAAACAAAAGTGAGTGTGTGTGTGTGTGTGTGTGTGTGTGTGTGTGTGTGTGTAATATATTTATAAACTGTAGGCTTTTTATACACTTAACACACATTTTGGCGAAGACCCGGTGTGACCCTGAGAAGTTGGCGAGAGATGTGCCGCTGTGTTTGTAAAAATGTAAATGAAGTTGCTGCCATTTACTCTGTCTAACTGGAAATCCTCCTCTTTTGCTGTTTTGTGACTTAGCTCAGAGTCATGTTTTTCTGCCTCCCCCTGTGCCCCGCGGCGGGGGGGTTGGCACAGTAATGATAGTGAATACAGTAATAAATCAGTATCTCACATCTGTTTAGAAAAGAAGTTGACATCGAACATGAGGCCAAGTTGGCAAGAGATTAATTTGACTTCCTGGCAAATTGGCATATTTATCTGTTCTATTTTGGAGAGGAAACAGGGTCAATCATAAAACTGGCCACTGAGGTTAAAGGCAGCGTGAAGTGTTAAAGTTGTGTGTAACGAGCTTATTAGATCCGATACTGACCATATGTTACAAAACCATTCAGTCCAAATTGTGTAAAAACCTGCCTTTCTTTCTTTTATCGGTGGTATTACTTCCTATCACGATGTTTCTTAGCCGGGCCAGTGACGTGGCTCTACGGATTGCAGTTCCAGTCAGTCCACCACTTTGGTCCAGGCTGAAATCGCTCAACAACTATCATCAGACATTCATGGTCCCGAGAGGATGGATCCCTATGACTTCGATGATCTTGCGACTTTTCCTTTAGCATCATAATGAGGTTGACATTTTCAGTTTTTAGTGAAATGTCTTGAAAAGTGTGAGATGGATTGCAATTAAATTCGGTACAAACGTTTATGTTTCTCCCTCATGGATGAAGTCAAATAACTTTGGTGATCCCCTAACTTCTCGTCTAATGTAGCGCCACCGTCGGGTCAGTGTTTTTAATTTGTGCAATACTTTGTTTTTCGCGCACACACCTGCAAAACTGATGACATTCCCATTAGCCTCAGCTGTGCTTAATGTTTAGTTCTAGGTAGCAGATGTCAGCCGGCTGACACACGACACTAAGGCTGTGGACATGACAAACATCACACCTGCTTAATATCGGCGTGTCAGCATTGTCACTCAAAACACCACAGCCTCACAGAGCTGCTAGCATAGCCGTAGACTCTCTGTCTTGTTAATTTACAGTAAACACTGTTTTCTCACTTGTTTCCTATCCACAAAGATCCTGACACTTCGAAAATGATGTAGGCCGCACAGCATATGTGTGCATCCTGGATGGAGTTGCACCTGGATTTAACGCTTTTATTTGGAAAAAAGGACATTGTTGACATATGATGATCACATTAGTTCCCAGAGACATCTTTTGCCTAGGCGCTCCCCTTAAAAACAAGGTAAATGCACCCTAAATATAATGTTTTTATTTTTTATTTTAGACAAGCATAAAAGCCACCATGTGTCAGATTTTTATGTGATATTGTATCTTTCAAATTATTCTGATGTCATGAGTTGTAGTTTGTAGAAAAACTAAGAACATCCCGGTGAAAATCGGTGCAGTCTATGTGTTGCCGCAGGCCTTCATTCTCATTGTCCATGGGCTGCATCCACGGGATGCCCCATTGGGGGCGCTATAGTCAGGAAATGAGTTCTCCTAATTCTCTCTGAAAATCTTTTAAAATGAATATACAAACAAATTAAAAGCCTTTAACCAGTTTTGTGGTTCCTGGGCTCTGTTTTGTTTTTTGACCTGGAAATGATAACAGACTCAGACTTTTCAGAGTAGCCGGGAGGAAACACTCGGCAGACCGAGTCTCTCTGTCGACCTGCTGCTCAGTGATTGGTCAGCTAATCTGTCAATGATGTGACCCCCCCACACACACACACACACACACACACTCCCAACACAGACGCAGAGGTTACAGCCTCCTGAATGGTCTGAAGTTTACTGGGTCAGCATTACCCTGAGAGTGTGTGTGTGTGTGTGTGTGACCCTAATCAGATTTGCTGGTCAGAAAGAGAAAACCAGAAAACATCTGCACTGCTGTGGGAGTGCGTTTGTCAATTCTGTGAGTCTTTTTTATATTCAGTTTAGTATTGATTTTTTTTATCTGTAATGTCACATTTCCACCGCTGTTTAGGTTCTTTCTTGGTAACGACTTTTCAACATAACCTTTGTCATAGCTTTTTGATGACGATGTATCGTTTTCTTGTGAGCTTTGGGGGTTTTTTCAACCCACGAAGAGGCACATTCAACTGAATTTACTGTAAAGCACGGCCGTCACAAGATTTTCGCACAGCAGAAATACATAATCACAACATAACATGTAACTTAATAACACATAGGAGCTTTAAAGTGTCTCTCACACACACTAATTAAAATAGCTCACACAGCCTGTAATTGTAGTGGGGACACAGGATGTAATTATCATGCGTACCTGGGCGTTTTGCACACTGTCACGTTTGTGTGTTCATTCAAAGACGTGTTTGTGCACATGTGTGTGTGTGCGCGCCCGCGTGTGTTTCTGCATACATAATCAAAGTTTTCACTTGTGTGTGTTCATTCAGAGATGTACGTGTGTGTGTCTGTGTGTGTGTTTGTGTGCGTGAGGCTGAGGACATTGTTTGCTCATTTATAGGTGTGAACATGTCTCTGTATTTGTTGTATGTGTGTGTTTTCATGTCTGTTTTTATATTGTGTGTATATGTGTGTCTGACTGCGTGTGTGTTTTTTTTGCATTTGGCAGTGTTCGTATAAACGTGTGTATATGTATTTGTCATTTAGTGTATACTTGTACGTGTGCACATAGCTAGACTGTGAGTGTTTTTCTGATTTTCAGGTGGTGTGTCATGTCATGTCTGATTATGTATATGTGTTTTTGCACTTAAAAGTGTGTGTATATTGCTGTATATATATAAAAAAAATATTGGTTTGATTGTGTGTGTGCCTTTTGGAAGTGCATATTTCCATTACTATGTATTCGTTTACCAGTTTATGCTCGACTGTGTGCCTGTGCGTGTGTGTGTGTGTGTGTGTGTGTGTGTGCGTACACACATAAGTGCCAGAGTCACAGAGTGGGTCGCTGTTTTCCTCACTCATAGTGAGCGTCACCATGGTAACGGCACTAGCAGCGCAGTGTGAAGCGGAGCGAGAGCTTGCGGTGCTCGGTGCGATGGAGAGAGACAGAGACTGGTTTCACATGATTGCATGATTGGTCAGACTGGCTGATGATGTCACATATTTAACTGATGATTTAATGTGTCTCCTCTGCAATTTTGCTCTATTTAACCCTTTAATTATGGCTACTTACCACATAAATGTATAAATGTATAGACTTTCTTGCATTAGTGGGTGTGTCTGTTTAATTAAATGTAATTAGCTCAGATAGATCAGAAGTTCACGGCCACAAGAGTTAATGATCAAATCGAAGACCGGGCAGAGCAAAAGCGGAGGCAGAGAGAGCAGAGAGAGCAGAGGGAGGAAGAGAGGTGTGTGTCATACTGAGCATGCTCTTTGTGTTAACTTCCTGCTCTCCTCTTCCTGACAGAAAAGAACCGTTCAGACAGGCCGTTGTTCAACAAGAACGAGAGGAAGACGAGCAGAGGAGAGGCTCTGAATACAGCTGCAGAGAATTACATCCAAACTGAGGAATTATTACAACACTCGGACTGAACTCTGCTCTGTGGATTTTTCTGTTATCTTCTTTTTTTTTTTTTTTTTTAACCCAGCTCTGTTTTTAAGAAAGCGAGTCATTCATTGAAAGAGTCCCCACTGTTTTTATTTGACAGTGAGAATGTGTGACCTCGACATCTGCCTTGGAGATAAAAGACTTGGTACTTTTTCTTCTTTGTAAACCTTTTGGCCGCCAGGTTTGAGAAAAACTCTAGGAGTTGAAGGGAATTTTTTTTTTTTCACTGGCAACTTGAACAGTCTCTTTCGTTTTCTGTTTTTGGCTCTCCATTACCTCACTCTGTCTTTTCCTGATAGCATTTTGTTTCTCATAAAAGGAAGGCAAGGACGTGACAGAGTGAAGTTTCTCTGCCCGAATAGCATTTGAATTCCAGTTTGGCTTTCACAAGGGGACAAATCCTCCTTTGTGTGTGCGACTGAGTGTGTGTGTTTGTGTAGCTCACTGTCCCTCTGCTATACATTAACGTGTATCAGGGGACATAACAGGCCCTGTGTGTCTCTTCTGGGAAAATGGGATCAGAAAAGGACTCGGAGTCACCTCACTCCTCAGTGAGCGGCGTCCCCAACCCTAAGTGCCGTGCGGCGGGCAAACGCCAGGGCCGCATCTCCTTCCACAGCCTTTTCCACAGCAAACGGAGCTCTCGGGGCACCAGGGGCCCCAAAGGAGCAGCAGCAACCCCTTTATCCCATCATCACCAACATCACCACACACAACAACAGCTCCTGCCTTCTGCCCTGAGCTCAGCACCAGCCGCAGCCGCTGCTACTCCCGCAACTGCCACCACCACAGCCACTACAACCCCCCAGGACGCTGCCTCCGGCACCCCATCGAAGCCGCTCTCCTCCAGCCAGCCGTCCCTGGGTGGAGCCCCTTCCTCTGGTGAGGAAAACCTCCTGGAGTGCCCCCTGTGCCTGGTGTGCCAGCCCGCCGACCAGCTCCCCGAGCTGCTGGGGTGCAGCCACCGCTCCTGCCTCTGCTGCCTGCGCCAGTACCTCCGCATCGAAATCACAGAGAGCCGAGTCCAGCTCAGCTGCCCCGAGTGTGCCGAGAGACTGGTCCCGCGACAGGTGGCGGACATCTTGGATGATGCGGCACTGCTGGAGAAGTATGAGGAGTTCCTGCTGCGGAGGTGCCTCGCCTCCGATCCGGACTGCAGATGGTGCCCAGCGCCTGACTGCGGGTAAGAAAATGTCTGTTGTCTTTTTTCAAGGTTTTAGTCAGCTCATCTGTTCCTGTGTCAGCTGCACTATCAGGTGTATCCATCCGATCAGGTATTCACCCTACAGCAATTAGCAGTTTATTTTTTAAGCACATGTAACCTGAGACATTTATATTCCGTTGACTTCTTTTGTTATTAATCTATAAATCATTCTGTAATCCACACAAATGTCATAAAACCGTGAAAAACGCCTGTCCCGAGCTCTGACAGCCCGAGGTGACCAATTCAAATTGCCTGTTTTGAGCAGCCGGCAATCCAAAGCCCAAAGATATTTGAGTTACAGTTAAATAAAAAGATGGAAAAGCAACAAATCTCTAAACTAGAACCTGTGAATATTTGAAAATTTTTGTTTGACAAATTATAAGAAAAAAAAACAATTTCAGGGTTGGAATTGGGATTAGAATGAACTAGGTCATGTAGATTATGAATGATGTACAGGTTAGAGTAAGCATTCAATTTGCTGGTTTGGGCTCATCTGTAAAAGTTTCAGATTTGTTTGTGCCCATCTGTCTGTTTCTGTGATATTATAAAGTTATCTGATCAGAGATTAAGTTGACAAATGTCCAGTAGCTTTAGAGCAATTATGTGCCGGACTGCTTTGTCCCAGACACGATGCCTTTGAGGGTTTTTACTGTGTGCAGTTGGTAAAAACAAATAAATAACTGTGGACAGACAGAAACCAAAATACTATGACTGAGGGGAAAAAAGGGAAAATGTAGCAAAGCCAGAGGCATTTCATTATCTATGACAGTTGTTTTCCGTAAATGCAGGGAATGTTGCCAGAGGTCATTTCTTATCTGTGACAGAATGAATTGCCATTTAAAATTAGATTCTCAAATGCTGGCCAATTAAACAAAATGGGACTGTATTAAGATTAAAATGGGAGCAGGGACCACTTTAACATCTGGTTTTGACTGAACAAGTTGTTCGATACGATCTCATATTAGTTTGCGGAAACTTTTTCTACAGTTTTAAAGAGAGACTCTAGTCACATTGTGCTCACTAACCTTTTCTGCTTTGCTAGTAAAAGGAGGACCGTTTATGTCACAATGACCAGGCAAATAGCTGTAAAATTTTTGTCTCTACTTGTCTATTCTTTCATTTTCCCTTCCTCTTTCTCCCTCTTTTTCCCTCTCTGACACACAAAAATCACCCGCACCCATTTCTGTGGTAATTGCCTGGATTTCAGGGCCAACGGTATTACCTTGAAATCAAAATAAATGACTCTATTTCTCCGTCAGGGGCCAAAAGAACAGGAACCAGTGTTAGCTAATCAGTGAAAGACAGGCTGAGAAAGTTGAATTCGAAAGTAGGAGGAGAGAGGCTGTAACTGGGTTAGAGGGCTGCGAGCTCGCCCTGTGGTCGGAGGAGGGGGGAGTCAGACGGGTTTGGAGGAATAGGAGTTCTCATCTGGTTTCTGGAACAAAGGAGAGGCGTTTGTTTCATCATAGAAATCAAGAGTGATTCATTGTGTTTGTGTTTCTGTCTGTCTGTGTGTGTGTGTGTGTGTGTGTGTGTGGGAAGGAAAAATGCAGGTATTCAGTGATATTTTTCTGTTGTGGTTTTGTACAATAATACTGGTTCTGCCACAGGGAAAGACCATAGTGTCTGTGTGGTATCTTTGCATAAATCTGCCTATATGTGACTGTTTGTGTGTGCTTTTCTGTTTATTCCTGTTTCTCCATGACAGTGTGTCGTCACGTCCCCTACGTACGGAACCTATAGGGTAGAATATTTTTTTAAATATTTTACATTTTTTTAAAAAAACTCTTGTATACATTCAGGAACATTCAATAGGTCCATAGGCTGTGGAACCTGAAGCCCTTCTGTCCTAAGGGTGCCACAAAATGTGTACAAAATTGCCAGTTCGACTAAATGGTGGCACGGGAGAAAATAGAGGAAATTCAAATGAATTCAAAATACTTTTTCACCAAAATTTGGTATCAATTGGCATATTCTGTGGAAACCAAATATCAGTAACAGATTTTGTATCAGTACTCTGAATGACTTGCTCTGACCTCTGTTTTTCTGAAAAATATTACCAATTCCTCCAGATGTAAGTTGAATCAGGTTGGGGTTTTTCACCGCCTGTAGTGTGTCAGACCACTGCTGAACCATGTGAGCGATGAGTAACAGTGAACATCCTTTTCTGTTTTTATAGTTCCCTCTTTTTGTAAGAGCTGCTATGTGTTCAGCTAAAAACTGAGCCCGAGCAGAAATCTATAAGAGTAAATATTGTTTCAGAAGGTTTACGTGTGTTTATGTGCCTATGTTACTTTCTCTCTGCACTGAGTGAACACTCTGATTATAGCCAGCCCCCATAGACAAAGGTATGGATTTTAGGTTTAAGGGTTGGAATTGGGGACAAGTTCCCGGTTAAGGTTGCAGTAAGTCATGGAAGTTTTGAAGATCACGAAGGTTCAGATAAGCACACAATTAATTTTAAAAAAAAGGAAACAAAACCAAAATGTGTGTTTGCAATAGCAGTATTGTATGAGGAGAGGTCGACTGCTGACCTACACATTTACCGGGACAATCCCCCACTTTAAATCAGAAAAGTTGAGTAGGTCCTAATAATTATTCACCACAGAAAGCCGGGGCTGGAGAACGAGAAACAGCACTGTCAACACAAACGCACAGCTGTTGGCAGCTTCAGACTGTACGTCACTGGGGAGAAGGCTTCCACAGAAATAATGCAATAAGTATGAATTTCTTCAGTATTACTGAGAATTGAGTGTTTATAGCTGAGGATTTGGCTACTTAAAACCTGATCCCTTTTGGTTAGATAACACACGATAGCTTTACGATCACACGGAAATCCTGATCAGAAAAGCTCATTGGCAAAATCGAATGAATCTAGAGGCTTTTCCTCACCACTGTAGATGGATATCTACGGCCAAAGCAGTGACACTTCACACAGAGCAGAAACACAGTCTTTCATTGTCTCATCGTTTTTTTCAGCGCATCGCAAAAGAGAGGAAAACAGATCCACTTCTGCTCAGGAAAATCTAGGTTCTGATAAATCTATCCGACTGCCCCTCTTCACCGTCGTAACACAGTTGTTCACGTCTGACCTGCCGTCCCCGTCCGGCCAATGAGGTCTCAGTCTTTCTGATTGTCAGACCCGCGTATCCAGTGAGAACAAAGGGTGGCCCTCTGCCGTCTCCTCTGGCTGTCAGTTGCTATGGCAACTGTCGATGCAGCACAGAGGGAGCGTTGTCAGGGGTAACGGGAAGTGAGACTTAATTAACCATATCAATACGTACTCACTGGACTCGGTGTACACGTGTGTCTGTCAGTGTTCTGAATTTCTGGGCCTTTGTTGTTGACTGACAGGTAATGCTTGCGTTGTTTTTCATGTTTCTCTGTGAGTGAGTCAGACTGACGCACATTCAGTTCACCCTGGTGTTAGATGCAGCCTCGTACTAGTGCGCATCAGTGTGTGTGTTCGGGTAGTAACACTGCATTTATTGGCTCGGCAGGATTCCCAGGTGGCTTTTGGTGGAACCGAGCACTGACAGGACTGTCTGTGCATGTTTCCTCCAAAAAAACGCTCCCTGTGCTGCAGCAGAATCCACCGGTCATGAGACGGACTTGACGCGGGATACTCTCCCCGTCAAAAGCTGTGGTTTGGCCAACTTTCCTTTGTGCCACAGCAAGTCCCGAGCTCACGAGCCCAGAAGAAGAGCACAAGCGCTTTATGTTTTTCAGTTGTCGTGTTTTTAGCCATGCCAGCGGCACGGCTCTGTCGGATGGATTGCCATGAAATTTTCTTGTCTTCTAGAACCGTCAATTACAAGTTTGCCGTGTTATCACGTCTTCCACGCTCCTCTTCCTTTTGATAGCATAACTTGGAAACACGACTGATGTGCTGAAAACTTGGCAGCATCTTTGTTTTGTCAAGGTACAAAAAAGGCCAAAAAAAAGTTTAAAACCCCGCCTTCTTTTATTATCACTCCTCCAACATGTTTTCTCCCACTTGGTTTAGTGACAATATTTCATGACAGGCCTCATTTGTGATTTCTCCAGTGATTGACAACCTCTGAAATCTCAGTTTTTCTCCCTCTGTTCAACGTCCTTTGTCCTTATTGTTACAAAATGCCAACCTTTTTTCTATTTGTATTTTTTATTTTTTTTTACCATTACTTGCTTTTTAAAGTGGGCTGGCTGAACTTAATCGCACAACAATGGAAAGGTTGGTCTGGTACAGTTTCAGTGGGGACTTTTCATGAAGTTATTGGAAAAAAATGTGTTTTTACCCACACTATGGAAGTTATGATGTTTTGGGTCACATTTGTTTGTTAGCAGGATATCTATCAAAAAAGTAAAGTTAGGCCAATAGCTAAGGAACAACTCATTTCTTTTGTCGATTTCTTGGCTCTTTTGTTTTGCTTTAATATGTTTGAACATTTTTTTCTGTTTTCTACTGATTAACTGCACTTTCTTGGATTTAAAAAAAAAAAGTAATCCATAACAGAGTAATCTGGCTTGTCACATTCGGTTCTCCCCTGCCCAACACAGTCTGTCAATGCAATTTAAAATTTGACACAGATTACCTGCTCGTTTGCTCTCTTTTAACGTCCCGATGCTAAATACAACCTTTTTTCGCCAGGCCCCGCAGAATCACTCCATCACAGCCGTATAGTCACACACCTCGCCAACTGTGAGCATTCTGCTCCTCTCCGTCTCCTTTCCATTGTGAAATCCATATTGATTGATCTAATCCCTTCTCTTTTCCCTTCTCTCTCAATGTTGTTACTTGGTGATTACCCCATTGATCAAATCTTCTATCTCTCCTCTCAGTCTGCAGAAAGCTTTCATGCTACGTAATCTGCCTATTAGTGGCCATATTGGAGATCCTTTTTTTTCTCATGGAAACTCTGGTTGAGTTAACAGTTTGCACGACTTCCAAAGTTACATCTCAGTTATGCAACAAGTTGCCAAACATGGTGGCTTGGGATTGAATATTTCATTCAGTGTCAGGACCGTGCGGTTGCAAGGAAGTGTATCAACAAGCAGATACAGAGTGCATACTGTATGTGATACAGTTATGCGGAAAAAGCGTCAAATAAAATCATTTAAGTTCAGAGGTTAGGCAAGTTTTGACCACCAAAGCGCTGAAAGACTCATTAAACTCCGAGAGGCAAGCTGAGAAACAGGCTCCTATTCATTTGGTGCATCAGAAATGGTGTATCTCTCTGTAGTGTTCTTGCCACCTGTCAAATGTCAGCCAAGAACTCACAAAACCCATTAGCTTTGGTTTTAGTGAAAAAAAAAACAACAACAACAAAAAAAAAACCCCAACGGTTGATTACTGTGGCTCTTCCCAGTTTTCGTGCTGTGCAGGTAGCGTAGAAAAACGACTTGATAGAGCTCAGGAGCTGTGAATGGCTGCCCACAGTTTTAGATGTGGGTGTCTGGGTGGTGTTCAGACACAGAAGTATGGAGCAGCCTTTTGGGATCAGCAGTACTAACAGCCCTTTCATATTTCACAGAGTCATCTGATGCAGTGTCAGTATCAAAAACCGCACTAATGAAGCTTTAATTTATTGTAGGATTGACAGTCGTTGCCCCATAAAGATCAACAACTGCTGTCATTTCCTGCTTTCATCTTTCGACTTCTTCAGTTACCACGTTACTGAACACTCCTCTCCCCGTCTGTCACTTTCGCTTAGGTTCGCCGTCATCGCCTCGGGCTGTGCCAGCTGTCCCAGGCTGGTTTGTCGCAGAGAGGGCTGCGGTGCTGAGTTCTGCTACCACTGCAAACAGGCCTGGCACCCCAACCAGACCTGCGACTCTGCCCGCCAACAGAGGGCGCAATCCCTGCACACCCACAGCAACCACTCGCCCAGCTACACACAGGAGCAGGGACCTGGTGAGTACCTGGAAAACGGGGCGACTGGATCAAATGTCGGGAACGGACGTCACAGTTTCACGCAAACACGTACGCTGTGCAGATGTGTGTGTTCGCGCTCGGTCCAGACATAAGCAGACAGATAAAATCTTCTCACCCAGCATCGCCGATCTAAGAGCATAATTCACACCTCAACTCAGTGCGCCTCGGTTTTCTCGGTTTCTGTCAGTCTTCATCACATGTTGAACTCCTCAGTCTGTCAGAGCACCCAGTCAAACTCGTCTCAGGTCTGTTGTACCAGGTGCCCAGCATTCCCACCGCTGGGGGGAAGTGTGTGGCGTTCAATCGAGCGGAAGACACGATTTATATCACAGCTGCTCCACTTGATAGTTTCGTGACCGCAGCACTGTGCATCCTGCCATGCACCATTTTAAAATGTCACCATAACATTGCTCAGTCTAAACTCTCACTTTGGTTAGATTTACAAAAAGACATGTTGATTAAATTTAGTGACTAAAGTTCTGCACAGTGAGATTTTAGTCCTCTTAGTCAATAAAAAGTCATCCACCTCAGCAGTTCAACCACGGAAAGATATAGGAACAGCTAGGCTCTCTGGGTGCAGATTTATAACATGCAAAGACAGTATGTTTTTTTGTTTGTTTTTTTTTTAGCAAGCTTGCAAATAATCAGTTTAAGATTTACAGTTTCAGAACAGTTGAGTTTCAGAAAATCAGTTGTGTTCTTGGAGGAAATTTTCAGATCTGGTGGGGCTGCTGGGCTCTACAACAAAATATATATAATTATATATAATTATTAAATGAAGGCAATAACTCTTTTGACTCCTTTTTAGATCGTCATGAACTTGCTTATACTTCTAGACCAGAAATATTTTCATAATGCAGAAGAAGAGACAAATATGCCGTGGAAAGCTTATTGAGGATTTAGGAAGGATTTCTTACAAAATAGTAACGATATATTTTTTTTTCCTTTTTTCTTGACATATATGAATTAATGGTACAACAGAAGGAAATTATTCTTAAAAAGAAACATCAAAATATGTTTTGTCGATCATAGTATTTTTTTGACAAAATTGCAGAAAAAGTTGGTCACTGAGCCGTTAACTGATCACTCACAAGACTTGCAGTGGCATCTGTAGAAATCGCACGATCATTTACGTTTAACCGAAATGCAGTTTTGCCTTAAAAGAGTGACTAATCTTATTTATAGCTTCCACTTAAAAGATTATTGTCATTTTGGGAAATGTGCTGTTTAGTTTCTTGCCAAGATTTAGATGAGAAGACTGATACCGCCCTCATGACCGCTCATTAAACACGAAGCTGCAGCCAGGAGAGGGGTTAGCTTAGCTTAGCAGAATGACTGGAAACAGGAGGCAAACTGTTAGAAGTCTTGCAGTGGTGATGATAGATGCAAACGTAGCACACTACAAATATGCGTGCTTGTGCGTGCAAACATTCTTATATGTGTGTGTGTGTGTGTCTTTAATCGCATTTTGATTAAAAATCTATAAAGTAAATCCCTCCAGCTGCCCTCAGTCATTCTTCACTCTCTCACTTCTTAATTCGCCACTTCCAGTCTGCCCCTCTCCGCCAAGTATTCAGAAGAACTGAAAACAATCCAGGCCGCTCCCTCTCTGTCTGCCTGCCTGTCCGTCTGTCTGTTCATGCCTGCTGCTTAGTCAACTGGACACGGACAGAGGAGAAGACATGGGAGGGACAGATGGAGAGAGGAGGAGGAGGAATGGAATTAAGCAAAGGAAGGAGAGGAAAAAAGCAAGGGTGAAAGAGAGACAAGAGGGAGTGTGTTGAGTCATGTTAGCAGAATACAGAGTACACAAAAAGTAGCAAGTTCAAGAGTCTTTTCGAGGTAAAATGCCAAAATGCCCTTTAAAGATCAGAGACCGTTCCCAGCATCCAGAATTTCGAACACACTGTGAAGTTATTTATTTATTTATTTATTTATTTATTTATTGGGGCCTCTTGGCTTTTTTTCCTTTAAAATGCATTAGGGGACAAAGTGCTGCAAAAGTTCAATCCATTACTCTAATGAGGTTTGATATTGTTGCCAAAAGAATAGGAAAAATAAAACAACTAAAGGGAGCAATTGTAATAGAATTTTGTTTTTCTTAAATTTAAATAATTTACACTCTTTTTTTTTTTTTGGCTGAATCTTATATGTTCAAGGACATTTATTAGTATTATTATTTATTTATTTATTTTTACTTTGAAGCTAATTTTTAACCGCTTTGAATCTGCTCTGCACAGTGCCCACGCCTTAAATTAATTTTAAGTGGTGTAATAATTTTAACCATCTTTTTTCTGTCTCCAGCTGATGACATAAAGCCCTGTCCTCGCTGTGGCGCCTACATCATCAAGATGAATGATGGGAGCTGCAATCACATGACCTGCGCCGTATGCGGCTGTGAGTTCTGCTGGCTCTGCATGAAGGAGATCTCCGACCTGCACTACCTCAGGTAGCACTATATCCCTTTTTACTGTTGGTGTCAAGCGATGTCTACAGTAGACATACATGACATTCAGGCAAGATTTCAGCTCTAGTCTTATTAGGTCTAAGTGCTGCCTTTGACACAGTTGACCATGCAAAAGACCGGAGAGCCTCTCTGGTACAGTGCTAAATAAAGTGGTTCAAGTCATATCTTCAGGACAGAAATAATTTTTTTCTCAGTTGGTAATTATGCGATGGAGCGGACCAACATTATATGTGGGGTTCCCCAAGGCTCAGTCCTTGGACCTCATCTCTTTAACATTTACATGCGCCCATTGGGCCACATTGTAAAGAAAATCAATAACATCAACTATCATAATTATGCGGATGACACCCAAATTTACCTTGCTCTCTCACCAAGTGACTACAGTCCCATAGATTCCCTCAGCAAGGCAGCTGAACAAATAAATTAATGGATCTGCCTGAATTTTCTGCACCTAAATCCAGACAAAACTGAGATAACTTCCTGCTCATCTCGATTCTCTGTCTCTGAAAACCAAAATCCAAGTCACAAATCTCGGTGTCACAGCCATGTCAAATCAACTACAGAGTCTATATTCTACAATCTGAAAAACATATATGTATGAAATGTGCTGTACAATAAACTTGCTTTGCCTTTGAAATGTGTAAATTTAAACCTTAACTCTCACCTTTTTTCCTGTCTGTGCATTTCCTCCCTTATCTTTCACTCTCCATTTTCCCTCCTCTCTTCTTCCTCACGTCCATCAGTCCATCTGGCTGTACATTCTGGGGGAAGAAGCCTTGGAGCAGGAAGAAGAAGATTTTGTGGCAGCTGGGAACTCTGATCGGAGCTCCAGTCGGCATCACCCTCATCGCCGGCATCGCCGTTCCCGCCATGGTCATCGGCATCCCTGTTTACGTTGGCCGCAAGGTAAGAGACCGCAGAGGAAGAAACTTTGGCTCCCACATTAGCACCAGCACTATAAACTCTAAACTTCTAGTGAGGGGTGCAGTCCTTTGAGTGATCATGTCAAGGGTCCAAGATATAACAACAGTGCAAAAATAGAACTTTAAATGACTGCATGTTTGTTATTTAAAATATAACTTAAGACAAATCAATACTTTCACATAGATTAAGATCCGCTACTGTTTTTACTTTTTTGTTTACACTTTTTTTTCTTTTAATTTCAATTAGCCTTATTATGCTGAATGTTATCTTTTGACTTTTTCTGAATTTGGATTA
This sequence comes from Xiphias gladius, assembly GCF_016859285.1. NCBI lineage: Eukaryota > Metazoa > Chordata > Actinopteri > Istiophoriformes > Xiphiidae > Xiphias > Xiphias gladius. The sequence goes on from NC_053423.1 coordinate 21,408,612, forward strand.
GTCAATTGACAGAAAACTGATAAGCAACAATTTTAATAATAAATTAATTGTTTAAGGTTTTTTTAAAAATTTTTTAAGCAGACATGACAACTATTGAGTGCTTTCAGCTTCATGAATGTCAACACTTTCTTGTTTTCTTTGTATTTTATGGTAGTGAACTGAATACATTTGAGTTTTTATTTTATTTTACTTTTGTTCAGACAAAACAAGACATTTGAAAATGTCACCATAGCCTCTGGGAACTTGTGAGGAGCAGTTTTCACTATTTGCAGACATTTCATAGCCCGAATAGTTAATCCCTTAATGGAGATAATAATTGTAATATGAGTTATACAAGCTAATATAGACTGTTTAAAGTATGCAGTAGCATTGGAGAGAAGTTGTATACTTTAAGTTTAACGAAAGTGAGAAAAAAGACTGATATTTTATAAAGTTCAGCATAATGTAATTCCCTATTTGTGTCTAACTTGATACAAGGTTTAGGTTTTGGTGACTCGATTCTGACCTGCATTTCCTGTTACCTTTTTATTTTTTTTTGTTTGTTTATTTTTACAAACGTATTCTTCTGACTAAAGACAGAGTTCAACTATAATTTTCAGCCAGAATTGTTTTAAGACCCACTTTCAAACTAAATCCTGGAAAGAAGTTCAAAAAGATGAGAAAAGGAACCAAAAATAAAAATAAAAAAATTACATGAAATGACAGCAGAGAGAAGTGGAGGGGACTTTTTAAATAGAAACAGATGAGGTGCGTTATGAAACATTATTTATGCGTTCATAATCTTAAGGTGGAACACTGTTGTCTTTATACGAGTCTGCAGGCATTAGAAGTGCACACTGATACTAAAAAATGTCTGCTTTTATCTTTTTCCTCCTTCGTTGCGTCGTAGCTTTTCACACTGATCAACATTTTTTTTTTTTTTTTCGTCTTTATGTTCAGTTCACTCCACACTTATGTTCGGCCATACGGCTACAGAAACCAGAAGTGGAAAACCACAGAGTTGTGGCAACGCACAGATATAGTTTACAGTCAATCGTCCAATGGTATTTATCTGGAATTTACAGCCTTGCTGAAGAAAAAAACCTTTTTCTGTCTGGGTTTCCTCATGTTGTCGTCATTTAGAAAAAGTGTTAAAAGTTTTCCTGGAATGACAGAAAATATTTTCAGTTCCTTATACAAGACCACAGAGCAGTTTCCATTCACACTGACAATCCCACTGACCTAAAAACAGACTCCAGTGTCTCAAAAGTAGATCCGACTTCATCCAACTGATGAAGTACATAGAGCACAGACCTTTGTTAAGTTAGGGTCCTTAAAACATCTGCAAATTCTCAAATTATCTAAAGCTGATGACTTGACGTTATTAAATCAACTTAAATGTGTTAATAAATTCATTAAGAAATATTTACAGTTTTGTTTTTCCTTAAGTTTTATATTGAAGTTCCCATTAAGTTAGACATATATAGTGGTAAATCTTAGTTAATGACCTTGAAAGATTCACATGAAGTGAATGGGACCAGAAACATTCCTGAATGAAGCTGCTCCTCTGTCTTGTTCTGCTCACTTTTACTTCATAACTTTAATGGAAAAAATGCCTGGGTTTGGGTGTCTACTGCTTGGCTGTTAAATTAGTCTAAAATCAATCAAATATTGCCACGTAGCAATCTTTAGAAGTCATAACTCGCACTTTTGAAAACCTGCAGATATGCTGGAAACCCTCTTTTGTCTCCACAAAATATTCATATGGCATTTTAGAGAAAAAAAGAACAGAGAGACAAACAGCATTTTGCTAAAAGACAATTGTCTTTGAGGTAACTACAAGAGAAAGGAAGTTAAGTTTTGGCTGCACATCAAGATAGTGTAGCACTCTCTTGTGGACAGAAATGAGACTGCATGTTTAATTTAAAGCCTGTTGAAGCTTTGGCACAGTGTGAAGCAACAGGAGGGGTTAACTACTTACATTAACTGGAGCCTTTGATACAGTAGCTCACCCACACACTGTTTGTTTGCTCGATCTTCACATCTCTTTGGGTCCTTTCGGAAAAATTTACAGTTTCAGTGCTAATGGAGGTTTGCGAGAGAAGGGCTGCTGCCTTGTTCCACTGTGACAAGTCAAGACAGATTTGATTCTTTAAGAAGTAGAGCTGTCTGAAAGAAATGGGTCTGCGGTGGATGATATATAGTGAATCCCTGTAGGAAAAGCTTGCTGCATCGTCGTTGGGTAATGACCTACAGTAGCTCAACAGGAGTGTGTGGGACACACGGATGATTTCTGTCTTTACGTCTTTTTTTGTTTTTTTTTTTGTCATTTTAAGTTTGCCAAAGGTCTGATGTCCCCCAAAACAGAGCCAAACTTAAACCTTCACCCCTTCCCCGTGTTCAGCTGCAGTTCAGTCGTATCGTGAAGTGTTTGTGACGCACGTTAAACCGTCTGTCTCCCTCTCCTGTGCCGCAGATCCACGCCCACTACGAGCTGAAGAAGACGTCCCGTCACAGACGGAACCTGGCCATCACAGGAGGCGTGGCCCTGTCAATCATCACCGCCCCTGTCATCGCAGCCGTCAGCGTGGGTAAGAACAACTCGAGAGCACGACCGTCATCTGTTACGCCTCGTGAATCTCCGAGGCTGACGGCCGAAACTAACCAAGGACAGTTCGTTTTATCAGCGTCTAGACACACTGCTGCTCATCGCTTAAAACAGGGGAAGCGCTTCGATCCAAAATGAAAAAATCAATTGTGGGGGGGGTAATTTATGATTTAATACAATGTATGACACAAAAAACCTCTCTACAATGATCATTCAATGATTTTTCTTCAGTGTCCTCTGCGAAACACGAAAAATATAAATTACAGTTAAAGGTTCACATTCAAATTGGCCAAAAGGGGGTGAAACTTGTTTCATCGAATCAGCGTTTTTGTTCCTGTCCCCTCTTCAGGCATCGGTGTGCCCATCATGTTGGCCTACGTGTACGGTGTGGTGCCCATTTCTCTGTGTAGAGGAGGGGGCTGTGGTGTGAGCAGAGGGAAGGGCCGAGGCGTACGAATTGACTTTGATGAGGACGACGGACCAATCACAGGTGAGGACACTAAACTGACAAGAACATGTCCTGTGACCAGGACTTCAGTCACCAGATCTTCAGAATTGGCCATTAATTGGATCCTGCAATGTATTCGGTTGCTCTCTAATTCTGCAGTGGCGGATGCGTGGCGAGCGCTCAAATCCCCGAGCCTCGGTGAGAGCAGTCTGGACGGGGCAGTCAGCGGTCTGAGCACCACCTCGCCCAGTGAGGGGCTCTCTCTGGCCCCTGGGACTCTGGGTGACACGCCACACTTCAACACCTTGGCAGGAGGGGCCCTGGGAACCCGCACCGGCAAATACAGCAGGTGAGGATTAGGGGTGAAGTAAGTGGAGAGTAGCTGCGTCTGAGTCCTTTTTCCTGCTCTGCTCCGTTCTTTCTTTCTGCGCTAATGAAGCAGAGTGACATTTGTTATTCATTAGAAAACGCATTTTGAATGGTTCCATACTGAGACATTTCTGTTTATTTCAAGACAGGAGGCGATATGGGTGACGATAAACTAAATATTATAATATTTATCTCTTGGAAATGTTATTTCTCTTAGTGGCTTGTAATACTCAATGAGTGGCTTATAATGCTCTTTGACTTACAGTAATAATTTCTTTGACTTAAGTTTGAAGTTTTGTTAAATCTTTGTTAGTTTGGTTTAGTCTAGAACCAATAAATCAATAGATCTTAAATCAAATTTTTTTGGTCACTACTTGTTTATCAAATTGAAAGGAGACGTAACTAACAGGAGAAAAAACAAGACGTCTTCTGCAAAAAGCTTTATTAATGGTAATAATACATATTTCATGGTCTGTGTGCATTGCAAACGCTGGTTAATTTTTTTTTTTCCATGCTAAGTATGGATAGAACAGTAGAACTGATCGTTGTGGGTGTTTGTGTTGCTCCAGGCTGGAGGTTCAAGCAGGGGAGTTGGCTAAAGAATCGGCCCAGAGGGAGACCGGCAGCCTGGGAGCAGGGAGCGACTGTGCCAGCACCCGAGGAATGGCCGGATCCATCATCTCCTCCTACACGCTACCTGACAGGTGAGACAGGAGGCTTCTGTCTTCTTCTGTGGTGTCTTTGAGCTCCATCTGATCCCTGATTTTTTTTTTTTTTTCTTTCCCCCTCTTGAAATTTCCCTTTTTCTTATTGCATCACCAACGTGTTTTGGCATCTTTTCTCTCTTCTCTGTGCCATGTTATTCCTCTCTTCTTTTTACACACTTCACGGGAGGTTTTTTTAGTTGCCAAGTTTGGATTTGGATGTGATGTGATTGAGATAACAGGATTTAAACTGATCCCATGAATTGGCGTGATCTCGTGTTGCTGTTCCCTCTGTAGCCCATTGGCCCAACGCTGCACAAGTCCCTCTCTGTAATAGAGGCGGCTTTACTCAACAGTAACTAAACCATATAGTGACATGTTTTTATTTGCTTATGGCTGCTGTTAAAAGGAATCCTCATCTGTGCGTGGAGCCAGTTGAACCGAGTCCTCCGATGTCTTTACCTGTGTTAGATCCTCCAGCTGTTTGATAACAACATTTTAAGCACCATACTGGGACTGATTTGTCGTAAATCACGTGTCTCTGCAGGGAGTGCACCAACCTGGAGATCCAGGTGGACATCGAGACCAAACCCAGCCATCTCTGCCTGACCAGCGAAGAGGACCTAACCCCGCCCCCGGGCTCGGCTGCCATGGCGAACGCCTCGGGAGGGGAGGAGCCTCAGGACTGCAGCTCCAGAAGGGGCGGGGCTTTGTCGGGCTCGGCGCTGGGCCTGTCCCCCGGAGTATCAATCAGGGAGGGGCTCAGAGACGTCACCCTGGCTCAGCCGGAGAGCATCCGCAGCGACCTGGAGATGTCGGACACGCAATCGGACGACATCGCAGAGCTGACGTCTGACGACTGTGACTCGCCTCACCCGAAAGGCTGTCACCTGGCGGCCGGCCGGCAGCCCCAGCCCCCCTCCTGCCGAGCCCTGAACCCCTCCACCGAAGGCCTTCACTGTCCCGCAGACAGCAATGTCATCCTCTACGTCTGAGAGAACAGCAGCTCTCAGGATTGCACAAAAAAACGAACTAATCCCCCAACATTTACATTTAAACTCTCCCTTACTTCTTAGCTCTTTTGTTCCTGTTGTCATTTCTCATTTGCTGCTTTTGCGACTCACAGACACCGTCTTAAACACAGACAGCGTTTGTTTACTTTTGTCTGTCTGTCTTATCTATCTACCTGTCAATCTCCTCACTGAGTAAATTGTCAGGGTTCTACCTCTGAGATTTATAAGATGATGATTTATGTTTACTCCTTGGTGCAAAATGCCTTGGCTACTTAAGCAAAAAAAAAGAAAAGAAAAGAAAAGAAAAAAAACAAGAGGTACAAATTTTCCACAAGACATTTTGCAAATCTGAAATTATGAAACAAGGTGAAATGTCACCAAGCACAGCAGAGGGAGAGGGATTATTGGGATGTTAGGCGAAGACGAAGGGGATGATTCTAACAATGTTTGAATGATTGTGGACTTTGTACTCAACTATAGTGGCTTTATTTTTCCTCTTTTCCTCTGTTTATATTCGGATGACCTTGAAATGGTATCATTTGCGTGCATGAGTCTGCATGAGCCATGCCTTGTGTGAAAGATTTAAAGAGAGTAACGCGTTTCTGTTGCACTGGGGAAAGTTAAAGTTTACTTAAAGAAAGAAGCTGCACTTGAATCTCACTTTCCCTGCACAGAGGAGGAGGAGGTCGAGGAGGAGGACCGGGGGGGGGGGGGGTTGAAAATGGGGACGAAAAGATAAGCCCGGGCGTACTGAACTACATAAAATGAATGAGCGAGCTCTGACAATGACGAGGCCAGGCCAGAGGACGCCGCGGTGAAATGCACTAATAGAAACAATTTTATTCTGTTCCGTTCTAGTGTAGGAGCTTTCTCACACACCGGACAGTTTAGGGAAGCCCGTTAGAGAGAAACGGGTTTGTCCTGCCGTTTTGCACTGAGACCTACAACAAACAGACATTTATCATTCAGTAATGATGTTAATCTCAAAAATGCGGGAAACGAAAAGTCCTGCTAGTTTTCACGCCATTTGTAGCTAAATGGGAAACTGTTTGGGACTTTCCTTAGTCCTCAATTATTTGAAGTAACGCGCTTGGGGACCGACTTGAGACAGTTTTGTAGGAGCCGTGTGAGCGTGGAAAGCAACAGAGTCACGCCATAAATAGTTACATCAAAGGCAATGCAACTTCCGACTTAGGTTTAGATTCACATGTGTTGCCTCGAGGACATGTTAACATGGAATACAACACGTACAGGACAATAATGACAAGACAGTGGCACTTGACTGAAATAAAATGCAACATCAGTGACTCTAGTAAAAGTAAAATATTCCCTGAAAAGGCGCCTGATTTATAACTTTTTGCTAATGCGAATGTAATAACAAACGTAAACACAGATGGACAGTTTAGGTGGTACTTTGCCTCTGTTTTCTACATTTTATTATGCCTTCCTTTTTACATTCAAATGCAACTTGGCAGCCGTCTCTCAGCGTTTCTCTGTTTGTTTGCGTCAACGTTGACGGGACAAACCACTTTTGAAATGTTCAGCTTGACAGCTCGTCCTTGACCCGGGAAACAGTATTTTGACAAAAAAATGCAGCCTAACTCAAGGTCCACTTGCTGGCTTTTTTTTTTTTCCGGAGTTTTGAACCGCGTCTTACCGTCTTCCTCAGCGGATGAGCGCTGTCAGTATAACAACCGGGCCAACTATGTCCACTGAGGAAGACATTGAGATGTGATTGAAAGCTCTCGAAAAAGCTGGTGAGTGGACCTTGAGTTAAGATTTTTTTTTTTTTTTTGGTAAAATTTTTACAACGATTTTTGTAACAGAACGGGTTATAAGCTGTAATTCATTGCAGTCTATGCTACATAAAAACATTGTAACTAACGATTTATTTCAATATTGATTAATTTGCTAATTATTTTCTCTATTAAACAATAATCATTTTTTCTATAAAATGTCAGAAAATAATGAAAAATACTCCGAAAACCTATTCAGATTGCTTGACAACTGTCCAGAATCCAAAGATAATCAGTTTATTATAATATAAGACAAAGAACAAATCCTCACACTGGAAAAAACTGGAACCACAGAACGGTGGTTGCTGATTCATTTTTTTTTCTTTCCAGTCGACTAGTCCATAAACCCACCAAGTGTTTCGGTTGTAATGTTTGTGGCCACGTTTGAAAAGTGGTCCCCGAAGTTCTGAAAGAATATTTTCCTCGGGTGGGGACTTAGCCGCCGCTGCTCACTCAGACAGTTCTTAAAGCTCTGCACACATGGTGGCCCGTCGTTGTCAGACCTCTCTCCCGCTGCGTGGTTCAGGTGTGTGTCACGTGACCGCACCGGTGTTTTGACAGTTTGGCTGCGTGCCGGCCTTGTAGACACCGGCTGACCAACCACACAACACACGCCGGACTGGTTTCGGTTTCTGACGTGTGAACTGGTTGTCTGACCCACTTGAATGTTGCGCCTGTGTGTGTGTGTGTGTGTGTGTGTGTGTGTGTGTGTGTGTGTGTGTGCGCGCGCGTGTGTATGTGTGTGTGCGTGTGTGCGAATGAATGGACTCCTGATGAATGTATTCATTTGTCCCACTTTGTTTTTTGAATGAGCACTTGTGCACTTTATCTGAATTTAACTCGTTTAACTTGTTTTGCTGTTCACCATCTGTTGCTATAAGTCAGTTTACTTCACTTGCATACAAAAGTCTGTGGTACAACCAAAACAAATCACCTACCAGAAGGCCTTTTATGTCGGATGTTACTTGAGAAGAGTTTTGGCTGAAAAACATTATATAACCATTTTTGAGAATAAATGCTTTGTCAAGTTTATCAATCGGTATTTTTAACTTAAAGGGTGTCCAAGGTTTCTATCAATTTTGTGATGCACTATAATGATCTTTTTTTTTTTTATATTTTCTTCTATTAATTTATGTCGTATTAATCATCTTTCGTCGGTCAGTGTCACTTTTGGACATTTCATTTCAGAGCCAAACATTTCAATTATTGATGCCAATAAGCTCTTCTCAATCATACTCACTAGCCAGACTTGTTTCTTAGCTTTGTATCACCTCTGTGCTTCTGTTTCAAAAGGTTTTCTACCAGGTTTTCCTTCCTTCAACCCACAAGGAATCGACCTGGGGACCTTTTTCCATCTCAGAGTAGCTTTATGGATTTAGCTGCTTATGTAACTTAGGAGTGCTTTGTTTGGTCTGCACTTATCACTTGTTTCTGCCTGGCTGCCTGTGAGAAAACACACGAATGTACCGTGGACGGAAACCCAAACTTCCTGCAAGAGTCTGAATGAGCGTTAATGGAAATGTCATATTACAAACACAGGTGTTCCCGTCTTTATTTGAAAAGGTTTTAGAGTATATAGATAGCAATATTTAAGTGTTATTATACTGTTTGTGTATTTCCTGTTACTGTTAAAGCTCTGCCTTGTGTGGGGTTGTACATGCAGGACTGTGAGAGCCAACTTGTGGACTTTTGAGGGGAAAAAATAAATAAACACAATCTGATGTTGCAAGATGTTGAGTTGTCTTTTAGAAACGGGGTTTTCATACGTGCGTTGTAATTTACATCACTGATGAAATATTGTAGCCTGTCCTAAGCAATTTGACGGGACTCAGCGAGGTCATAACAATATAAAAATGAACAAAATACTCCTGAGCAATGAGGGAGGGAAAAAAAAAAGAGTGAAACTAATTTTAACAGAGGACATTTGAACCTGTCAAACACAGGTGAAGCGAATAACATTATTAACTGATGCATTGCGTTGCAATATCTGGTGGAAGGGAGCTGTTGTTAGTGGCATCAGCTCCACCTGTGGCTTTGACACTATGACAACTCCGCAGTGAAGAAAGGTCCGTTGGGGGAACGACAGAGAAAGTCCGGGAGCCTCTGCAGTAGAGAACCGGTTCCAGGGAGGCTTGGGATGTGTCGTTGTTTCAAAAGGAAGAATGTTGAGGGAAATGATGTCGCCATCAATATGCAGTGTGTCGTGTTGGGAAATCGAGGTGTACACATTTGGCCATGGAGGACGTGTGGTGAACACACACACACACACATCTGGTGAGAAGGAATATTCTGCTTGGGAGCAGATTTCTAAAATGTGTTGCTGCATGAGCTTTCCCCAGTCACAAGGAAAATCCTTAAAGTTTTTTTTTTTTTTTTTTTAATGAAACAGCTTAAATGAACCATTTTTTTAAGGTTTTTTTTTTTTTTTAAAGAAAATCTCCAGAATGAAAAGAAAAAACACCTGAAACTGAAACTCCTCAAAAACTCTTCACAGCTACATGCTGATACAGCTGATGTTTGTTGATGGTGATGTTTTGTAAGAACTGTTGTCACAGAGAAACGTCAAGTCTAGAAAACCAATATGTGGACAAAACATTCAGATTGAAATACAGCTTTCACACATTATACTTAATAAGGGTTTGAATATTTAAATGCAGGAGAGACCTGGACGTACTAGCCAAGGCGCCAGGAAAACTCCCTATAAATTCCACCAATTCCAGGCTGAGGTTAAAATTCTCATGTAATTTCATATGCACAAAGTGTGGCAGACAGGAAGACTTCAGCAGGGAGGTGGAGACCATTACAGACCTGTTTAAAGTTACAGGGGTCACACAGGGGTCAACCAGGATCAGATTAGCGTGTTGGTATGATCTTGGTATAAATTGGCATTTTATTAGGAACACCCAGACGAAACTAACGTCTAACCCAACAGTCCTGCAGCACATCGTCCTCCGTGAGGGTTGCGATGTTAAATTTCGATTGAATCTGTATCGCATCACACAGAGCGGCGTTTCTGTCACTCGGCCTACCCTCATTCGTATGAATGGAGTGGACAAAATAATCCAAGCACCCGCCCGGGCAACGCAACACAGTTCGACAGCGCCACAGACCAGATCCTCCAAAGTCATCTTAAAGTTGAATCGAGGCCTCTTTAACACAGACTCAACACAAACTGAACAGTATAACCTTCATGAAGGGACAATTTATTGCAGGTCTGTTGTGTTAGACTGCATTAGTTTTAGCTGGGTGTTCCTAATAAACTGCCAACTGAGTGTATATCCTAGTAGAAAAGCATCGAAAACATCCCTGAGTATGGAAAAAATGATACGCACCATATAATGACATATTGCTTTTGCATTATCTTCTTATTTTTTTTTTTTTTTTGTGATGACAAAACTCACTGCATTACTACATATTTATATAATAATTTGTAAAGCCCACAGTCCAATCCAGTCGGCGGCAGTAATTCCCAGTATGATGCCATAAGGAAGAAGAGAAACTGTCGAGTGGCTTCACAGCACAAGAGAAGAGGAAGGAGGATGTAAAAAAAAATTCAGGGGAAAGTTGGGAGGTGCAGGAGGGAGGAGGAAGTAACATGAATAAATATAAAATATTAACTAACACAATTGATAAAAAAAATTATAAGGAATGATTTGTGAAGGAGAAGAAATTTTAGACTGTGTTATGCTTCACATGCTGAGAGGAGGGAACAGATACTAGGTGTTAGCCGTTTTTGGTTTCGGTACCTGAGGAGAACCGACCCACAATGTCATCGCAATGAAAAGAAGTTGGATTCCCGACACAGACTCCGGTCCGGTTGGTGGCGCTAATGCGTAATCACGTAAGGAAGCAGAAGAAGAAGAAGAAGAGGAGGAGGAGGAGGCGGAAGAAGCCGTGTTTTGCTCAGCCGTAAAGCAGAACGTGTGGCGTCGGAGGAAGGTTAAAGTGAATCCTACAAGACGCCGTAGATAAAGGTATTTATCAGCATTTTAACAGCAGGTTATGTACTTTTATACATCGTAGAATCTATGTAGTGTCTGAAAATAGTACTGTGTTCAGTGTATAATGGTGTAAATGGTGTTGAATGAGAGCGGCCTGTCGTTAGCATGGACCGACTGTCATTGAAGGAGAACCAAGACCGCGGAAGAGTTCGTAACGTTTCCTACAAAAACCCGATCTAGCCCGATCACAGATTCATCAAACAGTTGTACATAATCAGTGCCTGTATAGACAAATATTCATGTTCGGGTATTTGTACAGTAAAGTAGTTATTCGATAGCTATGTAGCTACCTATCTACGGGCAGCTAGCTGGCTAATAATAACAGAGAAGACAGAAAGAAGTGTATTGGAGTCTTATTACCAGATAGTAATCAGAGATCAATTGAGTTTAGTTTTAAAAGCAGCTGTAAAACACTTAAATAGAAAATGTAGATGCATAAATGTATCTTATATTTATGCATTTATGCAGCAGTTTTTGTTGTTATCTTGATTCTGGGGTGGTCAGGGCCACTATGGGAATAAGATTGATAAAAACGCGTGTTTTTAGCTTGTGTCCTGCTTTAGGTGGAAAGCTTAACTTAAATCAACACACTCGGGGCACCAGGTCACATCTCTGAACTGCTAGTCCCCTGTCCCACCTCCAGACCCCTCAGACCTGCTGGCCAATCGCCTCTCTCCATTCCAAGCACCCAGTTCATAACCAAAGGAGTTCGAGCACTTCCAGATGTTGGCCCTAAATTGTGGAGTAGTCTTCCAGTCACTATTAGATCTTCCCCTTCCACTGATATCTTTAAAACGCGTCTAAATACCCATCTTTTGTTTAGGCTTTCACTTGTCCTCATGAAGACATGACTGACCACACTCTCACGCTTTTATTTGTTTTGTTTTTTTTGGTTTTTTTCACTTGTTCTCTGTCCATTTTATTAATTTGTTTATATCCTCTTATTTACGTCTGTGTTCGTATTTGATTGTAATCGTTGATTAATCCCAATTTTTATTCTCTCTGTAAAGCACCTTGGTCAGCCTTTGGTGTTTTTACATGTGCTCTATAAATAAATTGATTCGACGTGTTTCAGAATCCACCATTCCATCTTTCAAACAACAGTTTTGTAAGTGGAGGTGTTAAGTGGCCGTTATCTTGTTTTTAAAATAAATCCAAAATTAAATTTCAGACCGCAGGCTGTGAAGAGTGGGAGCGGGAGGGACGTGGAGCACCTTGCTCTACTGGCGAAACTGGTGATTTAATCTACATAATGCGGTGACTCTAAGTAGAGTGGTCGTCCGTAATCTGCATGATTGACCACTTCTTTGCCTGGGGTTCATATTGGTGTTGTGTAATAACCAAGCAGTGCAGCTGATCTATCCAGTAAAGTGTTTGTGAGCAAAAGAGACGTTGGTCACCATCATCTCCTCTCCTCCTCCTCCATCATCAGCATCATGCCGTTCGTGGACGTGCAGTCGCGGCTCGGCATCAGCCTGGACCGCTGGCTGCTGGTGCAGAGCGGGGAGCAGCCCAACAAGCGGGCGGCACGCTGCCATGCCTTCGAGAAGGAGTGGATTGAATGTGCTCACGGCATCGGGCAGACCCGCGCCAAGAAGGAGTGTCAGCTGGAGTTTGAGGACTTCTATGAGTGCATGCACAGGCAGAAGACGGTGAGTGTTTTGGTCTGAGGCGGGGATTTGTTAATTATTTTGCAAAGTGTTGACAAAATGTTTTAACCCCACTTCAAACTCTCTTAATACAAATCTGTAAATCCAAAACTTGCTGTATTTTTGCATTCGGCTGAAATGAAATTATTTTAACCAACTCTTCCTTTGTTTATGTCTGTGTGCACTTCCTGGTATTGAACTCATAAAATGCCTTTGAACAGGAGTGCTCACCTGCCACCAGTCTGAAACCCAGAAATGTTGGACTTAACTATTAATAATGTGTCAGAACCCGACTGTGATCACATTTGTAAGTTTTTAGTTTGAAAGACCAGGGTGCAGATAATGCAGTAAAAGTCACCCACATTGTTGAGGCATGATTTTCTTTTTTCTTTTTTTATAGCTCTCATGTCTAACCCACTATAATTTGGAAGTATAATGGAAATTAAAACAAAAAAATCAATGTACCATTAAGCAATGAAAGTATATCCTATAAGGTGACTGCTTGCGGCTGTTGGGTTTGGCTGTCCCCAGCTGAACCCGCTTCTATAATGGTTTGATCTCTTGTTAAATAAATCCGCCTGTCATCATACTGGCCAACTGAGATGAACCCAATGAGTCAGAACGAAAAGCAGAACCGTTATTAACTCTTCCGGCGTCGTTTCATTATTTTTCTGTCTGTGAGAGAATCTTATGGATGTTCATAGTAAAATCTGGTTTTGCTTAAAGGTAAACCTGCAGTGGTATAATAAGAATTCAGCCCCCTTGGACTGTCTAACATTTAATTCTTTTACAACACTGAAGCGTGGTGGGTTTTTTTGGACACAGATTTTTACTTAAATTACAGTAAAAAAGTACATTTCTGTTATTCAGAAAAACGACCAACCGACCGAAAAATCGGTGTCAGAAAAGCTTCATTACAATCACGGTGTCTCAGTAAAATAGAATAACGATGCTGATTTTAACTTTATCTGAGCTGTTGCTCATTCGATTTTGAGTTTTTTTGCTAAATGAAATGTGCTTGTAAGTTGCTCGTAAAATAAGACGTTATTACATGTAGCTCCCAGTGCCTCAGAGCTCTTATTTTGCCACAACACTGTGTCTCCCAAATTGGCATTTCAGATAATCTGGGCAACGTTAAACTGCCTGGTGTTTCTGTCGAGTTTGGTGCGGTTGATTGGGAGGGAGGAAGAGAAAACAGCATCTCTTAGGCAGGGATACAAACTGTTAGAAATAAATGAATAACAGACGTGTTACCAGACACAAAAACTGCATCCAAGTCTAATTCTCTCAATGATGTGAGAGTTAAACTGAGGTCAGCATTGACAGCAGACTGTGTCAGCAGAGGAGAGATTGACGGATGCTCACGGTGAATGTGCCGCAGCAGCGGGGTCTTTCTCGCCTTGTCTTGCCCCTTAGCTTTGTCTTCTTTCAAAACACAGTGGAGATGAAGCAGGATGAAGCGCTGATTAAAGATGAATGTGAGCTAAGACAACTTCAGGGTTTGACATTAACTTCACATCCATCTCCTTCTCCTTCTCCAAAAGACAATGTTAAAATCACCTTTATCTTTGACTCTGTCCCCCTCAAGACAGACACAGGGAAACGAAAAGGTGGACGGATGTAGACTGTTCTCTTTAATTACCTAAATGTTCTTGTTCCTTCTCCATCTCAGCACTAACCTCCTCTTCCCCTCCTCCCTGCAGCACCAGAGGCTGCATGCGATCCGTCAGCAGCGCGACAAGATGGTGAAGGAGGGGACCTACACGCCGCCATCCTGCCACTCAGGCAAGACAGACCAGTCGCCATGAGGGCACACACAACTGTCCGCAGTTCTGTTCTTGTGTATAGTAAATCAGATATCACTATTTCCTGTTCGCCTGTACAAGTTTGCAAATAAATGTTATCATCCGCTGTCCTCTTCCTCTTATCTTTTCATTCACTCTCATCTCATCTTTTTATTTGCAGTGATACGTGCGCAGACAGAACGAAAACAGTAAGGCTGCAGTTGATTAATCAGCTGTATTTACAGGCTTACATCAACTGTACAAATCTCAGTGCTTCCAAATACCTTTCTTAAGAAGCATAAAGATTAGTATTCATTTGAAGTGAAGCGATACTTTCGCCTTTAATTCAGTTGAGTTTGCTGACTGTTCTGTAAAGGAAAAAAGGTTGACACAAAACTGACCTCATAGAGTGAAACAAACAGAATAAAAGACACCTTCACCTCCACCTGCCACAACAATAAAGTGCTTCTTGGACATTAATGCATCAATATTTCTAATCTAATAATGAAATATGTACTAGTATAATAAACCCACAGGGGCCATTCTCCTGCATTAACTGCATTTTGGTAATAATACTTACATACTTTTACTTAAGTAACATTTTCAATACAATACTTCTGCTGCTCTAACAGAGGACTTCTGCAGCACTGTATTGCTACTTACTGCCTCCTCCGCCATTACAAAAAAACTTCCTAAATAACATCACAACGATATGTAATTTTTGTATAAACATTAGCAGACAAGACTTAATGGTGTGAAAATGTTCCCATAAAACAGCTGGTTGACATTCATGTTTTATTATTTTAAAATTTCAGCATTAGATGTTGAAACTTTAGGTACATTTACTTACACTACTTTTTTTTTTACCGTCTTTTTTTTTTCCATAGTCTGGAAGCCTAATGTGGACTGTTGGCGTAGGCTGTTGTTAATTATTGGGCTGAATAGTGAGGAAATAAATTCAAAATTCCTCACGTTTCCTATGTTTGCACTGTAAAAAAAAAAAAGAGCAGTCAGCCTGTGAGTGATGACATGCAGCAAACCAAAAAGGTTTCACGTAATGACCTGCCCACGGCTGATGTTATGACCTCTGTTGAACGATTTACTGCTCCAGCTGCGTTGGTCTGCAGTGTGTTCGTCTGTGCCTTTGCATTAAATGGAAGTTAAACTACAGTCCATTTTCTTAACCCACTAACCTAATTGTAGTAAATGGTGCAGCGGCTTAGCGAGTAAACGCTCCCGGGGGACGGCTGGACCACTCCGATGAGAGACGGATATGAACTGATGCTCTTTGACATCCTTGATTCAATTACCAGCGTTTGAATCAGGCTGATGGGATTAAGAGGCTCCGCGAGTCGCCACAAGATGGAGCCAAGACCACAGATGATTCATCAGGTAAAACTCAGGAATTCCCAGTGAACTGAAAACATTTCCTTTGTTTTACAAGCAAATATTTCCGTCTTTTTGTTTTGTTTTTTTAGTGGATACTTTATCTCGAAGCTCTTCACAGTTTCATGCCTGCATATACGTTAACCATGTTTGTTAGAAACCCTCAGGTTTAAATTCCCTGGATCATTTGTTTGCGCAGCGAGGTCAGCCTGAGAATAACATATGAGCACAACCCGTAGGTACTGTTGAGGACACTAAGGTCATTTCCTTGGTAATATTAAACCAGGTCTGGGGGGGTTTAATGTTATGAAAAAGAGTTAACATTCTGTAATTACACGTATTACACAGTTTGATTCTCATATTTTTTTAGGCCAGCTCTGGCTGTTCGTAGGCACAAAACCTAATAGATTGAATTCAAATAAAATGAATCTAGTATTCTCAAACAGGATAACATCACTGGCACATAGACAGAATATACAAACTGAGCAGTTAAATATATAAACTCTGATTCTTTGTTTTTTTTTTGTGATTCTTTCAAAACCAGAAAAGTTTACACAATTTGGTTAGTGGCTAGGCCCAATTCTCTTGGTTTGGTGAGGTTCCGCTGGAGGAATTTGGACTCACAACCTCCATATTTCTAAAATTCTCTCACTGACCTCAATTATAGGTTGTTTTGTGTGAGTAATAATTACCGGATAGTGTCTAGAAGCTGAAAACTGTGCAGCATTACAAAAGAAAAAATAAACACGGTTGTGCATTCATACAAAGGAAAGAAACGCTTTACTGTCCTGGAAACCATCCTCTGACCCCCCAGAATTTTCATTTCAGATCAGAGAGGTGCATCAGCGAAATGCTCAAACAGTTTATGTCAGGCCAAACTGAAAGTCAGGGATGTTTGACGCTGCCAAAAACAGACAACTGGTGTTGGACTGGCTTTGGGCGGTTAGATGGTATCGCCGCAATCTAAACTCTGTACTCAGTTCATTGACACATCTTAAAATATGATCCATTAAACTCCACCGAGGTTTTTGACTTTGTCTGTGTGCGCCCATGTGTGGATGGATGTGTTTTTCCGTGAAAAATGACTCACACAGTAAATCTGTGTCCGAAGGCAGTCGGCCTCATTGTTCTCTACAAATCCCAATCGGCCTAATTAAACTGAAAATTACAGATAACCATAGCAGCGTTGCAGAAGATTGTACAGCCCCTAATGGAGGTCCACGACTAACATTGTCACAAGGTTCCAATTGTGTAAATTGTGTTTTGTCACAGCCGAAGGCACCGTTACTGGCCAGTGCATTCATGTCAGGGATTTAATTTTCTGTGCGCTACAGCCCTGTTTATACTGAAAGATAATCAATTCAGCAAAGTTCAATAATTAACTGATAATGAAAGAAGGAGCGGTGCCAGTAGTGAACTTTACCCTTTGTTTATCGAATCAGTTCATGTGGCCGATCGGTCCATCAGCCGCTGTTCGACTAAAACGACAGCAGCACAGATAATCCAACGGTGCCTCGCTCTCTTTGACAGGGCCGATGAGGCAGGATGAGGGTCTGGATTATCCTGCAACACCACCAGCACCACCACCACCCCCCAGCACGCACACAGCATTTCCAGTGATACCCCGTTTGACCGAGTGTCTTATCAGTCTGAGTGCCAGACAGTCTCGCGAAGGACAGACACATCAATTTAAACAAGACCATTTTTCATTAACCGCTCTCACTGGCACAGGTAGAATTCTATCAAAATTGAGTGATAACGCTGTCTCTTGTGTGGTACACCAGACTTGAGGTTCAATAATGGCCCATGACGTGGAGGTTAATTTATTTTTCTTTCAAGAGATGTCAAATAAAGAATAAAAAACCTAACCCAGACCTCAGAGGTTGCAGTAAAATGGAAAAAAAGGCAACAAAACTGTTTTTGTTGAACACCAAATGCTGTACTTTTGCTCAGTTCTAAGTTTATGGTTAAATATACTTTATTTTTATTTTTCCTTGGCAAGTAATGATTTTAAAACAAGTGTACAAGTAACTGAATAAAAGACAGTTTAACATAATATCAGCTCATACTGTAAATGTATAAAATCAGAATAAAAATGTGAAAAATAATTACACCTGTCGATACATAAGCGCATAATTCCCTTCAGAATGAAAATATCGTCCCACATAATAACACGGCCCATATGGGATCCAGGAACTAATTCTTACATATTAAAGAGCAGCAAAAAATGTATGTCAAGAAATCAGCATATACACAATATAAGATGGTAATTATTTGGTCAAAATTGAATCAACAATAAGAAGAAATATAAGTGTTATTTATTTTTCTGCAGTGACCGCACCCGCCACATTAGTGTCCCCCAGGATGCATGAATTTTTGGTAATGACTGTCAATGTAAGCAGAATAAATCTTTTTATTTTTTTTTGTCACTTGGGGGAGGCGCCACAAGTAGCAAACACAGCAGTGGCTGTTGCACATACCCAGTAAACATGCAGCGACGTGATCATTCATCCTGAGTCCTGTTTCTGGCTGCCTGCTCAAAGTCGGGCCAAGTTTCACGCTCCTTTTTTGCTCTGGTTTGGTCTCCACCAACTCCTGAGGTAAGCATCTGACTCCTCAGCTGCCAAATGCTCCGCTGTGACCACCAGACAGCCTCTGGCTGTGCCTGTGATGGGTTTTTTGGTATTTTTTTTTTATTGTTAATGTCTTTGAATAAAAAAAAAAAAAATCAGTGCAGCTTTAAAAACAGGACGGGTGGGGGTTGAGATGCAGGGATCCCAGTCTTGCCTATGCCCAGAGGTCCCCAACAAGACTAGATCCGGTTGAATCAAAGTGCAGCCTACCAACAATGTTTGTGCAGTGTAATTTTTAAAGACGGGTGTGCGTTTGACACGTCAACGACAGACGTAGTAACAGGCAAACCCTGAGCCGTGGAGACCCGCATGTGGTCTGGGACTCCCCCTCCCTTCACATCCAAGGTCAGCCCAATAAGTAAAAACCGTCTCCCCGCTGACTGGACTGGGAGCGGCAGCGGCTCTCCCACCTCCCGCTGCAAGCAAATGCGTTTTGAGCGACTCCCTCTCTTCCTCCAGCTGTTTGGAGAGGGTGTGTGTGTGTGTGTGTGTGTGTGTGTGGGAGGGATTATAAAAACCAAGATTAATACTATCGCTACCATAGCGTGTGATGTAAAAGTGCAGACCGCATCCAGCGCTGCTTCTTCTGCGTAATCCCGAAATGTATGTGAACGAGAAGCCGCTGCAAACATGTCAGTGTGAACGCCCTTTTTTTTCCCCCTCTCCTCCCCAAACATGAGAGAAAGTGTGTGTGTGTGTGTGTGTGTGTGTGTGTGTGTGTGTGCGTTTCGGCCTGGGCTTGGCGGTGCTGCCGAGCCACGGATGATGACGCAGGAGTACAACCGAAATTTCAATACCCGCGACACTTACCACGCTCAAGTGTCGGAGCCGTGAAAACGGCCTAATGAAGAGGAGAAGAGTGAGAGAGAGAGAGAGAGAGAGAGAGAGAGAGAGAGTGTGTGTGTGTGTGTGTGTGTGTGTGTGTGTGTGTGTGTGCGCGTGTGTGTGTGTGTGTGTGTGTGTGTGTGTGAAAGCGGACCGGGAGAGGAGGGCTGGCTGGCTGGTGCGGGGGGGGTGTTGAAGGCGAGTTGAGAAGAGAGAGAGAGAGAGAGAGGAGGAGGAGGACTAGGACAGCCATTACCGTTCGGGATCACGTTGCCTGCTGTTCTCCTCAGCCTCATCCCCAGGCTGTGTGTGTGTGTGTCTGCTCGGTTTCTCGGAGGAAGAAACCCGATCGGCGGAGCGGAAAAAAACATCCACCCTCTTACTCGATCCATCCATCCATCCATCCATCCATCCCTCCTTCCATCCGGAGGAGCGGGAGCGGCGGCGGCAGCAGCAGCAACAGCAGCAGCAGCAGCAGCAGCCCCGGCCTCGCTCGCACTCTGCCCGGATCCCAGAACCGCTGCCGCCCGGTGGAAGGTAAGCGGCTCCGGAGCTACACGCAGCCGGCTGGTGTTTCTGGCTCACGCCGACCAGTGCGCGTCCGACTCACCGCACACATGTGTTGTCAGGACCCGTCGAGTCGTGCGATGACTGATTAATTGTTGAAAATCCATTCTTAGAAGGACACCAATCCAAACTACCCTCTCTGTATTACTATGTACTCACAAGCCACGCTTTAAAATCAAATCACCAGGGCTGCGAACGAATCCTAAATCGCGCCTGTGGGTGAATCGGGCTTCGTACCGTCCTGTCTCGGTGCTGGTTCGTTCTGCGATCGAGCCTCACCAGTAACGTGTTGATCACGGACCCTCACAGACCCACCGACATTCATTTAAAGACATGTCGCTGCTGCGGTTTATGTGGTTTCGGCGCCGTGGTCTCACGTAGTCTGTTACTGCCTGGAACCGTCCGGTTTCCGAGCGCGCTGCTCGTGATTTTTTTTTGTTTGTTTGTTTTTAGCTCTGGAGGGCTGGGTCTGGGAAAGAACCAGCGGTCGGTGAGGGTTTTTTTTTTTCTGGGTCGCGGGAAGGCTGCCGAGGTTGTTCCCGCTGGTGAGAGACTCGGTGCGAGTCACACACGGATAGGTGCAGTTAGGCGGCGTTGTCCACCCGAGCAGGGGCCGTGTGTCGGACAAAGGGACCCGGGCTTCCAGGCTTTCTCCTGCCGGCGTGCGCGGAGCGTTTTGGTCTCCATGTCTGGTGCCCATTCATGCAAACACAGTCCCCTCTTTTCACATCCAAAGAGACAGACAGAGAGAGAGAGAGGGAGAGACAGAGAGAGACACTGGTGACATGGGACCCCAGCTGCAGTTACAACTCTGCTGGATGTGCACAAACACGGAGAGGCTGCCCCTTTTTTTTGTTTTTTCTTTTTTTTGATCAGTGCAATCCCTACTCCGTCATCATCGCCTCCATCTCTAACCTCCACCTGCTGTAGGTTTATGAATCCCAGTGGGCTCCATCACTGCAGGCTGTCTCTCCGTCTCTCTCTGTCCGTCTGTGTGTCTGTCTTTCTGGGGGGAACCGATGCAATTTGCAGCCACAGGGAGAATGAGAGAAAGAAAGAGAAAGAGAGAGAGAGAGAGAGAGAAAGAAATCAAGATTCAGGGCTTCCCTCCTGCTGCTTAGTACCAGATGGTCAAATGCACATCTCCCTCCAGCCTTATGTTGGACCTTCAGCTACCCGGCTACCATACTCTTCAGTCGGATCTGAGACACACTAAGACACAAGCAACCCATTCATAATTAATTTGCAGTTTATACAGGCAGAATTATATTATTAAATTGTCTCATCCACCCATTTTTTCCCCCTGCAACCGCCATAGACACACCCCCTCACTACTTTGTGCTGGAAAAGCACCGACATGTCTCTGATTCTGAGGATAAATGAGCAAATTATTGGTATGTGACATGGTTGTAATTTAATCTAATCAGACGACTCTTTTGAGATAGCATCATGATCTTCGAATTAGGGGATTTCTGTTTGGTTTTGCTCAAATGACTGACTTTTGTCACCAGAGACAAACATAAATTACAGAGGGGCCCTCTGCTTTTTATTTTCCTGTATCAGCTTCGGTCTGATTCATTGATTAGTTGTTTTATTCAATAAAATGTCAGTGGACAATGTCCGTCGCAAGTTCTCCGAGTTCGATTTGACATCTCCAGATTTTGCTTTTTTTTTTTGACTAACAGTCCGAAGCAGAAACGGTTTAAAACCGTTTAATCTCTGCCATGTCAAAAAATGTGCGAAGAATAGGAACCTAGGAAGCAGCTCTTAGGCTCTAGGAAGGATAAAGTTCCCGGGGCCAAAGGTGACACCTCCAAATTGCGTAATTTTTCTGATCAATAGCCCCAAATCCAAAGATATATTTAATATACAATTACCATAAAAAGAAAAGAGAAGAGCAGCAAACTCTCACATCTGAGAGGCTGAAGCCAGCAGATGTTCAGTATTGTTGGTTGATACATGATTTTAATTGTCAGTTCATTGGTTCCCAACCTTTTGGCTCGTGACCCCTGCAAATGAAGCAATGTTTACTTGTTATGACCTTAGCGTGGATGCTGACTATGATCGGTCCAACCAGAGAGTCCTTTTTCCCTCTCGGATTGTTTCATCGGGGGGAATTTTTTGGAGGCCCGATGAGGTGAGAAGGTACATCTGCCACAGAGCAGCAGAAAATGTGAGAAAAAGTTGTGGAGGATTATGGCGCTTGAAAACATGCTGTAAAATCCTTGACTGGATCCTCCGTCCTCCCTCTGTCTCTCTGTCTCTCTGTCTGTCTGTCTAGCCCAGGAGCCGCTGATGGTTCACTCTCCCTGCAGCGCTGTGGCATGCACAAAGCGTCCAATCAAAAATGAAGGAAGAGGACAGAGAGAAACAGAGAGGGAGATTTCTTATTTACGCAGCTGTTATCTTAATGATGTTAACAGTGATGTAGCTGTAAATATTGATCAGTCTGTGTGTGTGTGTGTGTGTGTGTTTGTGTAAGATGGTTGTATGACTACACGTGATCACATCATTCCAATAAGAGCCAGAGACTCCAATCTGACTGTTTTCTATTCTTTCGCTTCTCATCTATCTTATCTTACACTTTTACCCCGTGCACACACTTTTCTTTCTTTTTCAGTCTCTCTCTCTCTCTTTCTCTTTCACAAGGGTTGCCCTTTTTGTCCCCCGCTATCATTTAAGTCAACTCTCTCCCTGCGATTTTAAAGGGAGGAACCGCTCACTCGTCGTCATCCTCTACTTGCTATCTGCACTTTCAGTAACTGGTGTAACAAATCTGCTTTAGATATTCATACGTCATTTATGAGAGCAAGATAAAGAAATGTGACCCAGACGGGAAAAACTAAGGGAAGATCAGGTGTCAAGTTGAGGAGGAAGGCATAAAGTAATGTTGAATAACCAAATTAAAGGACTGGTTTAATATTTTGGTAAATATAGCTATTTGCTTTCTTGCTGAGAGTTAGATGAGGAGATCACTACCATGCTAACCCGTCTGTGTGCTGATGCTGCACTGACACCATATCCACAAAATGGGAAGAACGGGAAAAGCTCCTGTTATTAGCAGTTTGTTTTCGGTTTGTCGACGCTCTCTGTGTTTCTTTTCAGAAGGAGTTAGATTTCGTCACAGTCAAAAAATTCTCTCGGGTGCTTGTACCTACAGGTTGAACAATACGACGTCAAGGTGACATAAGCATGGAGCAGGAGCTGGGCGGCGATTAGCTTAGCTTAGCTTTAGCATAAAGACCGATTCCCACTACCAACACCTTCAAAGCTCACTAGTTCACACCTCGACACCTTGTTTGTTTACAGGGAGTAACATTAGCTAGTTGTTTCCCTCTGCTTCCGGTCTTTACGCTAAGCTAGGCTAATTACGTCCTGGCCCTAGCTCCGTATTTAGCGTACAGAAAAGTAAGGGAACAAGCGTATTTGCCAAAAATGTCAAACTATTCCCTTAAAGTTGGAAGATGAGGGTTGGCGGGCGTTGCTTCGTATTCTGCTACCATTCAGATTCTGTGACCCAATTAAAAAACTGTAGCTACGCTGCAACCGGAAATGTTTTGATCACCGTCGCGTGTGGTATTTTGATAGCTGTGTTTGTGCATACACAGAGATGGCGCCTCGAATATTGATTTGGCCGTGAAAGCAGAAACCGGCGGCCATATGACGTGGTCACAGCGTAAGCGTGGAGCCGGAGCCAGGAGGCGACAGCTAGTCTGTCCAGGCTCAGACGGATTCAGAGGCAGATGGCGGGGATTTCAGAAACTGGGTTCCAGTAGTGTACGGGTCTTCCTGCAAAGCACTAACACCTGACCTCTCAACATTTCTTTAACCTATTTCAGTCTGTTTCCTGTAGATGAATCTTATCGCAGAATCTGACGGGTTCCAGATTTCGGTGTAAGGCTGGCTCTGGATGCATGCTGCAAATTCCCACGTGTAGACCAAGTGTGTTTTCTGCTCAGCTAGCTCTACGTTGTGGAGTTTGTCGGGCAGAGCTGAGCATTATGTTTGTCTGTTGAGCATGGCTGTCAGTGACACTCCCGTCAGCGGCTGTTAGAGCGCAGGAATGCTGCTCTGGAATGACACGAAGACTTTCACTGGCAGTTGCGACCGTTACTCTGCAAAATGTCTGGTTTTCTCTTCCCCTATCTCTTTCTCTTTTCTCTGTTGCTTGGATCATTTTTTCACAGCTCCCTCTAGATCTCCGTCAAAGTCTTCTTCTTTCTGTTTTACTGTATGTCACTCCTGCCCCTTTTTCCTCTTCTTTTGTTTCATATCACACACACACACACACACACACACACACACAGATTCAAACACACATACCCAGGCTGAGCTGTGGGAACAGACCGTGTGCATGTAAATCCCGGTTGTGAGTTATAAATCGGGCCGGTCAAGCTTCCAGCGTCTCTGCGCGGTCTGATTCAGCCGTTGCACGCTGTCACAGGAAGAGGCAGGAGCCAAGAGCCCTGCATGGATATGTGTGTACAAGTGTGTGTATGTGTTTGTGTGTATGTGTTTGTAAAATTTGTTGCGCTCTCGCTTACTAATGTGCATTTTTGTGTACTGTATATAAGTCAGCTAGTTTGTATATTAGTTTATACTAGTTAGAATATTATTATATTAGTTGATTCAGTGGTGAAAAGAAAAATTTATCGACAACAAATCCTCAAATGTTGAGGATTTGCTACTTTTCTCTATTTTATATGATTGTAGATAGAATATTTTTGAGTTTTGGACTTCCAGCTAAGTAAAACCAACAATCTAAAGATGCCACTTTGGGCTCTGGGAGCTTTAACAGGCAATTTTTCACAATTTTGTGACATAGTGTAGATTACATGATAAGTTGATTGATAAAATACAATAGATGGGCTAATTAAAAATTAAAATAACCGCCCCCGGTGGGTCATTAATGAAAACAGTTGTCATTTGAAGCTGTGAGCACAGTTGCTGTACATCCGAGTGTGCGCGCATGTTTGTTTGTACCACTGAAGAAAAGAAAGTGAAAATGCCTCGGCGACAGTCTCATCACACGCTCTCTCTCTCACACCGCCTCTCCAGTGTTTCTGCTGGTAGTCTCTCTTTCTTCAAAGTTCTCGCCTTGCCCTCACAGAGCCGTAATGACACGGTGGGGCCGTGAAGCTCCCCTTCTGGCTCTATTTAAAGAACCGCCAGAAGCAGTGGCACTGAATCACTGTCAGCATATAGAAAACACACCGACATCAGGACAGGAGGACGCGACCATACACTTGGGAACCGCAGTGGATTCTACGAAGGCTTTCACCTCGTCCTAGCAGCGTTGCCATGGAGACGGGGATTCAGGAAGTGGGGCTTTGCCAGCGGTCTAGCCAGGGGCCAGCAGCGGGAGGGGGAGGATATTTGGCAGCAGTAGTGCAGATGGAAATCCCAGCCGTTGTGTTGGACTCACACATCGTACACAGAAACATTCCCACCCTGTGACCACCACTCCAGGTCACTCCACAGTTTAGTCTGCTGCAGCCTCGGGGGGGAGTAAAGCCAGATCTGCTGTCAGGCTCTCTTTGGCAGGTAGCAAAAGTTTGTCAGTATTAGCCTTCACGGTTTAGGGCCTAAGCTGGTTGTTTGTTGAGGGGAGTTTCTCAGAAGCTGGACTGACCGTTTTGTGTCATAACTGTTAGTCGATGTGGTTAATAATGGTTAGACACAGACTGGGTGACCGTCCGGTTGATTTAGGGGCTTTTATTCTGAAAGACTCTGTATCTGTTTTGAGGAAACAAAACTCAGACCTCATCTGTAAATATTTAAAGATAATATATTATCCAAGACTTATTCAAATGCTCAGAAATGTTTCAATTTTCACTATGAAAACTTTATGATTTCTTAGTCATTTTTACGTCCATGCCAGAGATCCAACTTCCTAATTTTACCATGCAGCAGTCCTGAGCCCGTAGCGTACTTCTAATGTTAAATATTGGTCTTAATCTTCTAACCTTCATCACAACCATCAACCTTTGTGCTCCAGAAAAAATGGTGTTTAGCGTTATAGTCCTTTGTTTTGTTTTTTTGGCACAGTAGGAGAAGCACAGGTGTAAATAATGAAATGAATCATGGCTGACTGTCATGTTCAGTTTCAGGGTCCTGATGCTGTTTCCTGCTGTCTCACTGTCACAACGTCATGACACAGTGGGACACTTGAACATAACAGAGACATCGCTGATGTTATCAGTAACAGCTGTGCTTTCATTACTATGACACGTCAAAGTGTCTGCTGCGGAAAAGGCCTGTTTTTGAGAAACGGACCTTCCGCGATACATCAGGCTGCGTTGGAAATCGTCTCCTCAGCCGGCTGAAAATTACTTTTTGTTTGATGGGGGATGCCACTGTTTTTTTCCAAGTTTTTGCTCCTTCCTGCTAATAATTATTTATAGATAACTGCTTATTATTTTTGAATCCATGCTGCAGAGTTTCAGGTTTTTGAATGTAGGCTATGTTTTGCACCTTCCAGACAGGCGTTGGTTTCATTTAAATGGGATTCAAACATCAGTTATGAGACTCTTGAAACTTATTTGAGTTGTATAATCTAACACACTGATCTTATGTGCATTATTTTTAGTTGTCACGTTATTAAGTTACGTTGTGATTGCGGTGAGTTATGTTATCATTGTGTGGCAGTTGCAGATTGATTGGAAAAGTTGGCACTGCATTGTCTCGTAACGACGATGTAACTGTAAAATTAATGCAGACAACATGTTCATTTGAGCTTAAAGGTTCGGTCTTGACACCGGGAACAGCAGTTTGATTAACAATCCCCATGTAAGTTCCAGTTACTCGCTTTTCCTGGAGGTTGCAGCCACATCACGTGGCCCTCACCAGGGGATGGAGTTTGCACGGTTGCTACGGAGATGGTTTAGTTGCTGTGGATGGTTTCATTTGTGTTAAGTTGTATTAGGCGTTTGCTTTGTCAGATTACACAGCTCAAGTTTCGGGCCTGATTTACAAAATAGTCAGCAGTAATACAAAGTTTTTGTGATTCTTAGCAGAGCATGAAAAATCGCAGGTATGGTTTTCCAAAGCTACTTTCACACCCGAATGACAGATAAAATGTTAATGTGGACTTTACGGTGGACCGTGTTCACGATAGGAACATCAGTTCTCGAAGAAATTTTGGCTTTGCTGGACGCTATTCAGTGCAGAACGAAAGGAAAACGGGGCACGCGGCTGGATTCAAACTCACGATTCGATGCGCGCGCGGCAGGCGCTCACTGGCCTGAGCTGCTGGGATGCCCCGTGGCGCCGTAGCATACGAGCGAGTAAAAGCCAATTCATTCTCTCCGGACGGTGGTGTGCTGAGGTTGGACGTGTTGATGTATCGATGCTGTGATGGACAGATCAGAGCATCAGGTCCACACACACACACACACACACACACACACACACACACACACACACACACACACACACACCCACACCTCTGTTTAGTGTGTGCTATAACTCGTTTTTCTTCGTCGTAATAAACAGATATTGAGTCAATTAGCCTTAATGCTAATAAAGAGTGTAAAGATGGATGAGAAACCGAGAGAGAGAAAAAAAGAAGGGGAAGAGAGAGAGGACAGATGGAAAGTGGGATAAAGAAAGAGAGGAAAGCTCTCTCTTGTCTTAGTGGCATATTGACTCCGTTTAAGAGTAGAAACACTAAAAGGCTTTGAAATCTCATCTCCCTCTCTCTTTTCTCTGTCTCAGCCATGTACAATCGCTTTTAAGGAATCCCTTGTTTTCCGTTCCTCCATCGTAGCGCAGAGCTGTCTTTCTGTCTTTCATCACACTTGGCATCATCCATGCCAACAGTTAATCAGCTCAGAGGAGGACACGTTGTGTCTAAACCTCACAGTGAAGATATGCTGAGCTCGCTAAGCTGCTGTTTCACATTTTCAATTTTAGGCCTCGTCGTGTGTGTTTTCACGGTGTTTGTGTTTCTCCAAGCAAAGCAGATGTTGCCGATAACCTGTCTATACATGGTCCCACAAGGACATTAGACCTCAGCTCATGTCTGTTCTCTCAAACGTTTCAGAGTCAATTTCCGTTTTGACAGAAACGGCTGGAGGTGACATTAAGTGAGGGGCGGGTTGCAGCCTGGACAGGTCTATCCCAGGGCTGACGTATAAAGACAACCACTCACACTCATATTTAAAGGCAATTTATAGTCACCGATGGACCTGCATGTCTTTGGACATGCCGGTGGAAAACCCACACAGGCCGGGGGGGGCCTTTGACGACATGCAAAGGCCCTGGCCCCGTTCGAACCCAGACCCTTTCTTGCTTCTTGCTGTGAGGTGACAGTGCTGACCACTGCACCACTGTGCCGCCCTTGCACATTATTTAAAATAGATATATATTGTAAGATATATCTACTGTAAATCAAAAACTATAACTAGGAATTTAAGGACCTTATCTTAATACTATACACGTGGCTCTCTGTGATTCTGATTAATTGACTGTGGTAATGGGAAACTATAGAAGTCAGGAATATAAGTAAGGAATAATTATAACATAATATATGTGTATGTCATGGCTAAGGTTTGTTTGACCCTTTCATTTACATCTCAAAGTTACTTCACACACCTCCGGGCCTCCAAGCAGGCCTCAGTCATCTGCATCATCATCCTCGCTGTCACACGCTCTCTTCTTCTTTCGTCTTTAGTTTCTGCCGTCAGTGTAGATCTGCAGCCCCCTGAACCCTTGTAAGGACAACGATGACTAACACAACCCAGTTGTTTCTCTCCTCCTTTTCCGCTTCCCGATCCCTGCGTTTATTACCGTTGCGCTGTTACGTTGACGGTTTGCATCATTCATGACCCCCTGAGTGATCACACAGCAAGCCAGCGATGAATTATACAGTGTCTCCACTTTGTCTAAAACTTCTTCTTCTCTCTTTCCCCACAATTCTTCTGCTCCCTCCTTTTGACCTGGTTTCCCTCCCCTCCTCCACTGCTCTGCATCGCTCTCTCCTCCTTCCATCCTTCCTTCCTTCCTCTCTGTCCCTTCCTCTTCCTCCCTGCAGCCCTAAAGTGAGATGGAGTCTTCAGACGATGATACTCTGAGTGAGCGCTCCTGCGTCAGCGAGCCGTCCTTCCGTAGCGAGCGTTCAGGGGGGTCATTGTCGCCGTGTCCGTCAGGGCTCGTGGGGCCACCAGGGGACACTTTGCCATGGAACCTGTCCAAACATGAGAGGAGGAAGCGGAAGAGCCAGGACTCAGTGCTGGACCCGGCGGAGAGGGCGGTGGTTCGTGTCGCAGGTAAGAGGGAAACCGTCTCACCCTTGAAATACGTCTTAGAGTCGGGAATATTCCTGCGGCTGCTCAGTGTCAAAAGGTAGAAGACTGTGGTTGTTTTGGAAAGTTTCCTGTGGTGAATGTGTGTACAAGTATGGAAGTGAAGCCGGATGTTTCTGTATGCCCAGTGGAAAATGGAGATACAAAATGACTTGGCAGTCTATCAGAGAATTTATATTCTTGCTAAATTCCAATCTAAATGGTCACCAACGCCGACAGGAGCCAAGCAAAATAGCTTGTGTGAACTCTCAGAAATTTTGCTCAGTGACTCTAAACCCACAGTACCGGCGTCAATGTACCTTCACCCACTGGTAAAATCCACTGCATCGCGACCTCGCAGAGAATTACAGTGGTGAGAGGTGAGGGCCAGTGCATCTGCAGCTCTGAGGTGCAAAAACTGACCTTGGACCTTCATTGTGCAAAAGACTTTTAACAGGCTGGGTCGACCTGATGCCATTCGTCTTTTTTATCATTAAATGCCTTGGCAAAAACCTTTTGTCTTGTACTGATCCACAGCGACTTCGTGCGTCCGTTTCACTCTCGTCCGCATGCTGACATTTTCTTGGCCGCTCAGGTTTTGTTTGCGGCTTCCCTCTAGCTGTCATTAAAGGCCCACATACGGCATGAGACACCACAGTCTCCTGAAAAATCCGCAGTCGGTAAATGTCACAGAGACGGGAGAAAAATCTGGTTATGGCAGTAAAACGTTGTTGGGATCTACAGTATGCTATTCTGAGTATTATCTTGAAACACTTAAACGTGTTAATCGCTGTTACCGAGGTTTTTGTTAATGGCTGCGGTGAGTAAATGTCAACACGGGGGGCGAAAAGCCAGTTTTCCTTTTTCTGCTTTCTGCATCCAGGGTTCACGCTGAAAGATGAGATGAGATTTTTTTAAATGTCATGCAAATGTTTATGTTTAGTTGTTCATATAGCACATGCATTTGCGTTAGAGTTGTTGTGTAAAAACTATAATTGTAATAAGCTAAGAGGTTAAAATTGAGGTGGTCTTACTGTCTCCATCCTTACACGCAGAAGTCAAAGGTCCAGGTTAGGAGCCAATCTTTACGAGTCAACACCTCGCATGATGAGACTCCGGCAGCAGGCTCATAGCTTTCCCTCCTCTATTTACATTTTCGAGGCTTTTATTGCATAAATGGCATGTCCACCGATCAATATCCTGTCCTCCAGCTTTGTCAGCGTACAGCTGCGCACCTGACCAAGAGGGGCTCACAGCGGACTCCACGCTGGAATAAGCCCAAACTCTCAGAGCTGACAAAGCAGTGTTAGCGTAAAGCAACAGCACTCCTGCAGTTTATATGGTGGTCAGAAATGACTTGAAAATATCTTATTGTATCACGGCAGATATCAAAAAGTTATGCTCATTATATAAAACCAATAGTAACCAAAGCATTGCCTTTTGGGTAAAGAGTGAGGGGATAAGAAGTTAGACTTTCCCTGTACCGTTTGCTCATGGTTGCTGTTCCTCTGATATCTCTGGTTGTATTAGATTGCATTAACAAGATAGTCGCACCGATGTGATACAGCGTCTCGATTTGTCAGATACTTAATTCACAGGATAAGTAAAAGAAAAACACTCCTATCCGTTTATTTTGTCGGCAGTTGCTCGATTGCGAAAACATAATATATGACGACATATATATAGATGCGGTGATATAATATTACATATGCTGAGACAGAATATTTTATCCACAAGGCCCACACCTGTTACAGAGTACAAAAAATATTGGAATCAGCCACAAAACTCTTCCTGTCTGACAGTTGTAAGTTTTTATTTTCTACTGAAATCCTATTTACGCCTTTTTTTTTTATGTGAGAAGCAAACTATTACAAACTTGCAGTGGTGCTATAATACCACCAATGTTGTAAATGCCAGCTCTGTGGAAAGTAATGTGGGACAGGGTGTTGAGGTAGAGAGGCGATGACGGGACAGTAAAAGTCTACTTTATAGACGTGGAAAGAGCATGTCGGTCAGGACGGGGTGAAGGCTTCATGTCATTGCCCAGATCATGGTGAGGGAGGGAGTTCTCTGTGTGTGTTGTGTTTGTATCAGTATATCCATGCTCATATAGTGTATGTGTAAAAAGAAAATCAGTGATATTCACATGTTTTTCCTGCACTTTAAGGACTTCCAGTTGGCAGCCGCTTCCTGGCCTACAGCATTAATGTTTTAGAGTCTCTAAGCTTCTGGATCTGTAAGCAAGAGAAGACTGTGTGGCTTTTCTGAGATATCTGGCTTTATAACCATCTCCATTTATGGCTGGTTTAAGATGGGCTTTCGGTTGAGTCTCGTCTTTCCTCAATCTGCCTGTAAATGTTTGGAGGGAAGATTTGGCGTTTCATGGAGCCAAGGGAGCTGCAGCAACAGGATTTTGTTTTTGTCCATGCTCAATTCAGCTGGATTAAATTGAGTTTCAGAGCAGAATTTCAGCGAGGAACCGGCGTAATTGTGTATAAGTGTGTATCTGGTCGCTTTTGGGTTAATATGAAGAAATCACACGCATCTGTATGGACATAAGTTGATATCTCCAGGCCAGAAAGCTGTTCCATGATGGTTGAAAGTGAAATAAGTCAAATTATATATCAGACGGTGCTGATATAAGGACAAAGACTTTGTGTGTGTGTGTGTGTGCTAGACTGAGTAAAATGTGTGTTCAAGTGAAGATGAGAGACAGAGAGAGTAAGGGGAATTTGCGGAGGAGAATGCACATGAGTGTTACAGTATGCGTGTGTATTTCTGGGACTGCGCATGTGTGTTTGTCACATGCAGAAACATTTACACATGCCCCGAGTTTAATCTAATTATAGACTAAAAGAAAGCGATGAAAAGGCTTAAAAAATCTGTTGGAATTCTACATGAAGTAAAAAATGCAAACCGAGCTGAAAACGTGCAGAGAAAATGATAATAAAAAAAAAAAATTCGAAGAAACTGAAAAGTAAAAATGACAGATAAAATAAAAATAAAATGAAATAAAAATCCTCGTGCTCAGCCTTTTAAGTTACTGCAGAACTATAGGTTGGACATTTAAAAAAATAGTGCCCAAAGCTGAAATCAAACAGTCTAATGTTATAAAATGACTAATACTTGCTTAAAAATTGCTTCTGCAAGCAAAATTAAGTAGTGAGAGATGGAAAATGGAAAAAAGATGGCTAGAGACGAACTTAACTGAAATCAGCTTTCTATCCAACATCACCAGCATGTGAAGAGGACGGCCTGAAAAAAAACAGGAGCCTTTTCGTCACGATTTACGTGGGGAAGACTAATTGCAGCCAGATCTGAGCAGAGATCTGGAATCAGTCGTCATACCGGAGTCAAAGAGGGTCGGCGTCACTTTTATCTCCTGTGGTCATCTTTTTCATCGGAGATCATCGCAACAACGTACAGTAACGTCTCAGCACAAAATTGTTTCAACATTGGCTCCACATTCATCATTACTGTCATGACCCAGGTTGGCCCCTCTAAGCAGGCAAGATAAATAAAGACACGTCTTTTTAGAGCAGAAGCGCCGAAGCAAAATGTGCAGTTTTAGCCGTAGTGAAGAATATGAACAACATCTAATTTTGTGGAGTTGCACACACACACACACACACACCTTTCAAATTTTGAGGCCAGGTTTTTCTCAGTGACTCCGTCTGTTGTCGCTGCTGGCAGATGTGAGGAGGTTAAAATAAACGATCTCGTGATAAGTTTTTTAATGAAGGCTCTGTGAGGCAAAGGGCCGAAACCTTCCACTCCTCTTTTCCAATGTATTTTGGAAGAACGTGGCATGTAGTGGAAATTCACAGCTCTGCTGCCGTTTGGGCGCCAAGGGTTTGTGTGAGAGAATATGTGTGCGGTTGCAAGTGAGGGTTATGCGGAAAAACAGTTCTGAAAAGGGTAAAGAAAAAAATAAACCATTTAAACATTATTAACTACAGTTATTAAAGAGCCAGTTAGACGGGGAGGTTTCCTGGCCGCACCTTTGGGCTGAGTCAGCGAGTCAGACTTGTTTGTGTGGAGATCATTCGGTTCTGAAGGCAGCAGGTAGCGGCCGAATTGATGTTGATTGTTGGCGCTGTCACAAACCTCCCAGGGGGTTTGAACGCAGACGACAGCCTGCAACACTGTGTGAAATCTCCTCTCCAGCCGCAAACGCTTCCAAAAGCTGCCGATTTGTAGAACCAATTCTATTAAGTCTGTGTCAGGACTCATTATGAAACAGGTCTTCAAAATAACATGGATGGGAAACGCAACGAGGGCAACAAGCCCCTCTTATAAACTGATTCATCACTTCCAGGTCAACAAGTTGCACAGCTCGTCTTCGGTACGCCGTGTTTCACTCCCCAAATGTTTTTGAGTTTAATGGAGGGATCGGATCTAAAGCCATTTTTGGGGTAACTCGGGCGAAATGAAACTAGTTGGAGCTCTCCAGGAATGCTAACAGATGAATGCTGTGTTTTCAAAAATATCTAAAAATAACCTTCGAAGAGTATATACATTGTGATGTAGTACTTGTACTCCTCTCGTAATTTCATAGGACTGATTGTATTTAAGGAAACCAGAGAAAACCCCACACACCACCCTAAGACAGGACGTTAGAAAATGTTTGGGTAATATGACGCGGTAAATTGAATGTTTAGCTTTACTGGAGCTGAACTGGAGCTTACACTGGTCTGCACCGCGCTGTGTGCTCTCAGAATCGCAGCCCTGTCACAACTTGAAACGAAGCCCTTTTCTCTGGTGACCGAAGACGGACTTTGCACATTTTTGCATCCTCTGTATCGAGACATATTAAACAAACTTCAACGGCACTTAGGAAGGTGTTTATGCAGATGATTCTAATCTTCTACTGTCTCCTTTCTCTTTCCCTGACTAGCTACAGTCACCCTAGGCGCTCTGTAATAGTGACGCTGCCAAATTTCGCTTTGTAAGCACGGGGTGATTCAGTATAAGCTCGTGTTTCTGGTAACATCCAGTATCTCTCAGGCATGTCCAGCGCTCACTCAGGCGCGAAGGCTATTGTGATGATATTACATTTTACATAATATGGACTGTGTGTTTACATTGACCTCAATTTCAATTCAAGCAGAGGCTGGAATGCTGAAACTGAATACATTAAGCTGCTTGTACCAATAGGCCACGTAGTTTACAGTCATGTCACAAAATCCAGGCGGGGTATAACAATAGAAAACTTTTATAGATTGCTTATTGATTAGGAAGATTACAAGAACCCACTAGTGAGGAATAGAGCGAACGAGGACCCAGAAAAAAGCTGTGACAAGTATTCTTTTCTGCCCGGAATA
The DNA here is from genome assembly GCF_016859285.1 of Xiphias gladius. Lineage (NCBI taxonomy): Eukaryota > Metazoa > Chordata > Actinopteri > Istiophoriformes > Xiphiidae > Xiphias > Xiphias gladius. Next base: position 21,442,982 of record NC_053423.1, read on the forward strand.
TATATTTTGGTTACAAAAAAAATAAATAAATACTGAAATAAAAGTGAGAGGAGGGAAAGTTTGCTCTCCTACAAGACAGTAGCAAGATCAGGATGAGGCAATGGAAGGAGAGAGGGGGGGGGGACACAAGCAGCTTTGTGAAGAGATGAGTTTTGAATTCCCCCTGGAGAGGGCAAAGAGAGACACTGCTGTCCTGACTGGACTCTGTTATTCAGTCTCGCCGGACCGCTCTGCCTGCCTGCTGAGCATGAATGTCAATGAAACCGACCAGCAGCTGCTGGTTTTTCTGTTTCTCTGACGGAGAGTGACTGAGAGTTTCAGGCATCAACTACTGAATTACATATTAATGTAAGACCGAGCCCCTACAATTTATACAATAATAATCATGACAAATATGTGTTTCATGGTTGACAGATAAAAATAAGAGTTACAAATGTGTATGACAATTTGTGAGTAATTTATGGCTTTCACAAATCTATTATCCAATCCACAAATACCAACAAATTTGAGCAAATTTAATAATTTTACAAATAAGTACAATCCAATTTAAGTAGATGTCATGTATATTTCCAACCTGAAGCTTGTTAATCTAATAACATTTGCTGTTCAAAAGTCCCTTGTGCATATAACTGTCTAAAAGTATTTGTGCAGTTGTTTGTGTGTATTTACAGATTGTGGAGTGTGTGTACACGGATCGTCTGACTCCTGTGGATTGGTTTACATTTGTGTGTGGCGTTTTGAGACTCTTTTCACAGCCTCCGATCCACAAACCTATGTTGTCCTTGAGCGCTGGCGGAAAAACTCAGACGCCTGGCCTCAGGGCAAGTGGTAAAGGCACCAATTTAGTTTTTAAAAAAAAAAAACATTATGTAATGCCAGCTAAGGTTAGCTAAGCCCTCTAGCTTGAGACTTGCCTCCAAAAAACAAACAAACAAAAAGGACCCCATGGGTTGTTTTTTTGCGGTCAGCTTATTATGACCCATAGTTACGTTTGTATTGCAAAGTGACATCTGGACTTCTAGCGGCCGTGTGAGACAGCATCGGTCTTTTCAGCAAAAGCCCCAAAAACGCCACGTTGACGTTCAAATGACAAAGCCCCCTGGTGATCGTGGTAATTATGAAGGGAAAGGAGGACGTCGGGGGACATTGCTATATAGTGACAAAGTCAGCGTCTGTTTCAAACCGAAAATCAACGTTTTTGACCATGAACGTCCTCTAACCTTAACAAAGTGCTTATTTAAACCCAAACCGTGATCTTTCCCTAAACCTAACCAAGTTGTTTTAGTGCCTAAACCTCACCAAACTTTTACCATAGCATTGTTACAACTTAAAGGGTTAGTTGACTTTGAACAGTTTATCTGTGGTATATCTCGAGGCACCTGAGGGACCCATACTCTTATGGGTTGTATGAGATGGTAGGGGATGAACAATGGATACGGTTGTGAAGACTGGAGGACTTGTTGGCTAGATTTGATTAAACTGATCTTGAACAAACTTTTTGGAAATATACATAAAAATACACAGAAACCGACATGTATTCAAGTTGTTTAGTATTTATTTGTAAAATGTTTACTATATATTTTCTAAATTTTCATACGTACATACAAAAATTGTCATATACATTTGTAAATCTTTTATTCGTGAATCATTAAATGTGCAATTGTCACCAGTATTAAGATGAATTTTCTCCATATAGATGGTCTGTAAGCAAAATGCCGAACATAAAGCACATTGCAACATCTGTAAAGGTTGGTTTAATCATTTTTTACAATCATAGCATAAAAGGAGTAGTAAAAAAAAGTATGAAAATCAATGCAGACATTTTAGGTATAAGATTCATCAAAAAGACTTTAAGGATATTTTTAAAATAATTCTCTTCACAGCAAAATAAGACAAAAAACTTAAAATGACATAGAGGAAAGTGTGTGTGATGCCACATATCCATGTGTGTGTGTGTGTGTCAGACTGCAGCAGTGATAATTTATGCACATGAACATCAGGACCCCAGACAACTGTGCCTGCATGTAACTTAGGCGTCTGCCGTCCCGCCTGCTGTTCTTCCTTGCACATTTCTTTCTATGCAGGCAACTGAAAGGAAGCCTCGGCCCGAGGCCCAGGCTATTCCCCTGTTGCCATGGTGACGTGGTCTCCTCTGTTTCCATGGTTATAAAAGGCGAAGAGAAGCAATGGTGGCGGGGGTGAAAGAGACTGACACTGGATATAAAAGGGGGCAAAACAAATAGTCAAAGAGGGAGAGTGTCAGAATTTTAATTTGGAGTGGGAGAAAAGAAGAGGGAGTTTGTAAAGGGATGGAGAGAAGGGAGTGAATGATCGAGTCAGTTTAAAAGCTAATGAAGAGAGGAAAGACATAGAGTTGGAGAAGAAGTGGGGGAGGAGGTAAAGGAGAGATGGAGGGACTGGAGGAAAAAGAAAGCAAGGTTCAAAGAAGAAGGGGAAAGAAATGTGACTTAACTAAAGACGAGGATGAAGGAGAACATAAAGCAGAAAAAGAAAGAAAATGATTAAGAGAAACACTGACGACTGGGGAGAGAAAGAGTGGAAAAGAGAAATGGGTTGAGGGAGTAAAACAGGAAGAAAAACAAAGAGAAACACTCCCAAGGAGGAAAACTGCATTTAAGGTTGACAGAGTGAAAAATGAGAGATATCAAAACACAGGGAAAACTAAAGGGAGTTAAAAAGACAAGATATGGTAAAAAAAAAGGGATAAGAAAGGTATGTAGTGTGGAGAAAGAGTGAATAATTTATACTGAAAGAAGAAGAGATGGAACGAAAGACCAAGAATGAGAAGCACTGAGAGACTGAGTATGCGGAGGCAGAGAGAAGTAAAAAAAATTGTGTAAAGAAGATAAAGTCAGACAATAGGTGGTGTGTTATATGAGCTGGGATTCTTCAGTTCAAAGTCAGTTACACTGAATATTGGAATGGGACAACCAACAAAGTATTTAAAACACTAAGGATGAACCTAGATGTACAAAGAAGCTACAACCTACATCTGACTTCAAAGCACGTGATTTTTTTGACGCGTGCTGACGTCGTATTTCACTTCCATGAAGTCTGGGAACTCGCAACATGTAAAAAATACTGGTCAAAACTGAAGCACCAGAGGCTGACATATCCGGGTTTCTACTCGCTAGTATGGCTCAAACTCCATGGACAGTAAATCCTACATTTCACATAACTCAAACCGATGGTGTCCCTTAGTTAGACCCTCCCTGCCAAGTAAATGTCCACTTCCGTCAAACTCTGCACCTCCAGTTTGTAACCAGGCTTTCTGTTGAGATAAAGCTGAGTAATTTTATCAAACCTGACAACAGTCATCTAGAGCCACAAAAGATGTTTTGCAACTGCTTTCACAGGCTGACCATGACTATGACTAACTATACAGCTCTAGTAACCACGACTAGTAAACTGACTTTGACATGAAAAATATGTGAAATGCCCCTTTAAGATGTTAAAAATTGAAAACGAAAATGTAAAGGTTTTTTTTTTTTTCTGTGTAAACGTTTTTACAAAATGTCAGTATTTGTCTCACACAGTGAAAACTAATTTTAAATTGTCAAAGAGATAATTAAGCATGTTTTTTTTTTTTAACCTAATGGGAAATAGAAAATTTCACATGAAAAAGCTTCACATACGAAATCTGGGATGTCCAAAAAGCATGTGTTTTTCAGGTCACTCAGGTTTTCACACGTGACGTTTCTGTTAGAGATAAGAAGCTATAATGTAAATCACATTTATCATGTGTTATTTTATTCTCCTCAATCTCCCTGCTGAAACGCTGCCACCTCACCACTTACTTTGACTTTGATTACATGTTGATTTATTGGATTGCGGACGTCACACTGATTATCCTCATTCTTGATGCAACCACTCGGCGTGTACTATTTCTGAGGTTGTTTTAAATTTTTTAACTACAGAACATTGGCATTTTAAAAGGTAATTAAGTTTGCAGTTATTTCTAAAAGTAATTAGACCGTAGGGCCAAGATCAGACTTTACAAAGAAGTATCTAAAAGTTATGTGGCCAATTAACACACTAATCCGTGTCACGCACATCTAACAATCATTTCATTCAGTCTCTCGCTCTCTCCTGGTTATTTAGGGCACTGAGCTGGTTTATTACTCTGTAAGTCAAACAAAAATGCAGACATGGATAATCAGATCAGATATTTTGATGTTAGAGATATCTTTCTTTATTTCGCTGTTTTGTACATGAGCGGTGCTCCCAGCAACACCCAGGGCAGCGACGGAGAGGCTCAGAAAAATGGGTTTAGATGATAAAATCTGACTGTGAAATATTTGTGGGTGATTTGTAGGGAGTTTCGTGTTTAAAAGCTGAAATTAGAAGGTGCAGCGCAGCTCTGCTGCTGAGGCGTTGGTCATGGCGACGTGTTGAGGACTGTATGTCCTTTTGGCTCACGGAGCACGTTCATCGTGCAGCTGGACTCTGCATGACAGCACAGACACACAACAACCAGAGCAACACCCAACAACTCATATACATGCATATGTACACACAAGCAGAAAGGCACAGGCTGCAGGAAAACAGCGAGAGTGACAGACAGGCGAGAAGGAGATGACTCAACACACTGCCTGCATTCATTTATTTTTAACAGCCAAACTTTAATACACACACACACACACACATTTTACTACTTTCATTTATGTTCACATATCTACATTTACCATTTATACACATCATGAGGTGAGTAAAAAATAAAAAGAAGACATAAATTTAAGAACATAAAGGAACAAAAGAACCTTACCACAGTCAGTCATCTCAAGTTTGAGTCAGAGTTTACTGTAGTTTCCATTGTCCACCACTAGAAGGGGATATAAAGGTTTCAAACAGTGACAGGTTTTGTCCGTTTTCTAGAGGGATACCTTGTCTCCTGTGCAAACGTACCACCTGCTGTATTTGTCATTATACCAGTGAACTGGTAAAATATGTTAAAAGCTTATGTTTATATAGAGTAAAAGATTCCCCAACTCTTTCATGTTCTGAAGTATACTGGAAATGAAATGTTACTGGGACCTTGACACCATGGTCACACAACTCTCTCTCTTGTTTATATGACTTGTGTTTGGCAGGAGCTTGCAGATCGCTACTGACCACATCCGCTGCCCTTTTATGTTTTTATTGTGAAAGTTTTGGACCTCCTGCTTGTATTCCCATTAGACAGTGTGTGTGAATATATGATCGCGAATGTGTGTGTCGGATCCGTCTGTGTGTCTTTTCGGTGGAGTCTGGATAATGTGATGTGTTCTCCTCTAGTTAAAAAGAGGATATTAAATATAATGTAAGACAGGATTAGAATATCTGCGTGGAGTTGCCTTGGAGGCTCAATTAACAGTAATAATTATTGTAAACACATGAGACATATCTTTAGTGATCTTTCAGTTATGGATTAAAACTACGTTTCCCACAACCCTGTTGTTTCCTGGTGTAGCCAACAAGCTCTGATTTTTCAGTTATATGTTACCTCTCTTGTTTTTACAGAAGAAGATAAACATATTGCAAGTTTTTTTTTTCCCCCTCCAACCCTTGGCTTGCTGCTTCATCTGTTACCTTGAGCAACTTTGTTTTGTGCTGCAAAGCGATATGTCAGATTCCTGCAGCGTAGAGGATGGTAGTGGCTGCTAGCCTTTTGCTGATGGCCCTCTCTTATTCATGATGTGTTTAGATTGTGACTCGTTACTAACAGGAAGGAAGGGAGGGGTAAAGGTTATGACGTGCGAAAGTTTGCTCGGTCCTTGAACCCATGAGGATGATAAATACAGTATGTTCTTCGCATGCTGATTCGGTCAGTTTATTTCATCTTTTACTTTTCTTTTTCCCATCCGTTTTATCTTGTTACATGAGGGAGATTCTGCGCTGTGTTTGTGCCTGAATGCTGGGAATGATGAAACACGGATAAAGCTAGATCTGTTACAGCAGCAGCGACCCACACACTTGAAAGACCACCAGCACTATATATACACAAGCAAACACCCATGAAAACATACACACAGGCTGTTTGACACATTGAATTAGAAAGAGAAAGAGGTGGACTGAGGGCAGAGGCAGAAAGGTTGTTGAACTCTTTTGGCTTTTGCTTCCTGTGTCTCTCCTCTTGGAAACACGACAGTAACACCCCCTCTGTCGTGATCTCCTTACATCTTTGAGAAAAAAAATGGCAAAGTGAACCTGTCAGAAGCTTAAGGAAATTATGACAAAGTTGAGGCTGAAAGAAAGTTGATTTTATGCATTGGATTTAGGACAAGAAACTTTGACCAAACAACAAATATTATCTCTATGTGCTGTATATGTAAAAATGTCCTGCAAGCTGGAATCTTAATGGCGGCTAATGGAGACCGTGTGAAATTTTGCAGCTGAATAATCTTGCAATGCTTTAAAACCTTGAATGTCTCTTTAGTGGCCACTTCATTCGGTATACCCGTGCTATCTATTACAATTCAATGCAATAGCTCCTCCATAAATTCTACCTTTACAAAGTTTATAACGGAAGTACTTGGTGACATTGTTGGAAATGTGTAAATTCTGAGCAGTGAGGTTTTAGTGAAAGGTGGTGTTGTACCAGACTACATTATATTAAGATGTGTTTCTAATTTTTTGTCCTCTTCATTTACATGCATGAGAGGGGGCAGAATATTGGAAACACCTCTGAATATAAAGCAGTCCAGTGCAACACCGTCATTAACTATGACCTCAGATCAGACATTGTGCGTCACTTTAAAGTCATCTTTATATGTCTGTCTGGGATTAAAAAAATCAACGAGGCTGCTGTACGGCCTTTGACCTCAGGATGGCCGCATGCTGAGATTATCCACCGATGGCTGGGTTTTCACCCAGTAGGACAGGATGGACTTACAGGCAGATTCACCTAACGTCCAATAGATCACCGCAGTCAAACACAGGGCCTTACTTCTGGCAGCACACTTCTGAGGTTTCTCGATATGAAATGTGCCCCCAGTGATTGCTTTTCTCTTGGCTGCACTCAGATTGGATCCAAGAGTACGAAACCTATTGTAAAGTATCTGTGGGTTTGTTGAGCTAAAAAGGCTTCCAGGTAGATTCGAAATATTTTAACACAGTTCTCTCTCATACAGGGTTTTATTCAGTTAGCCTTTAGATGGCAGTGTGCTCCATTAATTCAACTCATCCACAACCAAAACTCTCCTTAGCATACAGACACAGTGCTGGGTGGTATTTCTGTATAGGCTGCCAAAGCATAAGCAAAGAGTGGAACTATCATTACAGTGGTTCACTAGTGTAGCTTAATGTCTCACTTGCTATTTTATAGGCAACTGGGTGGTGGGGTTCTGCTTAGCGCACGCAAAACGCTATGGGAGGACAGGCCTCGGCACATACTACACCTAGGGCAAGTACAGATGAACGACAAATTAAAGGAAACACCAACGCAGAGAGTCACAATACAGTGCTTGCCCTCCGTGAACCACCAAAACAGTGCTCCTTGGCGTAGATTCTACAAGTCTCTGAACTCATGGACGGATTACCGAACTGGCGTACCGGGCACAGACCTTATGTTCTAAGTGACTGTTAACATTTCTTGTTGAAAAGTCAATCAAACGACCACAAAGAGCCACAAAATGACCCAAGATGATGCAAAACAACCACAAAGGAACGCAAAATGACCACAAAGAGACACGAAATGACCCCAAAGAGATGCAGAATGACCACAAAGAGACAGAGAATGACAGAAAAGAGCTGCAAGATCCACAAAAAGATGCAAAATTACCACAAAAGGACCTAAAATAACCACAAAAAGATGTCAAACAACAACGAAGAGTTGCAAAATGGTCACAAACAACATGGTTGCATCATTTGTAGTCCCCTTCCATCTTTTTAAGTCCGGCTGTCTTGCTCTTGTGTAGGGGGGCGTGGGGGTCTTTTGTAAAAGAGTCCTTTTACGGATAATATGTCCAGGAACACCTTTTCCCCCTAAAGATCCTGTCTCACTTGGTCTTTTAATGACGGCCATGATTCGCACATTTTCGCACTCGTCAAACCGATCTGCAACCTTCACCGGTGGATGGGCGAACTGTCATCCTGGAAGAGATCACGCCTATCAGGATAGAAATGCTTCCTCTTAAGATAAATGTGATTGCACAGAAGAAAATTTGTATTGCTTTGAAGCGAACCCTCGCTCCAAACCGTGGCAGGGAAATGCCACCCAACTGAATGCAAGCGTCTGTTGTACACTCATGTTTTACCCCTCATTTATTTAGATTTTCCTGTAATTTATCGCCCGTCTGTAATAATGCAGTGAAATGGTAGTTCAATATTACAGTCACAGCAAAAATTTAAAACAAAAACAAAACTTATTTGTCTTTGCCATGGCTTGTACATTTAAAAAATAATAATAATAAAAAATGAACATGCAGCCGTTAAATCCGCCATGTTAGATAGGCCATCTTTCATCAACCTCCTTGACACCTGTTTATTTCCCGAAATTAGCTGCACATTTACCTGAGGGGGAGAGTATATTCAATGTACATACAATAATTTAAAAAGGCGAATAAAAATGAGACAAAGAGGAACAGACATATTTCCTTCCCCAACCAATTAACCCCAGAGGACTGATGGATTTTCTACTTTTGACTGGGGGCAGAACGGGACTCCAACCGCCAATTTCGGCGGTAGGCTAACGTCAAGTTACAGCTGTGATGAATTAGTTTAATGACCGGCACAGTAGAAAAACAATAACGTTACTGTTGATATTTTTTTGGCCTGGCCAGCGGTTTTACCAATGGTCATGTGTCACCGAGCCGTGCTCACCATCCGGGGGCGCTCCAGCTCCATTTCCCACCGGCAGCCACGCAAGCTAGCTAGCTCCTCCACACCGACTCTCGAGATTCCCGTGGCGGAGGTTCCTGGCGTGGCCGGTAGAGAGGGATGGAAGGCAGCCGCCGCAGGAAGAGCCGCCGAGAAACCTGAGCAGAAGAGGGAGAGAGAGGCAGAGAAAGAGAGAGACACACACGCATACACAGTCACAATCGGCCAGAGACCGCAGAGGCTCGTATAGAAGCGGCCATTACGGCTGGGAAGCATGCTGGGAGCTCGGGCGTCTCGTCTCGCGTACACAGGACGCCGACACAGCCGGGGATAGGAATCCCGAGTCCGGATACGTTTTTGCCTGGAGCTCCTCTGACTCGGGGAGGGAAACAGGCACACTGCCCCCCCCCCGCTACGGACACTCTGAGGTGTGTAGGATATACTCCCACCCTCACACACTCTCTCTCTCTCTCTCTCTCTCAGACACACACACACACACACACACACACAGGAACCACAAAAAGCGGCAGTCGCCGGGTGGAAGCCTATATCCAAAGGAGGGACTGGACGGAGACAACACACCGAGCGATGCGACTGTGTGTTCCCGCACACATACGAACGCACACACGGCGATAACGGACAGATAGCGTTTATGTAACCTTCATTCAAGTAGATACTTGCGCCTTTAACGCACTACGTTTTCATAAATACGCGCTCACTAAAGGTTTTTGTTGTCCTTTTTATTCTCTTAAGTATCCCGAAGGATTATCTTACCCGGCTCGGAAGTGAGCCACTGGGCTTTTGCTGTGCGCCAATGCATCAGATTCACTAGTTTCACACAAGGCGGTGCTGAATTCGGACGCCGAGGAGGGGACGGGGACGGAGCCGGAGCCGGAGCGGGGGGCTTGACGCGCAGCGGCGGACCGGGTCACTGCGGTAGTCTGCGGGCCGACCCCTCTCTACTCGCAAGCCGCCTCCAGAGCCATCATGGCTGGGTTCATACCGGGTCTGCTGCCGACAAACCATTCCCAGGAAAAGGAATTCGCCCAGGCATACGAAGATGTGCTGGAGAGATACAAAGGTAAAGAGGAAAAGGGGAAACTGTTCAGCGTACGTACACACAGTGTTCTCCATGACGATGCATACGAATATTCCAGTTAAGTTAAAAATATAATAGCTAGGGGCAAAAATAAACAGATCATTACTGATGTCACATGATGAGGTGACTTAACTTTCTATTGCCCTCCGAGGCAAACTCACAGGTCCCTCTGGGAATATTAAAGGAATGTTCCAGTGTTTCTGTCAGGGGATGAAAGGAAAGGGATGAGAAGACCTCAAATATAGGGCACAGAGTGTGTTGGAAAGTGTAAGTTGATCCTCGGGCAGACAGCCAGCCAAGTCTGCCAGTTTCATAATCAGGATTGTTTCATTGTTGATAATTTGGATAAACTAAGCAGGGCTTCTAGCGCCGCCAAATTGTTGGCTTCCCTCTCTGTTGCACTGGGTAGGGGCAAGTTGCATGCCCTGACTCCCTTGTAATCACTTGTGTGCTTTTGAGACCTTAGAGGAAGCAGTTTTATGAACACCGCCCCCGCCCCGGCACCCCCACCACCGTCAGGGAATTTTTTTTCCCCACATTGCTTCATGTTTGTCTTGTGTGTGCTGTTTATCCTGTAAATATCAAAGCCGCTGCTCCGCAAGTCAGTGGAAACGTGGAGTTTGTCTCTGATGGGGGTTTTAGGACACTTTTAAGATGAGAAAACAAACCTGCTCGAACAGAGTGGTGCATGTCTGGCTACTGCCAATCACTTTCTGTGCGTGTCTCTGGTATCGTTACCTCCTGCAGCAGTGGCGTTACCTCCGGCATTTAGACTGGCTGTTCTATAATCCCAGTGACAGGGGCGCTTTAAAAATGAATGCCTCTACTGAAATTGACTGTGGTAGGGTGGGGGTAGGAGAGTGTGTTTGTGTGTGTGTGAGGGAGAGGATGGGGGTGCCGACAGCCAATAGACTCGGGTCACATCTGTGATGCTGGCACTGATGAAAAGGAGGTGGTTTTTAATTATTGATTATTATAATGAAACTAAACTCCTCGGGATTTTGGACTAAGCTTCTGCGTGTTGCTGGCAAATGTGTGCATAAGGATGTGCATGAGAGACAGGTGGAGAGAGACAACGTAGGATACGAGGATGTTCATGTCAGCAGTTCTTTAATCCTCCAACATCAAGTATGTGTACAACCAACCTGTCTAACCACAGAGGAAGAATCCCCTAGGGGGATGTTTTCAGTCACAGTTTGTAGCATCTTTGCTATGGCAACGCCTTGCCCAGCTCTTGTGATTTACTGGCCCTGGAGTAAGCTTTCTATTGAAGGAAAGTGAAAACATTTGGCTCTGAATAGTATCAGCCATATCTGGAATATATCTAGGCCAAAATATGCAACCGTCTTCCGTGTATCACCGATATGACATCAGTCAAGTCTTTTTGGCCCAAATATTGCTTTTCGCCACAGCAGGGAGTTCACCTGGGGCATAGCAAGGCATAAATAACAGGCATAAACATGTTAATTGTTGAGTTTGCAGTACTTTCCGTTGATTAAAAATATATTCAGTGCCAGAAATATGTTTTTGTTTTTAAGGTGACAAATCCCACTCATAACTCAAGCTGATTAAAACAGATCATTTAAGACCCAAGTCTGTATTTTATTGACACACAGGGATTTGTGTTACTATGTCTGACATTAGTAACTAGTTCAATGTTAAAATAAATCAAAATGGTAAAGGTGTTAAAGTTCCTCTGGAGGCAGTAGAACCTCCAACAAATCTCTCTTGCTCGCTTTCTCTCACACACGATCTCGAGCACTGTACATTAAGAACGGCTTTACCTCAGCACACAGGCCTAACTGCCGTCCAATTTCTCAGACTCTAGTGATTGATTTTTCTCCATAAACTGCCATTTGTTGATCGCAGTCGCTGTTCAGTTTTATCTGTGAGCAGAATTTCTTTATTTTGATAAATAAATTAGGCATAAGGGAAACATAAGCATGTGGATTTAAGTAGAGCTGGACATGGGCCGTTTGGACCATTAGAAATGTCAACACAAAATGGCCTGAAAAGTTCCAAACTGATCATAGCTCAGTGCACTCTTACTTTTGCGGTGACGATAACTGCGAAACCGCTTCTGGTACTTTTTATTTGGCAGATGCAGTCAGTGCAGGAAGTTGTTTTGGTAAACTTGGTGCAGGGATAGACTTAGGTCCCATGCTGTTCTATTAGTGCCAGCAGGTGTTACAGGATGACAGGACATCACTAGCTTTACTCTCTTTACATCCAGAACCTCTAAAGCATACAAAGTATGCATTGTACATCTACCTGAAAACTGTTTATGTGCTTTCTTTGTAATAAGCCAAGCTACAGTGAATTCTTTTAACTTTTTTTAAACATTTGTTTAATCTAAAAATCGTTACAGTTGTTATACTATTGACAAATTATTTCTGCAACCAATGATTTATTTCCTGTGCAGTTATCAGTTATTTCATGATTGAATAATGTCAAATATCCAGCGCAAGATGTCAGATCCCATAGGAGAGTCTTCAGTTTGCTTGGTTGACCAGAACCAAAAACACAAGAACAGACATTTGTGCAATTTTAAATAATAAGAAATTGACAAAAAAAAATTAATGAAAATTGTAAATCTGTTTTTGTGAAGCTGTAGCTTGTGTGATTATGTGATTATAAAAACTGATCAATTGATTGATACATTTTCTGTCAGTTTACTAATAAATCCGTGTTTAACTGTTTACTCTTTTTACTCTTGCAGATTATACAAATGTTATTATGCAGATGGAGGACTAAGTGGTAGTGGAAAATAGGTATATTTTTGTTGATTTTTCTAAAGTTCGTATAGTGTGTATTTATTGCGGTAGGAGAATGTGTCAGAAACATGGCCTCCTAACTTATAACCCCGAGCTCTCTCTGTTAAAGCAGAATATCCTCAGATTGATGTATTGATATGTGTTTTCTGGCCCTGTAAGGCTGCAGGTTTTGGACTTGGACCTGCTGTGTTCTGAAATTAGATCCTCTCCCTGCTCAGTGCTATAATGAGACTGTAACCCTATAAGACTTGTCCTGTGTCCTCTGGAGTCACGCCACTACAATAGGACTTGTGCTGCAACATGTCGCTGTCTAATCATGTTTTGCTCTTTGAAGACTGTTAGCGGCAATGGCACGCCTGCTGTCTTGGATGATATCAAATTTTCCTCTGTCATTCATTCAGTTTGTCATACATTGTTCTTCTGCTTTCTTTCCTTCCTTCCCCTGGTGGTCTGGATTGCAGCGGTTTTTCATATGCTGCAGTAAACTTGACCCAATACCTACTGTCCTGTTTGTACATGTGTGCAAGTTTTTATTACCCTGTCAGCTCTGTTTGAGTCACTTGTAGCAGTTCTCAGTAAGAACAGACAAAAATGTGAACTTGGCGTTCTGCTTGCGTCATCACTTGCCTGAAACTGTAGCGGGGACATTTGATACAGCTTAAATCATTCAGGAGGGTGGTTGAGTGTTTGTGTGTCTTTGTCTGTGTTTAGGCTTTTGTGTGAAATTGTGCTCGTGTGTAACTGCTGTGTATCTGTGCTGTGCAACAATGACAGGATATCTAAAGCAATAGCAAGAAGGTAATATACGGAAAAACACTGGGACCTGACTTGAAAAACACGCGCACACACACATTCTTAGTCAGTGGAAAACCTGATGCTTTCAGGCAGATTTACAGCAACATTCACATGAACATTATATTTACTCTAGTAGCTCCATGATTAATATGGATCAAGCAACATTGGGTGTCTTCTCCTCTGCTGTTTGGTTTCATTTGGTAATCCTAATTAGACAAGTATAGTAACATTTACATAATCTTAAGAGCAGTTTTTAAAAGTGTGCCATGTTCATTAAAACACAACAGGTAAAATGTCAGTCTTTGAAAATCCTTTCGGCGCTAAATATAAGACAGGAAACTTGGAAGGAAACGGAACAATTAGCCATTTAGAAAAACAAGATGGTCCGGAAACCCACGTTCAGAACTATGCCCTTTACAAGTATAGACACTTGAGAATGTATGTACCTCTGAGCTGTCTGCATGTGTGCGTTTTAGAGACAAAAAGTTTGATTAGCAATGATATAAACTGATGAATTGTCAGTACTATAATTTTTTTCCATTAGACCTAAAAATCTAATCAGTTTCAGTTTGGTTGTGGCTACTATCCTATTCATTCTTGGTCTGGGTTAAATCCATGTTTTAGGCAAACTGAGCTGTCTCTATCGTGTGTGTGTGTGTGTGTGTGTGTGTGTGTGTGTGTGTGTGTGTGTGTGTGTGTGTGTGTGTGTGTGTAAAATCAGCAGGGTTAACACATTGTTCAGATCATTGACTGAGGATAGCATCACAATGTTCTCTCTGTATACGTAACACCTCTAACTCATCAGTCTACTGGCAGTGCCAACGTCTTGCAGCTCAGTCCTCCTGCTGCCCTCTGAGTGTGTGTTGACTCTATAGGCTGGTATGTGGTAGTGAAGCAAGGGACACACTCTTTGTGGCTTTTTCTGACCATCGGGATTAATGTTTGACTGTACTGCTTGAAAGTCACGCATGAGTTTAAACGCACTCTTTTAATGTAAACCCGCACTGACATTCACGGTCACACATGCTTGTACAGTATATGCTCAAGCACAGACACAGACAGACACACACACACACACACACACACACACACACACACACCAGTACTGATACTGATGATGGTACTCTTGAAACAAAATCCAAGTGGGGGCATTCTCTCAAGTAATACAGTGGGTTTACACCCAAAAAAGATCAGTATTTGGCTGCAAAGTACTATTATTTTAATTGTAGATAAAACTGCAGATTAGAAGACCAGATTTTTAGTTGTTTTGTCTAGACAGTGCTCATCACAATATCCCAGAGCCCAAGGTGACACATTTGAATTGCTTGTTTCATCTCAGCAATAATCCAGATCCCAAGGATATTGAATTTACAGTGACATAAGTTGAGGAAAACAGAAAATACGCACATTTAAAAGCAAATGTTTGGCCTTTTTGCTTTAAAAGTAACTCTTAATCTATTGTCACATGATTGCTGATTAATTTTCTGTCGTTTGACCTATCGATTAATCAAATAACTGTTTAAATTCTGATACTGGCATTTTCATCCCGGCGCTGTATTCAACAATCCTTTGAGAGCACACCAAATTCAGTTTTGAAACGATTTAACTGGAGCCTAGGGCAGGGAAATATGGCTGAAAACAGTATCATAATAGTAATGCTAAAAATATTTTTTTTCTGATATCGATATATACCACTATATATAATGTTTGCGAACTCACATATAATTTAATAAAATTGATGTTAGGTGCAGTGAACTTTGTTCTGTTATATCAGGTAAAACTGTTCATAAACGTAAAACAAAAACATTAATAACCAGTCTTATTCGTTTTCAAAAGCAAAATGTGTGGAATCATTCATTTAGACAACAGAATTTTGTAAAACTACAACACTATACGATCACATTGTCACAAAGTAATTGCACCGAAAGTCAATTTCAAACCTGGTGCTTCCATTTTTTTTTTTTTCTATCACGTATATATTGACTTTAAAGTCTGTTACGCTCACAAATGCATAACTTACAGGAAGTTCACACAGAATCAGAGAGCGTTTGGAGTTGAGTGTTTGCTGACGTCCCAAATTTTCATGGACTACAGGAAGTGGCAGGCCATTGCAGGCCAGCTCTTCCTACCTCTCCAAATCCGCGTTTGTGTGTTTGTACCTGCCTCTCTGATTCTCCACACGTCGTGGACGTACAAAGGACGCCTCATGAATTCTATTAAAGTGCATCTGTTACAGCTTTTGATTATGCCATCTTTAACTCAGCATCTCTGTCATGTTTCCTCGCTTCGTGCCCCAGCCTGAGAAATGTCACGCGTCTAATGTGACCCCATTACAGGTAAAATAAAACCTCGAAATGTCTAATTAGATGAAGGGAAAGGTTTGGAAAGTTATTCTTCACTTCGGCAGCTGGTTATTGGCCAAGTAATTCCGCACTTGAGGAAATAACGGAAACATTTGTGAAGAGGGAGAGGATGAAGAGATGGAAAAGGAGTTAAAAAATATAGAGATGGAGAACCGTAGTCTCAGGAGAGGAGGGGAGGGGAAGTAGAAATAGACAAGATGTAAAATAGAAGACAAAACAACAAGTGAATATCAGAGAGAAGAGGAAGATGTAACTACAGGATTGAAGAGATGGAGACAGACATTGAGGGAGAAGAGAGGCAGACACGTGAGCTATCGGCCGGTCCCAGAGTTGGATCGTTACAGCTGGATTTTTCCACGTGGCCTAGTTTTTCCCTTCCACCTCCCTCGTTCCTGCTCTCCTCTCTAGTAGATCTCTGCCCGCAAGAAAACCAACCTCCCTTGTCCTCCTCCTCCTTTTATCTCTCTACTCTCATTTCTCAGTCATCCAGCACACTCTCTCTGTTTGTCTCTTAGATCACAGATCTCTCAGACTTTGCCAGTCATCTATCGTTATATAACTGAATAGGTGCGCACCAGTTACTGTTTTGGAGACGTAGTTCTTAAAATGCTAATACCTCAGTGACATTCAGAGTTATTTTCCAGATCATCAGTTACTTTGCTGTAGTTGAATAGCTTTTCTTCATATGGTGGATACGGCATTCTGTAATGAACTTGTAATATTAATGATCTCATTGATGCTGTTTGATTTGCCCTTCTGTTTTTGACCCTCTTTCCCTTCTCAGTATTGTTTTTTTTTTTTTTCTCCCCTCCCTTGCCTTCACCCTCCTTCTCCCCAGCATTTTCCTCACATTGTCACTTGCTTATTTCATTATCACTTGTTGTTTTGCTCTGTCTCTATCCCTCTCTCTTCCCCTCCCTGCTTTCCCATCTTTCCTGCGTTACTTCCTGCTTAGTCACATTCTCCAGCAGCACCTGACTGTGTCGGCAGGAAAACCAAACGTTGTCAGAGCTGAGGCAGGAAAAACCAAATGCTGACCGAGCTAGAAAGCTGTATATAGAGGGAGAGGGAAAGGGGGGGGTCGTCAGGGAAATCAAACGTTCCCATAGCTCTGGGCTCTGCTGGGATGCCTCTCCACCCCACTGGGGTAAATTGCTTCCTGTTAATGCATAAAAAAATGAACATCAGAAGTGTAGGAAATTTCTCAAAGAAATAATGTGGTGCAACAGAGCGAGTATTTAAAGTACTTAATAGAAGATTAAAGCGCATAAATTAAGTGGAAAGGAAATTAAATTCAGCATCAGGCGGGAAAACATCCAAAACAGTCATTTTAGATTTCGTATTACTGACAGCCAAACTATGAGATAAAGGAATAAGTATACCTCTCCCTCAGAGTAACATGCGGAATTACAAAATGAGGGAAAGGTTGTTTAATGGTCATTATAATAGTAGCATGTAAAAATAAAGGACACTACTGGATGCAAACAGATAAATAATTCAGTTATAGTGACGCCCTTCCTGCTGTATGTACATTCACTAAATAGAAGAATCCTGTCAAAATGCGATACATGTGGCACTGGTCTCTCGCATTCTCCACATTTTAGCTTCATATGCAGTAAATCTGTCAATGTGATTTCCCTCCTGCCCCCTTTCCTCCACGCCCCCTCACAGTAATGGGGGGGCAGTTCTCTCTGTAACCCTCAGGGTTCTTACATAATCAGCTGATTATTTTTAAAGTAAAATAATCAAAGAGCTTCTGTGTTTGTGTGTGTGTGTGTGTGTGTGTGTGTGTGTGTGTGTTAGGGGAGGAAAATCAAGTTGAATGGTCGTGAGAGCTACAGCCAACAAGTGTGAAATATTGTATTTGCTCCAACATATAAGTGTGTGTGTGTGTTTGGTAACAGTGACCCTCTCTTCTCTCAGCAGCACACAGGGCCTGTATTCATGACAGACTTTAACAGTGAAGACTGTGTGGCCGACCCACATCTTTTAAACTTTTCTCTGGTATTGCATGGCGGTTGTCAAAGCTCCTGGAGTTTGCGCTGATGCAGCAGAGGACGGTTTGTCACATCTCTGTTGGCGCTTCCTGAATGTTTGAATGTAATTGCTGAAAAGGGGGAACGAATCTCTGGCTGTTTATCTGAGTGTGCATTCATTTAAGGGGGGAAAAGAAATGGGTCAAGAATATCAGTAGATGTTACCATGCATGATATCACGGTGTACGTGTGTGTGCACGCTCCGCAGGATCCTTGGAGCTGTGCCTTGACTTCAGTCAATAGTAAGTCCCCACGAAGAAACATGCTGTGACCTCTGACACACACACACACACACACACACACACAGTCACATTCAGGCTCAGACTGTGTCCACGTTAAGCTGGTTAACTTTGAAAAGACATCTTCTCTACACAAAGCCAGCATTTTTTTTTTTTAGAAAAATGTGCTGTCTAGAGTAAATACATATGAAATCGCTTGCATTACATTTTAGGATAGAGGGGTAAAAATGAACTCTTGGAAAACAATGATATGAACCTGCTTGGCTGTGTGTAGGGGCTGTGCAGCAGTAAAGTTAGGAAGCCAACTTCCTGTCACTTCTAACCAACTCTGTGAAATGTCAATTAATTCAATTTTGCACAGTCTACAGCTGCAACTAATGGATTATTTTCACTATTGAATTATTGGCTACATATTGTCTTGATTAATTGGTCAATCGTTTTGTCTGTAAACTGAAAAATGCTATTATTTTAGATGATGATTGATGGTGAGTTTATTTATGTAATGCGACCAACCGTCCAGAACCCAAAGATACTCCCTTTTCTGTCATTTACGACAAGGAAAAGCAACCAATCCTCACATTTGATAAGCTGAAACCATTGGAAATTTAACTTGACAATCAGAATAGTTGCAGATTCATTTTCTGTTGCTTGACTAATTGTTTAATCTACTAATCGTTGTATCCTTACACCTGTCGTCATTAACCTGTATTAATGTCTAAAGATTTTGATTGATTGACATCTCAGTTCATCAGTGTAGAAGAAACTGTTTGCCCTGTTAACAGGTAGCATCTATGAGCTGTGATCAAATCATTTTTTACTGCTCATACTGTTGTTTGACAACTTTAAAACAGGAAAATATGTTGATGAGAAAAACAAAGTGCGATATAGGTGTTCATGGAGAGCAGAAGGAGACAGTACAGAGGAGTAACCAGCTGAGACTCAGCAGAGTGACTGCACTGTTTCCGTCCCACTCCTTACCTTGCTGTGAAGCAATTTTGGTGTTTTCTGGCTGAAAGAGGCAAAAAAAAAGAAGAGATTCTGCTGTTTTTGTCTTGGTTGTGTGTCACTATGAAAAGATATCTTTACAAAAACGACCTTCCAACACTACTGTGGATGCAATTTGTTTTCACACATGAACGCTGTTTTCAGCATTAGCCAACTTATTGTGAACGTAGTCTTAATTAGAGTTGTCATCTCTTCACATCTGTGCTTTTGAATATTTTTTTTTTGCTGCCGTTTGTGTGTGATGGTGTGAGTGGGTGGGTATGGGGGGGAGCAGAACTGTCACGATGAAGTAAGATGGGGCGACAGATGGAGAGAAACAGCTAATGAATTAATCATGGAAGCTGCTCTCAAAGAAATATAGGGGCCAGTGGTTAGTCTGCAGTGAGCATCGATTGCACACGGCTGCAAGGGGGCGAAGACACACACTCTCACGCACACGTACACTCACACACATACTTGGTTTTGCAGCTCTGTCCCCTATAGGGCATCATCTGTCTGAAGGCTAGACTGCATCTTCTCTCTTTCATTTCCCCTCCTCCACAATAAGAACCACTTGTTGGCCTTTTGAGAAATGCTGAAATATTCTTTGGGTGTTAAATCACAGATTAGCCCGTGTTCTTTTCTGTCTCGTTGGTTTGCACTCTGAGGCGAAGCTAAGCCGCTGATGCCAATTCTGGCTTTCAAAATTGATCTCGCCCTCTGACTCTCCTTCATTTTTTTTTTTTTTTTTTTTTTTTCCAGATTTATTTTTATTGCCAGCTTTTTCTTACATCTCCCTGTCTCTGCTTGTTCATATCCATTATCCTGGATAGACACGTTTTTATTTTGTTATTAATCCTCAACTCTTTCACCTCTTAAGCTCCCCTCCTCTCTCTGAATTTTCTAATGGAGGCAGGAAGCCGCTGCTGGTTGAAGAATGTAAATCTATACCTCATCCTGTCATTCAGATAGATGGTATTCAATCAGACTCCATCCCGGTGAGATTGAAGGCTGAGGGATAGCATGCCATAGGGGAGAGAGTGATGTGAATCACACTAAATTATACGTACTATATGTTTTAAAATTATGCATTATTTTCATGTAGGTATGTAGAGACATAATCTATATATTCACTAAAATGTTGGAGCTTCCTGTAAAGCTGCATGTAAGGTATTCCACATGGCTCGAAACCTGATACTTAAAACCTTACCAGGTTTTATCAGGGACACGCACAGACATAAATGCAGGTCAATGAAAAAACCTAGAGGCCTGAATAAAAGAAAAGAAGGTCAAAAGACAACAAGAACACAATCAAGATGATAAAGATGATAGCACATTTCAAGCTCCATTGATGTATGGCAGATGATGTAATCTTTCTTTTTCTTTCTTTCTGTCTTTCTTTGTTTCTTTCACTTCCTTTCTGTCTTTCTAAATCAGTTTGGTCCACGTATCTTTCCCCACAGTTGGGAGAAAAGCTACTCTTCTGTTGTTGTTGACGCCCAGGGCAGCTAATGTTGGAGTTTTTACTCTTTTTGATCATTCTGAGTTGTTGAAACATGAGCAAACATTACTTTCAAAAACAAAAAGCATAGGAGGAGAGAGTAAAACGTGATTGCTGCAGGAGAAAGGAGTCGACTGATATGAAATTTTTTGAAATGTTAACTTGCTCCTGCTACAGCCCATTGTGCTAAAACTGTACATAGACAAGATACTGTAAAGTGTCTTGAATTAAAATGCTCACTAAATGGAAATAAGTTCTCTTGGCAGAGCTTGTATACATTCCTTTGAGTCACAAGCTGTAAAATGTGTGAGCCAGGATCAGATCCTGAATTTCCAATTCGAGACCCCTTCACTAATACAGTTCTTATGATCAGTATGAGTTTAATTATCAGATCAGTATCTTGTTTCAGCAAAGATAAGGAAATTGTTTTATTTGATTCACTATTTAAGTATCCAGGGATGAAGAGGAGATGCATTTATACTGTACACACACACCCTTTTTTTATCCAGGCCTTCTAATAGCTGTGTGAATAGTCAGTCCCGTCCAACTGGACGTGTGTTCTGCTCTCAAATCTCCTGAGATGAAAGGATATGCTGAGTGGCTCTGAGTGTCGACCCCGGCTTGTGACTGCGAGAGAAGCAGGGTAACTTTTAATCTGCTCCAATTCCTTCAGCCTGTGACTCTCAGCTGACTGCACACTCACTGTGGGACACTATAGCACACACTGGAGCTGGGCCACTTAGCAGGTACACACACACACACACACACAAAAAACACTGAAAGGAAAGTGGATACCGTCAAAGAGTTATTGAGGAGGTGTGTGTGTGTGTGTGTGTGTATTCAAATCTATAAACATCACACATTAGTCACTAGCATGCTCACTCTCCTAGTCATCAGCTTTTCTGTAAAATGTTACCAATTAAATTTATGCTCAGTCAATTAGATTTATTCCAGGGGTTCCCAACTTTGGGGTATGTACCTCCCCAAAGCAACACAAGGGAAATATAAAGACATTTATTTTTTTCAGATGTTGTCCTAATTTTTATTTTGATTTTGTGATTAACTAGATATCATTTCCTCTTTAGGTCTCTAAAAACCAGCCAAATAACCAGTTTTTGGTTTACTTGGTCATAACCCCCGAGAAAAATGCAACTGTTGCAGCTCAATTGGAAGTAAACATTGGTTCATTTTAGAGAGTTAAAAGTTAAAAAAGTTTGGGAACCATTGGATTAAGTGATAATTTGATTGACAGAAAATTAATCCAAAACAAATTGATAATGGGTTAATTGTTTAAACTTATTTATCAAGCAAAAATGCCAAGCATTTGCTGATTCCTACTTTTCATATTTGACCTTTTTTCCTAATTTCTCTGTTATATTATATTTTACATTGAATATCTTTTGAGTTTTGGACTGTTCAGTGGACAACAACAACTTCAGGATGTGGCTTTGGACAACCGGGAACTTGTGATGGACATTTTTAATTGATTTTTGTAAATAAACAAAATCAAACAAAATCACTTCTCCCAGTGTATTGCCTACAATCGACACTACATAAGCCTTATGTGTTAATGTGTTTGTTTGCACGTCTGTGCATGTGCTCGTGCGTGCGAGGTGGTGTGAGGATTTGCCATTCAAATCAGTCTGTGACGGTAATCTGGACCATCCTGGCGGGACGTCACACAGACAGCCCCCAGCAGGGACCAAGTTCTAATCCCATTCATCCACTTTACTACACCAAAGCCATGGCAAGGAACCAGGACACCCCCGCCACAGTGGACTGGTCCATTCCCTCACATTTCCGTGGTGTCAGGCCTGTACCACTGATGCTGCCTTTGCAGGGGGTTTACCGTGGTTCTTATGTAATTCAGTGTGACACTGACATCATGGAGTGGCAGGAAGCGTGGCCTTTGATTGGGTTTCTGGATGAATATAAATCTGATTGTTTTGTTACAGAGGTATGATATGGCGATCTAACAGATGCGGTTAAGATAATGAGAAGTAAGTTGAGCTGTATTACTAGAGTTGAATCTCTCCTTCTCATTATTGCTGTAATGTTCCCATCATCATGGTAATCGCAGCTGCACCTGCAGCCAGTGACATAAAAACACTGATCTACTGTGCCGTATTCCCTCACAACTGCTGTAATCAGGTTGCAGTATTTTAAGTGTCTTTTTTTTTTTTTTTTTACTGCTGTTTAAAATCCCAACAATCCCCCTGTAAGCTTCTTGCCTTTTTTGTGTCAGCAGTAATGTCCTCCCTCTTTGCCTCCTCCCACCTCTTCAGAGAACATCAGGGATTTGTAAGGTGGTGTGAACAATAACATGGTGAAGACAAGGGCCAATAATATATTAATCTTTCTGATAAGGTCTCTTAAATCATGGCTTCCAAAGAGAAAACAAGCCTCTTTAAAGGGGTTATAGTGGATTGTCAGATTCTTTCAAAATAATTTCAGTGGCTTTACTGTCAGCATTTGGCCTTTTATAAAAAGAGTGGCATGTGAGTCTTTTTTTTTTTTTTTTTCCAGCATTTTTACCCGCTCAGCTTCACTTATGTCCTAGCTAAAACAATAAATATCTAAAAAATATCCGCAAATTTGTGTCACTGATTTTAGTTTTAATAAAAGTGTTCACGATTCTTAAGAAAAATCTGAAAAATCTACTTTTATCAAATGCGACTGCCAGATGGGCCATTTGACAAACCCTGCTTTAAATAGTTATAATTTGGTCAGAATTGCCTCAAAACAGCTAAATAGTAACTAAGTTTATCACTACAGTAATATACATTGGTAATGTTTTCAGACACTGGGCGAAGCAGGCTACTGTAGGTGCTAACGTTGTCTGCCCCCTTCCTGACCAACCATAGTAGCGTCTGTGTGGTCTGTGTGAGTATCAAGGCTTCTGATTCATCATCTTATTTTTATCTGTCCTCGATGAAACCCCCATCATACCATTCTCATGACACACTCCTCGTCTCTCCCACACTCTTTTACTTTTATCATTCCCTCCGTCCATTCATGCGCTGCTATTTTCAAGACCGAAAACGGGACGTGGAGGCAGGCTTTTGTTTTTCATATTTGTCGTGTTTGATTATTCTAGAGTCTCTCGTATCCCCATTTTCGCTTATCTTCGTCTCAGCCATGTTTTTTCTTTTTTTCTCTTCTACCTGTCATTTTCTTGTTGCAGTCTCCATGTCATTTTTCTCACTCTAGTTCTTCTTTTTATTTTTTATCGTCCCTTTGTCATTTTCTTCCCTCTCTTTATCTTTACTAGGTCAGTAGTCAGAGCCGTTGGTAATCTCTTGCAGCTACTCCAGCTACTTCTCTTAACAGGCTTTGCTCCTAATTGGGAAACTCTAAGATTACCAGCCTGCAGGCAGGATGGGGAGCATGAATCTCATTCAGGGTGTGTGTTTTGGTTGTCTCTGTGTGTTTTCATTTTCTGGCTCAATCCATTAGCACCAGAGTGAGTGCAGTGTCGTATTGGGATTGAGCTAATCGGCTGCCATTCAGCAGATGCACCGTCCCTGTTGAGATGATAGATGATCAATCTAAAAACATTCTTGTCTATCAACCAGTGATTGATTGAGTAATGCCTTTTCTTTGTGACAGCTCATACAGTGAACTTTCACATCATCAAAAGATAAATAATTTTCCTTATTAATACAACTTGTATTTGCTTTATTAGTATAGATCACAAGAACATAACGATCACACTGACCTTATTAAAGAAATGCTCTTATTTGAAATTCATATACTGTGTAGGACCAGATCACAAGTGTATTGATTCTGCTGGGTGTGTGTGTGCCTCGGGGCGGAGAGTTAATCTCGCGCAGTTTGAAGTCGGAGCCTGACGGTGTCTGATCAAGAGGCACTGCCAAAGAGATGAGATGTAGGGCGAGAGGCTTGAATAATTTCAGGTTCATCAGGCTAACGGCTAATTCTTCTGGCGGAACAGAATGGGAATTGAATACAAGTTGTGGAAATAAAAATGCAAGAAAAGTCTGGATGATGAGCCGATTTTTGCATTGGTGTTCTGAGCTGCTGCTGAGTGGGAACACCACATAAAGTCTGTGACATAGGCCTATTTAACGTGAACCAGATGTGTTGTTTGACATCAAAATTGTTTATACATGATTCGAACGGCCACACTGGAAGGCAGGGTGAAAAACCGGCTGTCATAGAGAGGGAGGAGACTTGATATCATTTAACTATTGGGATAACGGTGCACATCTGCCGACAGTCCCTCAAGGAACACGCTTGTTGTGTTTCACACGGTTGTTTATTGAAAAGTGCCACAGATAGTTGTGTAAACTGAGCTAGAGGAGAGAAGCTCAGTCCTTAGCTCCTATCTCAGTTCCTCATAGCTGGCCAGTCATGGCGTGAAGTGGGTGTAAACCTCAGATCATTGGTTTCAGAAGGTACACAGAAATGGTTGGTCACTGCCCCCCCCCCCAAATCCGATGTCGGAAAGGTGTGGGAGGAGGTGGGTTTCTGAAGCAATCCAACAAGCAGAGCGGACAGAGTATAAAGCCTGTTTTAGACCCTCGTGGTGCTATCTCAACAGGAAAGCTTTCAAATTAAGGAAGCAAGATGCTCCTTAAATGGCATTGTATGAGTTTAAATGACAGATAAACGTTACTGATAGTTGACTGTGTGAAAGTAATAGTATCTGAGGATTCAATATGACCAGTTAGCCTGGGATTGTTAGTAATGGAACCTGGACTAGCTCAGCTGACAGGGCAGTTATTGAGAGACAGCAGGACCCTGCCCTACTTCATGATAGTAACACTGTGTGTGTATGTGTGTGTTTTTTGAAGGAAAAGCTTCAATATGTTGACTTACGGATCAATTGTGGGTATTGATTTGTACACACCCTCTGACTAGCTACCTTTTTGTGTGTCTGCAGAATTGTGACTTTGTGCTTACCCTTTGCTCACTGATAATCCTGCCCTTGAAATCCCTGTTTTTCATGCAGCCACATGCTCTCATGTACGTGTGCGCACAAGCCTGTATGCCAAAGAGGAGCGATATACGTTTTCCCTGTATCTGTGTGATTGTGAGTGTAAATTCGCACATTATTTTGTGTTGTTGCTAAGTATGTCAGTGTGTGTGTGAGACCTGGCATGTCCCACTCTCTGTGACCTGCTCCATCTGTCAGAGGGTCTTTGCACCCTTTTAATCACCAGACCTCACCCACAGAGTCCTGTGACCTGCCAGGCTGGAGACGCCTGCTCTGTTTGAGAGCCAGCATGGACTTCTTTCTTTTTCTCCTTTAATGCCCAGTTCCTATTTAATCCCAGTATAGTTTCTGACATTTCCGAGTTTGGTTAACATTTTCTCCTTTTTTATTGATCTTTTTTTTTTTTCTGGGTCACTGTCCTCTATTCTGCATTATCCATTTTTTTTTGACAGGCTTACAGTGTTTGGGGCTACATCAGCTAAAGGCTCAAAACATGTATATGTAATTTAAGATTTAGAGAAGTTAGCGGTCTCCCTAAAAAGAAAAAATAATGAAAAGCAAAGAGAGGATAAAACTAAAAATTTTATTTCAGAATATAAATGAAATATTCCTATATTGTTTTGGGTTTGAAAACAAACTCTAAAGACTCAGGATGGTCTAATGTGGCATTTCAAAACATGCCACCATCCAGAGAAGGAGGGATAATAAAAGGGGCAGAGGGGGAGGGTTCAGCTCTTCTGCCCTCCTCCACCTTAGCATGTCTCCCGGATTTCCCGTCTGTCACCCCTCTTTGGCTAATCCTCATCCCTACCTCCGTCCCTCCTCCCATCCTAGTCCGACGTTCCCTCGCTCTGCCTCTTCTCCTCTTTTCTAATCTAAGCGTTTATTGAGACAATAACATTCCTGTAGGGGGATGGATGGATGGATGGATGGATGGATGGATGGGTGGAGGCAGGGAGGGATGATGGCAACCAGCTCTTAGAGGTGTGAAGGGGCTTCAGACGAGGGGGAGGGGGCAGATGGGACGAAGGAGAGAGGCGGAGGGGGGGGACTGAGAGCAGATGTGGATATGATAGGTCAGTTCTGCAAACGTTGTCATATACTGATGGACACTAATTAAGGTGCTACACGTAGCATTTTTTTAACTTTAATTTGGGGATTTTGGTGGAAATTTGCTTTATTTTTGCATAATAGTAAAAAAAAAAATCTTTTAATTGAGTAAAACATAAAGTTAATAGACCCAGCGTGATGCGAGATGAGGGGATGGAAGGACAAACTCAAACATCTTATCCTTACCACAAAACAACACGTTTGTGTTTTTCTGTGGTCGTGGCAATACCGCTGGTATGACGTAGGCTGCCACTTACCTCCACCACCGTGTAGTTTTTTGTGACGATGACACGGAGGTGCCAACAAATTGCTCCCCAATTTTTGATGCTTATAATACTGCACTTAGCACTTTTAAGGGATCTAAGCTGTCACATTTTTCCATCGTGATTTTTGGTTTGGTGGCGATACCCCATGAGCCAGGCTGACGGTTTAACAGTCAGTTATACCTGCCATATGGTTGGCTGAAGTTGTTATTATTGATCATTTAATGAGAAATGGCGAGCAAATCACGACTGGTTGCTGTTTGGGAAAGAAAAACAGCAAAACGATTTTCTGAAGCTGGATTTATGCTGCAGAAGAAAAACAAATAAATGTGTCGTGGCTGGGATGAAGTCACCCCGGGTGATAGAAAATATGGAGGAAAATAAAACTGTTAACTTAATGAATATTACACTAATAAGAACAAGGTGCACTGTAATCTAACACTTCATTATCTGCAGTCCTTTGGTCACATTTAAGCACAAAATGTTGCAGAAGGTTAAAACTTTAGTCCATTACTGAAATCCTTGAACCATATTTGATAGTGAGTTAAAACATTACTTTCGAGTCCTATCAGTAAAACAGAATGAGGCAGAGAAGAGAGTGTGATTGCACTCATTGTTGGTGGATTACACCCTGAGGAGACAACTGTTATCACCAGTCGGCTTTACATTATAGATGAAGGCTGGTCTGTCAGTGTATGATAGTATGCTTGTGTGCTTTAGAGCTTGATCAGTAACTTCCTCTCAGTAACGTACACAATCATGTCATCATTTCTGTTTATTTCAGTGTTAACATACATCTATACACACTCACATAAAACATTTACTTTCATATAAATTCCTGAGAGTGTATGGATAACTTGTCTGCAAGTTTGGAAAAATTCTGTGTGTGTGTGTGTGTGTTTTTTGTGTGTGTGTGTGTGTGTGTGTGTGTGTGTGTGTGAGAGAGAGAGAGAGAGTTTGTGTGTACGTGTGCCAGCCAGCAGTGACACAGCAAAACAGGGTAAGAGTGAGGCCGGAGAACATTCCTGAAATAACAAACATAATGGAGGGAGGAAGTTTTCTTCTGTGGGAACTCTTTTCTTCTACTGTTCTTAAAACAGTAAAACCACCGTAAAACCAGGAGTTGGGAACATGAGAGAAGGCACACACGTACTCACAAATGCACAGTTTAATAACCCTGTTTGTCGGGTCATTCACGATGCCCTTGAATACATAAACTTACACCTATGTATCTCTCATTTTAACATAATCCCTGTTACGTCTTTTAACCTGGACCGAGAGTGTATTCTCCCTTTTGGAGGTTTTCTTCACTTTACTGTGCACGAGAGGCTTAAAAAGTGGAGGAAAAACAAGAACCCATGCAAACAGTGTGTCCTTTTCTAAACTATTGGATCCACAGCTGGTCTCCTGAGAGCTGTGGTTCTGTTTCTCGTTTAGGCCTAATGTTTCCAGACTCCAGCAGGTTATTAAACAGTCCTCTGCTTTGTGTCTGTCTGCTGGCCAGATCCCATGTTAGTTTTTCTTGATGAGCTGATAAATGAATTCTGGACACATTGCTCTTTCTTAACATGCACATGGCATAACTTCATGAAATCAAATAGCGTTTTCAGATTTTAGGTTATTTCATCTCTAATTGTCACAGTTGGACAGTAATTTAAATACTGTTCATCTCACTTATTGGTCCATGTAGAATGTGCACTGTGGGTAAAGTATCACCATTGGAGTAGTTTTTCCCATTAAGTGTGATTATATCTCACATTATTTTAGCACAAACCTATAATGATATTTTCTCAGTCTGTACAATAATTACTTTTATTTTCTGTTGGCATTTCAGCCACTAGCTGAACCAAGCAATATAGAATAGCAAAAAAGTGTCCGGCAGACTTTGTAAAACTGATGACAGGATGTGTTTGTGTCCCTGCGCTGGTTAATATGACTGGATGTAAAGAAGCTGTGTGCTGTTATCAGGTGTACCAGCGGTTGGCCTTGCTATTATACTTGAGTGATAAATTTTGCATGGGGTTCACGACAGACAAAGGAAGTCTGTCTCAAGACAGATCGGGATCAGACCAGGCTCAGGAGGGCGATACAGGGATGTTGAGTTGAATGTGTACTGTCCTGATCAGATAATGGAAATATAGTGCAGGTGTTATAAAATATAGATTGTTTTGTAAAATGTGGGGAAATGTCTCAACTACTGTATATCACATTTTGAGAATCTCCTCAGTTGTCCACTTGATAATATACATGGTTAACACACCCATCACCATATATTATAAATCTGCAGAAATTAATTTGGTTCCAAATTAAATTTTGATATTTTTCTGTGTTTGTTCCCTTTTTAAACGAACGTCAGGACATTTAATCTGAATTTGTTTTCTTGTCAGAAGCCAGATGGCAGTCAGCCTCTGCCCTCTGTTTCCTAAAATCAAGTGGATTTAAAAAAAAAAAATAAATAAAGTTATGAATATTGAATTAGTGTGGGGGTAAGCACAGACTGTTCCTTTTTATGGGTGTGTGCACATCTTGTGGTTCTCTGAAATCAGGTCACTCAGTGGGTGAGTGGGCGCTTACATGTCGGAGGCTGTAATAATGTTCATCCAGCCATTTTTGCAGTTCATATATAGTCGAGTGGCATCAATAGGCTGAAAGCTAAAGGAATTACTTGACATTTTCAATGCAATTGGTTTCTGTTTCAGCAACTCAAATTTGCCTGGTTATGATTAGTACTTGGTGTCAGTGTTTTTGTTTTTTGCAGACCGTTAGTAATACTGAAACCTTTTAACTGCAAAAATGGAAATGAAAACGAATAACAAATCCAATTGTTTCTGCTTTTGTTCTTGGTAACCGTATTCTAAGAATATGATACAATACTTTTGGTGCGTCCTCACTAGGTTACTAATTGGTTTAAGGGTAAAGGGTAGACTTGCGTTTAGGTTGAGGTGATGGTGAGGGGCTTTAGAATACGTTGTGTCAGTGAGAGTCCTCACAAGTATAGAAGTTACAATAGTGGGAGTCAGTGAGTTACCACCCACAGTTGGTGCCACCTGTTTCTACCTGCAGCAGCACACAGACATCCAGCGATAGGACAGGTCCAGTCGTGGCACGTCCTTGTAAAGTTTGTGCGTTTTCTACCAGATTAGGCACGCCTGCTCTCGTAGGTGGGTCCTAAGAGGAGGAACACGCACTCTCATGCGCTACATAGATGTAGTTGAGGCAGTGAGTATGGGACAGCCTACCTGTCTGTCCACGGTCTTATCTGTTTACCAGCCTGTCTGTTCTTCTGTCTACCTGTGATGGAGTGCGTGTGCCGTTCATTTTTCATTTCTCGTCCCCAATATGAGCAGCTCGTTTTGCAGCCTCATTATCTGATTGCATGACATGTAAAACTGTACTTCCGCACCTACTTTACATTTATCTTTCAGGCACACAAACCAGTTGTCATTGCCGGTGACTCAGCAGGTAATCATGACTTGCTCAATTGTACAATTGTACTCCTGGACACAGAGGCGGTGCATATACCTCTTAGTCATGCAGAATGTCCCCGGCTTCTTACCTTTTTAACAGTGTCAGATAAATGCCTGGCATGTCCATAAATGTTAATGGTGTAGGCTTCTTCCAGAGGACATCCTGTCCAACCAGTCCCATCCTGCTTTGGATAAGGATTTCTGGTTTGGGTTTTGTTTGATTGGGTTTACAGAAAATAAATTGTTTAGCCAGTTTGGTAAGCCCGTCAGGTCCTGAAGCATCTCGCCCAGTAGCAGTAGATGACGGCATTAGAAATAGCCACGCTAAAAATACGTGTTTTTGCTGTGTGGAATAATGGCCCTGGTTTTTCCCCTTGAGGGCTGATGAAGGCTTTCTTTCAGGTCTTGTGGCCCACCTTTGCTACAATATACGACTAAGAAAAGTTGGTTTTGTAATAGTCCAGTGAATGATCCCTCTAAGTTCTGATTGAACCAGAAATCCTTTTAATTGAAGGGTTTAGATACTCTGGAAATGACCTTTTTAAGTTGTTTTTTGATAGAAAGCACAGCAGTATCATAGCAATGCTCACAATACTGCTCTGTTGCCTTGGGCCAAGTCATCATGTAGATGATTTTTGGGTTTGTTCTGCACTAAACTGAGGTGGTTTTAAGTGCCGCCCCGGGGAGAGGGGTGAGATAAAATCTGTCTTTTTAGGAAACGACTCTTCAGGCATCAGATGACTCGGCCCTCACATCGTAGACTACGTCTGACCTTTGATCCTAGGTTGTGTGTGTGTATAAGTAAGATAGTAAGAGGGGGTTGTGTTGCATGTGTGGGTCAAGGTGTGCCTGTCAGATGTGGTCATTTCAGTGTCCGGTAATTGTGTTTAACTTTGCTTGATGTGTAAAGTGATGCGATGATGTAGGGAAGTCCCAGCTGCAGCCTGAGCTCTCTCTCTCTTTTTCTCCCTCTCTGTCTGTCTCCCCATATATATAGATAGATAGAGATAGAGATAGAGATAGATATAGAGATAGAGATAGAGAGAGAGATATAGATATATTCCTCTCTGTCTCTCTTTGATCTTTTCTCTGCATTTGTTTGTCTTCGGTCATTTGCATTCTTTCCCTTGTTTAGCATTTTAACATGCGATCTGTCCCTTTGACCTCCCTTTCACTCACTTTTTCATTCCTGACTTCTTCCCCTCTCCTCAAGGATTAAATGAAGCTCCCTCTGAATCTCTTCCCCTCTCTTTTGCCAGTCATTCATCACTGCCTCTTCTCTGTCGTTTCCCTGCAGAATCATCTCTCTTTATTTTCCATCTCAAAGTACTCTACATTTACATATCCCATGTCTCAGCCTGTGGCTGGCTGCACACCAACATTACTATGAACTTTTTATAGCTTCCGCCTTTGGGAACAGTAAATATTGTTAACTAGTTTGATGGAACCTAATTGCACAATAGATTGTCAGATCCGCTAAACATCTTGTAACTTTTTCACAATAAAAACTTCAGAGAAAAAAATCAAGGGTGCTTTTTCACTCGGTGAGGGTAACGTTTAGGGCATGATTTAGTAACGACAATGATCACAAAAAGATGAAATGGTGTCTGCTCTGGTGACTGCTAACTTGCTCTGTTAACTTGATCTGCTTACTACCTCAGCTAACAAGTGTCCTGGGGAAAACCCTCTTTTCGTCTGTGTTGAGGCAGACTGTGGTTAGATACAGCAACAGCCGTGTGTCTTAAAACAAGAATGAATTGAGTCTCTGTCTTAACCAGATTGATTTAGGTAAAACTGTCGGCTAAATGATGTAATCATTGTGATTATGTCACTTATTAGGGCTAAATTAGCCCTGATTCAGGACACAGTTTAGTACTTGGATATTATAGTCGCTAATTGTTTAATAAAATTAGTTGCGGGAAGTATGTTGAAAAATACGAGCTCAACGGATGGTATTCAATCTACTCTGCGACTTTTAAGCTGGGAGAAAACGACTTCTGACAGTTGTAAAATAAAACATGAATTACTTTTAACAGAGAGAGGTCCTTTCCATATAAGTTGTTACAAACCTTGCATAAATCAAAGATGCTGCAGGTTTTTTTCCTTGCTCAGAGGCTGGTGTGCAGCTCTGCAGCCAGTGCTGCAACCGGTGGCCAGAAGCTGTATTACACCAATACAACCACACCAATACTGAGTCAAATATTAGTCTTTCTCGCTCTTAAACAGCATATCTTCTGTCCTGGATCAGAGCGATCGCTGAATAACACTACTTTCAGTTAAAATGTCTGTTTACATGTTCTATTGTTCTAAAGGCTGCTGCTTTGACAAACTGTCAATTCTGTGGTTTAAGTGTTTATTTTGGGAGAAACACACACAGGATCTATTTTTGTAAAGCAAAAAAAGAGAGGTTTGTTTGTTCATAGGTCCGCCCCATTCCGTTGCCCTGCCTGCTACGCCGAAGGCCTTTGCGTGCGTTATGGTGCATAACAGGACTGAGAGAAGTCGTACTGCCAAACCATACCAAAGAGTAGTCTATGTAACAGTGATGACTTCTGAATATAACCCGCCCTGACAGATGTAGAATACCATTAGAAAATTTTTGATTATCACCAACTTTTTTTCAATATAAAATCCAAATCCTTGTCATGACTGTTGACGAATAAAAGCCATAAAATAGTGGCTAATACGCTGCCTTTGTAGGATCATATTAATCAGAACATCTTGTAGTGAAAGTCTACACTCCTCATTAGAACAGCATTATTATTATGATGTTATTTGATTAATATTGGAAAAAGGATTATTTCCTCAAATAGAGCTGTTATTTTAGAACTGATGTGCTCCAGAATGTTAGTAATTGCATTAAAATGTAATGGTGTATTTTGTTTGCATTCCTGCCCTCAGATTGTCAGAATAGGCCTAGATAATTAATTTTAGTGTCCTATTTGAAGGCCTGACAAGCTCCGATATAGTCCTTACATCTGTAACCAGACAATTTGACTTTATGAATGAACTGCTTTCATGTTTAAACCATACAACCATCACAGACCCTTTCCATATGAATACCAGAAACAGTGTTTATATCAATGCAGAGCTGCAATCAGTTCTGTTTTGTGGATCCCTTTTTTCTTTTGCACCATGCCGGGAGGTCAGAGTTCAGGCTCAAAACAGCTCTCGAGGTCATTTCAGCGAGGTGGTAGCCTGATGAATCAGAGGCTTGAACATGAGTTCTCCCAACTCACCCTGCACACCCTCATACATGCATATAGTCATAGTGCGGTCTTGAGTGAGAGGGCAGAAACTCAGACACACATCAGTGGGGCTTCAGGTTAGACTCGGTTTTTGTTTTTGACTGTTTTTCCCCCGAAAATGTTCCCAGGTTCATCCAGTCTTTCAGTGTCAGGTTCAAAGCTTTATCTCACGGGTTTGATCCTAACTAATTGTAAACATCAAAACAGCGAATCAGATTTTCCACGTTGAGCGCAGAAGAGCATTTGCTGCTGTTTGCTGCTTCTGTATGTGTTTTGCTGTCCCGCTGACAGTTAAGTGTTCTCGCTCTACTTGACTCTTCCAGGTCTCGGGGATGAGTGAGCATGCTGGCTCCGGGCTTTGCTGTCGCGCCATTTCCCTTATTCTGAATCGAGAAACTGGCCAGCGTAACGTTAAGACGAGAGCTTTTAAAATCACACTGTGTCTCCTCCAGGGACCCCGTTCTGCCAGTCAGAACCTCTTTTGGTCTCCAGGGGTTCATCGTTGCAGCTACTGGCAGCGCTGCAGTGTTTTCTTCCCCTCAGTACTCTGAAGGGGTGAAACTGGTTCACGTGCTGGCTCCAGTGTTGGCTCAAGTTCTGGCCCTGCTGGCTCCCTCTGAGAACTGTGGAGTGGGTGGGTGTGAGCAGAGCTAGATCACAGCCCTGTACCATTCGATTTTCCCATTCACTTTGTTCACATGAATAGGGAAGGAGAAGCGGGGCAAAAGAGACAGAGAGAGAGAGAGAGAGAGAGAAGGAGGGAGGGAGGAGGGGAGGTGAGAGCAACAAAGGCCAAGAGAAAGGATCAGAGGGGAGAAGAGGAGGGGAGAGGGGGGCACAGAGTGGTGGTGTTTGTCCGAAACGAATGAATGAAATCTTTATCTGTGACGCAGAGGAGACAAGGCTGCATATATTCTTCTCAGTTTGGTTTTATCACTCCCTTTCATCCACTGTACTCTCCTACTCTTTCTCTTGCCAGGTCTACCTCTCTTATTCGTCCATCACTTTTGTCCTCTTAGTTTTTCCCCGCTCTGGTCTTTCTGGCCTTTTACTGTATTTCTCTCTTTGCCTCTTGTTTTTTTTTTGTTTTGTTTTTTTTTTTAATTTTTTTAACATCTTCTCTGAACTCAGCCCCCTAGTGGAGGTGATGCAACTCTTTCTCTCTGTCTGCCCAGTTTTGCTTTTCCTTTCTCTTTGCCCCTGGAGAAAACAGGAAATTGCAAATAAATAACTTCTCGTTTTTTTTTGTGTTTTTTTTTTAATCATACACCCACAACTTTCAATCCCAACTAGTTTTGAGTAGCTGAAAGTCAAATACAGGTGCTATGCCTAGGGATCCGCTCCTGCTGATGTAAGCGTAGAGAATTTGGTCATAAAATCAGGCTAAAACAGAGTGTTTGCCTCAGAAAATACCACAAATTATTATTCTTAATAAATCCATAATAAATGAGTCAATCCATTAAAAGAATTTCACATCCATTTTTATCTTCCAAAAGACAGAAATTCAATGTCAGCACTATATTGACAACATAAGCTTCACCTGAGGAAGCCTTGTAATTTGATTTTTTTTTTTTTTTTTTTTTTTTTCCCACTCAAGTGGCTAATTGTAGTGGATGA
Source organism: Xiphias gladius (assembly GCF_016859285.1). NCBI lineage: Eukaryota > Metazoa > Chordata > Actinopteri > Istiophoriformes > Xiphiidae > Xiphias > Xiphias gladius. The sequence goes on from NC_053423.1 coordinate 21,478,255, forward strand.
TTATGAGTGGATAATAATCCTGTCTTTCTGGCAGAAATCACATGAGCAGCCCACTCAAATAGATGTGCCTCCACTTATTTTGTATGTATTATTTCTTCCTTTCAAAAATCTGTGTTGAAAAGCAGCTGAAAGTGAGAGATTGAAAGGTCGAAAGACAGAATGGTGCATTTATGTGTAATCCTGAGTAAGCATGTGAATCCAGTCCCGTTTTCCATTCAACTCTTGATACCGAATGCTAAATATACCCTTAGGGTCGACCACTAAATAAATTCTCACCCTGTGGGAAAGCCTGGAGTCCCACTTGATGCCTGAATGACTCTTGGCATTAAGAGTTTGCTCTAAAGTAAGAACTGGCTGATTAGTGTTACATAATGCACACTTCAGTGTCTGAACCTGGGAAAAGAACATTCCCGCAATTCTGTGTGCATCTAGGCCTAGGTTATGCCAAAGAACGGCAAATGTCACAGAATCGCTTTCATTACTGCAACACAGGTGAAGCGGGAAAATGGTGGAGAAGGGGGAAGCAATTTGAGAAAACAGCCAGAGAGTTAAGTGAAATATGGAAGCGAGAGGAACTGTCAAAGAAGGAAAAGACTAATATATGGGAGAGAAAGAAGGAGGGATGGGGAGGAAGTAGAAGAGGAATGGGGATAAGAAGAAGGAGGGATCCATCAAGAGAGAGGGAGACAAAATGGGGAAAGTAGGAGGAGGTAGAGAAGCAGGAAGGGCACTGGGAGTGAGCGTGAAGTTGAACAAAGGCCTATTTTTGTACCATCCGCTTTGCAGCCATAGTGTATGTAGCTTTCTCCTGCAGCAGCCATCTTTGTTATGTCTGGGGGTGAAAACCATCCCTCATGACTTGCTAACAAATTTGGTTGCCTTACAGCCACACTGAAACAGTGGTTTGACGTAATTACTTTATCATGCCAGTTTTCACAGTAGCATGTTTCTGCAGCTCGTTGTCCTGGAATAAGCGGCTCATTCCCTGTTTGAGGTTAACTTACATGGTGGAATGTAGTAGTGTGGCTCCGGCAGCGACTTTCTTTCATTTTAGTCTCCATGCAGACTCGAATAATTTTTGCAGTCTGAATTCTGAAACCGAAGCTACATAATGGTTCCCGAGGTGCTCCGTATATGAGCGCAATTTCCTGTATGCCACATACAGTATATTAATGGTGGCCGGTGCTTCCGATGGCTTGGAAGTGCGCATTGTTCTTTCTCTATGCTGTACAGTAAAGACATTACACAGATAGAAGGATATTGCAAATAAACTGACCTCTGCAAATCCATAAATGTAAAAGGCTGCAGCTTTATTTTAGACTGGAGTGCATTTAAAGGGTTCTCCAATTCTGCATTGCTGTTCCATAGATTTACAGCAAATACAGTCGGATCCTGATTTTTAGTCCCTAGTATGGGTCAAGCAGGGTCCCACAATTCCAATAATGCAGCTTAGTAGGCTTCTTCCTGCCTGGTGAATGATGCTTAAAAAACTCAGTGCTCCCAGTTTGTAATGTGCGGGGGGGGTGTATCTGGTTTAAAAAAGAAAAAAAAATTGAAGCCCCTTTTCCGAGATAACCCTGATGACCTCACTATGACGTCATATCATGAAAAATCTTTCTTGCTCAGCATTTTCTCCCTCAGCCTACATTTCTCTAGCAATTTTTCTGCCAAAGTACTATTTTACTCTGAACAGGTGTTGTGCTTATGTCAAAATCTATGTCTATTACCTATGCGAGTAGATACTTAATTTTCAAATTACACATGTACACGTTACATGGATAACTGATAATTGACTGATGTTAGTCTTTGTTAATAGCCGGATGTTGTGGGAATGAAAAGCTTCCTTGGGCTCAAATAAGCGATGACGACCTGTCCAGATATTTTACAAGGCAGCAGTAAGGGGGAGCTTAAGCGAGAGACGTTTTAAACAGGTGTGTGGTGAGTCTACATTCTTCCTCACGCCTGGCTACAAGCCACCAGAACAACTGACGAATGACATACCCATCCTGAAAACATCCCTGGTAGCACCGGGTGAAGGCCGATACAGGGATATATGGAGGGAGAAAGACATGACGATTGATGTGAAGTGAATGATTGTTGAAGAGGGAGTGGGGTGAATGTGATATGTATGTCATATGTTTCCCAGTTGTTGCAGTGTCTTGTGGCCCACCTGTCTCTCTTGGCACACCCAGTGTGCGGGGAATTTCCCTGCTTCTTCTGTATGAACCCAATCCTGCCCCACTATTTTCTTTTAACTCCTCTCAAACCCCCTTTTTACGCTATCCACCGTTTGACCAAAATGAGAAATGACAGCATGTACTTCACACAGCTTATCAGCTGAAATTATGAGAGTAGTTCCACTCCCCTTTAGTCGAGAAGATTTACCATGATTACACTTAAGTATTTCACTGGTATCTCCAACCACAGGAAGTGATGAATCAGAAATGTAATTCACAACTATCTACCCAACGGCAGTAAGCACACATTCTGTTCATATACAGCTGAACGCCCTGGTGGAGTATGTGAAGTTTTCTTACAAACATTTTTGGATATTAAATATTAAAAAAAGAATAAATAAAAATAAAATAAAATAAATACATACACACATACATACATACTTTGGGGCCACCAAGAGACAAGGTGGCAACAGTAGCTTTTTAGGTAATGGGATATCTGCCTCTACATATAGACACATTGCTTGGCCACCATGACTTCCTCTGTGCTCTGCTGACACCCATCCATTCCCCTGTATTCCACAGCTGTTTGTGGTCAGAGGGTGTGTCGAGGGTCTACTGGGTGCAGTCAGATCGGTATTTGCATGTTGTGCGTTATGACTGATTGCTGTCACATTACAGGGTGTGGACGTGCACTGATACTTAATATAAAGAGGAACACAAGAGAGAAATAGCTTTTGCTGTCAGACTAACTTTTCCTGTATGCTTTTGGTTTGCTAATTACACACAATGATTGAGTTTTAAATGAAGCATTGCCTCTCAGGTTGGAGTTTAGTTTATTTTAGTTATCAGAACGCATTGGTATCTCTAGAATAAATAAATACTGCTTCAACCAACAATTATTTTCACTATTGATTCATTTGTTGGATATTTTTTTCCATTTTCCCCCCATTAAGTTAATGAAATAAAGAATGTAGTTAAAAATGCTTATCACAAATTTCCAAAGACCAAGTTGACATAAATTCAATAAGACCAATTGTTTTGGCCAACCAACAGTCAAAACCCTAAGGATTTGATTTAAAATGATAAAACACAGAAACACAGTAAAATTTTTACATTTGAGAAGCTAAAAGAAGAGAATATGAACCATTTTTACTTGATTTAAATAAGTGTAGTGATTAATTGACTTTCAAAATTGTTGCCAGATAAATGTGAAGTAAATAAATTCAATTAACTGACCAGCTATAAAAACAGAAAATAAAGATCTTTAATAAATACTCAAATGACACAAAGGAACATAAGTATATTAAATGAGGTAACAGATAGTCAGAAAGGCTGAGAAAAATGATTTTAAATTCAGGTTGTGTCTAAAACATATCACAGTTCATCATGTTGCCATGCCAAACGGTTACACTGCATGTCACATAACCGCTCTCCATGTTTCCTGTCCACATCTTCACTGTTGACTATCAAATAAAGGCAAAAATAATCTTTAAAAAAAAATCCAGTTGCCACCTTTACATAGCAGTATTTTAATAAAAGCCTGCATGGTAGAGCGAGGACATGCTCAGAGAAGGTGGGAGACAAGAGTAATGGTAAAAAGAAAAAGGTTACAAGTTGCATTTGCACTGTGGAAGCTGCTAATTCAGACTGCGTGAATAACCCAGTGCCTTCTTGCTCACGCAGTCTGGAAATAGCTGCTTCATAAGGTGTCAATTCATAGAGGGATGACTTTTAAAGAGCGGGGACTTCCAAGACCTTTTCGTACAGCCGAGAGTGGTGAGATGCTAGCGCCATTCGGTAACTTAAGGGAATTTATACTCTACTGCAGGGTGTGACCAGGGGTCGGACATTACCACCAACCAAATATGGGCAAATATTTCTCAGTGGCCGGTAACCTTATCTGCTCGACCAAATTCTGGGTGAAACCATCCTCTATTTTTAAAGAAGGAATTGGCTGGTGGAATAGTGAAATTGGCTGAAAGTCGGCCAGCGGCAGTCAAATGTTAGCTTTCTGTCCCGGGCTTGATCAGTCCAGTTTCCAGAATCAAATGATGACTTGTGACAAAATGAAAGGGGGAAAATAACTCTTGGCACAATGTCACGAAGTTGAAGCATATTGCTTTCCAGTACCTGGTGTTTTTCATTTTTCATCAGTTTACTGTTAATGTAGCTGTTGTGATTGCTAATGGATGGATGACGGAATAGACAGTCTGACTCCTGGGGTCAGCTGCCATCCTCTCCTCCCCAACTATCTCCTCCAGCTTCCTGTCGTCCCTGCTCCTCTCCCCTCACTACTTCCAGCCTGTCCATCCAGTGTCCTCTGTTCCCCATCTCTAATCCCTGTGCCCTGCTGCCTCTCCTCTTCCTCCCAGCTGTTTTGTTAGGCCTTTTAGTGACTGGTTATTAATTATACTTTCTAATGAAATGTGGAGCTTTCAGATGGCCAGTAGCTGAAAGTGCAGGCTCTGTGTGTGAATTCATTTTGCAGAAATCCTCTTCATCATGACCAGAGTTAATGGTTTCTCTGAGAATAGAGTAATGATTTCAAAAAAACAAAACCAAAATATTTTTACAAACGCAATCATCTTCCTGTCCGCTCTCCTTTAGCTCTGTGATGACTTACTTACTGACCTTCCAGCTTGGTTAACTTTGATGTCCACACTTTTCCACTTACCTGAATTAACAGAAGACGATTTATTATTTCAAAACAACAGCACTGTAAATCTCTGCTAAAATGTGGAATGTTTGTTCTTACTGAGGAACACTTTGTCATTTGTTCACGAGTGTTTATCCTTTTCAGCAGGTCCTTCCTGCTTCTGTTTAAGTATATACTGTAGTTCCTTGCGGCTTCGTTTGATCACAGCTGATAAATAACCACATTCATGTCTGCGCAAACTCTTCCCTTCTTCATCCAAGTCTTTCATTTACTTCTGGCAATGTATACCGTAGGACACATTGTCTGCACCGGGGACTTGACTGCAGAACAGACTACATCCATGAGTCTGTTGTAGGAAGTTGGGCATGAATGAGCGACAACCACAAACACGGACTGGCTAAGAAATCTTTCAGTCAATCAAACATATCCCTAATCATGGCCCTTTTTAATCCTTGATATCCCCCTACTAAAACAGTAATTATCAAAAACTTGCAGTGAGCTCCTGGCTTCTTGTGGATACAATGTTTTGGCTTTGTATTTCAAGATAAAGAAGTTTGGGATTTTCTCATTCACATCCATACTTACATAAAGTGAGCAGGTTTTTACAGCCAGTTTCTACTGGCTACTAGGGGAACTGCATCTTTAGATATTTCTACATTAAAATGCTTTCCACAAAACGTTCCTTCAGCGCATTGTTATCTGCGTTTCCACAGCAGGGCCAAAACCCCGGGAGGATTAAGCGAATCGGTCCGCTGACGTATCAGAGGTGTGATGGTCGCCTTTCATGAAAAAAAAGCACAACGAAGCCTGGACTTTGCCATCGTCATTGCCATGGTCATAAAATCTCTTGGGCTGCTCCATGCTGATTATTGTTGACAACAAACTACAAGCAAAACAACGCGTATGCAGTCGGGGGATTTTAAAAAGGCCGGGTGTATAATCGTGCTGCAGAAAACACCGGCGTACTTGACCAATCAGAGACGTTCAGCGATGCAAGTCTCACCCTGAAATTCCTGCACCTTCAGAAAGTACTGCTCCCTGAGCAAGGACTTTTGTGGGGGGTATCTCCTTTGAACTTAATTTAGACCTTGGTTCCTCCAGGGAAAATGTATGCAGTGGAACTGATTCCTCATAAGATCCCTGTTCCCTGGGGGAAGTTCCTGCAATGGAAATGCACCTTTAGCTTCAACATTTCCGCCGTGGTGGTTGCTACTTTTAAGAGCCATAGAGAACGATATCATTAGTGGCGAATGACTGTTTCCCCATTTCTTTACTGGATTTTAGCTGCAGCAGTAAAAGTTCTGGAGAGGTTATGTCTCGGTTTCTTTGTTTGGCAGTGATAACCCCCATGAAGTTTGTGTTGGGGGGGGGGGTGCTACTCATAAAACATATTGAGTTTTTTTTGGTTGTTTTTTGTTTGGTTTTTTTTTCTTAAGGATAGCCTCATGTAGCGAAACATAAAAGTGCGCAGTGAGTCCCCTTGACAATCATTTTGTGCGGACCATGTTTATTTGAAGCCGGTTTCGTCTCTCATAAATATGAATGTGAGAATATTTAATAACATCTGATCTCGCGGCTTTGGAAACTCCTGGAGAAAGGGGAGTCTTCAGAAACAGTGTCACTGTAGTGTATTCTTCATAAAATGCTTCAGTGGGAAGTTTACTTCTCACTGAGGAAATAAAAGTGTTAATGCAGTCTGCTTTAGTTAAGAGTATCTGCGAATGTGTTTAAGTGCAGTTAAGTTCTTATTTAGTTCAGGGCAGCTAACCTTGTGCATTCAGTGTCAGCATTAGCAGAATGCTGTCTGGGATTTTTGCACTGATGATAGTGTATCTTATGTTAGCAACATACAGTTCTTAATTAGCACTTATCAAAAAGAGAACCTGAGTTTGTTAGGTGGCGGCGTAGTGTTGGAGAAATGCAACACTACGCCGCCAATGTGACGCACATAGACCTACTCTATCTAGATGTGACTGTGTGTTTGAGTGTGTGTGTGTGTGTGTGTGTGTGTGTGTGTGTGTGTGTGTGTGTGTGTGTGTGTGTGTGTGTGTGTGTGTGTGTGTGTGTGTGTGTGTGTGTGTGTGTGTGTGTGCGCGTGTGTCAAGGACAACCTTGTGCTGTCTGTCTCCAAATCTCTTAAACAGCTGTGCAATTTAATCTAAGTGGGCCACACAAAATATGTACAGCAGTCAGGTGTTTGAATGTGGATGTGTTGGCTTGTATTCATGCGCAGAATGTGGGTTTCTTACAGTGCTTCAGATAAGTGTGTGGGTTAAACAAAATTTTGTGCTGTTAATAAGGACATTTGAAATATTTTTTGGCATTTTATGGCTTTAGATGACAGGAAACAAAGGGAGAGAGAGATGTGCAGCAAAGGTTTCCCAGCCAGGCGCGAACCGGTTCATGGTCCGCACTGTAACTTTAGACCACAAGGCAGCCGGGTCTTTAATCAGTTATCATTACATTTATTTTGTTAGGTACCACATGCAATATTACATGTAAGGGTTGCTGCAGTAAAAGTGTTTCAGAAATAATTTTTCAGTATTACATTAGTTAAGGGCACATTTTCATCTTCAGGCTCTTGGCAGGTCACATTTAAAAGCATGAGACACTAATGGCATGAACTCTAACACACACTTAATGTGCGCACAGAAGATGTACCTGATGAATAGGTGTGTGTATGTGATCATGAAGGAATTAGTGTGCATTGTACTAGAACTACTGTGAGTGCGTGTGTGTGAGTGTGTATGTCACTGGATTTATTTTAAACCACCTATACTTTCCCACCCACCTCTGGTCTGCCTGCACAGCTGCATCACACAGAGCTCACTTTACAACAGTATTACACTGTTATTACATTATTATTATAAGTAAGCATATATCCAAATTCTAATATGGGGAGTAGGTATTGAGTTGCACAAGTAAAGTTCAGCCGTTTGATTACCTTAGTGCTGTTTATTTTTGCTGCCTTTTCCTGTAATTTATCTTGTCTTTCAGTTTTCTGTTTATGAAATTTGAGTCTGTCTGGTGCTCCTCTCATTATTTGTTCAGCAGCTGTGGCTTGCTGCTCGTGCTAGGTAGACAGTTTGTTTGGTTAACAACTAAAACAAACTGCTGTTGCTGGAAACCGAAAAGATATGGATCACTGACATTAACCCTTCCACTGGCCAAATATCGCATCCTGCTTTCTTCCACTCTCCCTTCTGGCCTCCATTGTCATTGTTAAAGAGACACAACAATGGCTGGCGTTTAATCTAGGTAATAAGCTACGATGGAGAAATGATGGAAACCTTCGACTGCAATTGTAATGGGCCATGCACAAATTGTCCCTTCATTACAATTTGCCCCTCCCCTGCACTATATTTAGAAGCACTGTGCAGTCACAGTAACACAGCTGAGGCTCAACATGGACAGTTCTGATTTATTTAAGAAAGTCAAACAACTCACAGCAGCGAGTAGAAATTTATTTAAATTTTACAATATCAAATGTGGAAGGAGCGGAAGAAGTAGAAAAACAGGACGTACATTCCTATGAAAATGTCTTAAATGTCTGATTTGCTCCAGCCTGCTGCTCCGTTGTTGCAGCTCATGTAATGGTTTGTGGGTGGACTTGTCGGGGCCTGTAGTGGATGTCTGGGTTATCATGGTTTTTGGCCACAGCCCCTCCCTGCCATTGTGTGTGGGTGTGTGGGTGTGTGTGGGTGTGTGTGTGTGTGTGTGTGTGTGTGTGTGTTTGAACGCTGTCCGTCAAAGTTCCAGAGGCATAGACGAAAATCTGGGTTTATTTAAGAAGAAAGCAAACACATGGAACATACAGCATTATATAGCACTGTGCCTTGGGTTGCTGTTTAATGCCATAGACATCATAACATCACAGGACTTGAGTAAAATGTTGATGAATGGATATCGTCAAAACCGTTAATTGGGATGTAAGAAAGTGAACTGACTGCTCAGCAGTTTGGGAAAATGCTGGTAATTATAGAAGATTTTTTAAAAGAATGTAACGTTCCAGAAGTATACCATCTTGAAAGGTAGCTTACTGATGTTTTGAATTTCACTGTTTACCTCTTTTTTTGAAACAAATGTATTTTATTGATATTCACCGAAGCGTCTTGGGATTTCACATCGTAGCCATAACGAGAACCCTGCTTTCTTCCTGTATGACCGCTCCTTAACCATTATGTCAACTGATTTCTGTGGTTACCTCCCCTGCCAGCATGTGTTTATGGCATTTGTATCAGATTTCCCTTGTGTTTTTTTCCCCTCTACTTGGCCTAAGTGTTTTTATCTCTCCTCTCTGCATCCCTGGGCTTTTTCATATCTGTCTCTCCATCTCTTTCAGGGCCCCACCATGACTCATCCATCACGCTTTCATTCTTTCTTTTATTTTCACCCTCCTGTCTGCTCACCTGTGTCTCTTTGAAATGTTTTTTCGTCTCATTTACTCCTTTGAATAAGAACTGTCACAGATGCAGACTGATTGAAAACAAATCTCTTCTTTCTCTGAATATTCTTTGTCTTCTTCTTTCCCTCCGTCTCTGTAATAACTGTAGAATACTTATTATTGAAATGAGATACAGTACTACTACATACTCATGTCTCCTTGGTTATTCTCTCCATCTCCTTTTCTCTTATTGTTATACTCATTCCCCTCTCTTCTCCTTATTTCTGAAAAAAATTGAGAATAAAATGTGTTTCACAGACTTGTGAAACGGATGGGATCTAAAATCTCTGACATAACAAGGAACTGATGTGTTGTGCTGCAGCAGAACAGTGGGAATGCTTTTTGCGCAGCACACCAAGAGACCATGAATATTTATGACACACCAAAAGCTTCTTTCATTACATTGTTTTATAAGGAACCCTGCTAACTGAATTCGAAATACGTTTGAATCTTACAGAAGCAGATGGGTGGGATTTACAGCAACACACAGACAATCCCGAGACATTATGTAATCGGTCAGTCACAGAGGTGAATAGAAAAGGTGACGCGAAAATAACCCGAACTTAATCAGAAGTCAGCTCTGTTGGTCAGAAATGCTACGCGCGGTAAAACAGAGGCTGAGAATCGCCTTCATCTAGTGCATGGTCAAATATGACAGATCAGATGATACGGCTTGGAAGTGGACTAGTTGGAAAATACACACATCCACACAGAGAGAGAGAGACAGTCAGTTCAGACATGAATGGACAATATGTTTCTCTCTACACTGCCCTCAAAAGACTGAAGGGGATAAAGAGGCTTGCCAAGGTACATTTCTCTGTGCACGTAATGATTGTGTCTATACAGTCTTGCATGTATACAGCACGTGCATGTGCATACAAGCATTTTCTCCATTCGTGAAGTGAGTCATTGTTCCACTGCACCTTTCTAATCCAGATTTTCCTTTTTATTTCATTAAATCAGTTTGTCAGGGAGCATGTACAAAAAGACATCAGTAAGGATACGGAAATGAATGCTTTTGAACCGGACCTGGCTACTAGCTCCCTACCTGTTGTCCCTGGGAAGGCAGAAACAGACACCAAAAAATACAACAAATACTAACTAAAATGTAGAAGGTTTCCCATATTCCTCTTCCAATCGTATACCCAAATCTACAGAAAATAAACTTTCTAGACTTTCTAGCGCTCAAATACAGACAAAGATAATACAGATTAGATACTTTACAGTGTGTACCATGTATTTTTCTTGTCGTTTCTGCTTTAAAGAATGCATTGTTGTTCCTTGATGCCATTTTTCTTACCTTGGCCGTTCACTACAACTGTCCCTAGTTATGTCAGATATGCCTGCCGGCTTCATCGCTTTATTTTGTTTTTTGGAAAGGTCTTGAATTCCGTTCTAGTCACGATTAAGAGGCCAGGATTAACTTTGGCTTTCTTGAAGCGCGCAGATACCCTGATTTAAATATAGATCGGTGCCATGCTATGTTTTGTGCTTCTTCATTCCTGGTGCTGTCATTTCTCATCAGTGTTCAAATGCATTCTTTCTACTGTACCCTGTACTGTCTATGCTCTAGCTGACCTACATGCATCTGCAGAAATCTGTTTCTCTTTTTCCTCCCTTCCCCCCCTCCATTCTTTGAAAAGATAGGATATATAGAGCGAAAGAGCCACTGGCCAGCTCTGTAGAAAACCATACTACTCTCATCTTCTGACCGAGCAACTCTATCTGTTTCTCACTCAGCGAAGTTCAGTTTGTCACTTTCTCTCTCTCTCTCTCTCTCTCTCGTGACAGCGCTTGAAACAGAGTGTACCAACTCGCTTCTCTGAGGTTTCCCAGATGAATGCTCCTTTGTTTCATGTGTGTGTCTCTGTACACTCCCAACCATTAGAGGCCCAAAGCCGTTTCACCTCCTAACCCTCAGACACGTCACACTGTCCACCCATCTGTCCAACAAATCAGTTTCTCATCTTTTTATTTTTTCTTTCTGCCTCCTCTCCTCTCACACTGAGCAACTTGCTAGACGCGGCCCTTTTCATTAAACTACGCTATACATAGATTTTGCCTTCACTTCCCCCTGAGAGGCAATTTGTGTTGCTACGAAGGGACATCAAAAGATGTGAAACACTGAAGTCTGGCCTCCTGCTGCAAATTCTTCTGATTTAGACAAGAAGATAGCACAGACTGCAGACTCAGAAATATGCCAGAGGTGAAACGTGCCATAGCATTTTTCTCACCACGTGTACGGGCGCGATGATGATGCATCTGGTGAAGCCATGTGCTGTCAGGATCATTAAACTGATAATAAACTGACATAAGAACATCCTCAAGGGTGTCGAGGCTTTTGTGTAAAGATTGCAACAGGTGTTTTGAGAAATCTTAATCTTTTGAATAGTTTATGGATAAAAAACAGGATAGAACATGAACTTGTTTTTCATGAACAGGGATTCATTTAGCTAGACGGTTTGTGGATTTATCGGAAGGATTTATCGGAAGGGATGAACTAAACCCAAGTAACTGACATTCCCCCCCCTTTCACCTTATTTTTTTTGTTTGTTAAACTGTCAGTAAATTGTGTAGATATACATGACAGTAAGTGGTACCAAAGTGCCAAAAGTGTAACGAGGAAATGGACAGATAAAGATGAGTGTTGGTTGATAGGCAGACGGCAGCCCCCTTCTCCCCGTGCTAATGCCCAGATGTTGTAAACCAGGAAAGCGGAAAATGGTACAGATGACAGCTTGTAAAATCGGCGGAGTTTGGCCGTATTCTGATCTGGAAAATGACAATAAGGTTGTATGTAGGCTGTGTCAGAATAAACTGGCCTTTAACCACTCAACCGGAGCAGTGTATAACCACATTCAGCACAGGCAGGTGGACGTTAACCTGCAAGGAAAGAGGGCTGCTGGTGCTAGCACTGCTAACGTTAGCCACACTTGGTAAACGAATATGACATAATTTACCTGCGGACGCTGTGACCCCGCTCGGTCTGAAAAGGCAACGCAGCTCGTCACAGCAATTCTGAATATTTTCTGAGTCTTCTCTTACTTCTAGACCAGTCTAGAAGACTATTTAAATTTATGTTTGATAAACAGGGAACATCCCTAGTTGAAGCATTACTGTCAGATACTGATTTCAGGGACAGAATCACCTGAAGCTTTTGCTCTGAATGCATTATGTTTACTGAAAATCTGGAAAATACTAAAGAAGAAATGTGGACAATCAACATGTTTGACTATGGTTTGTCACACAGAGCTCTACAATACATTTACAGTTTGCTGCTTGTATATTTCTGCTAAATAGGATCAGACTCCTTCATCTTATAGACTGAGAAGACTAGTCTGATGGAATTTGGATTGATTTTGTGTGTGTGTGTGTGTGTGTGTGTGTGTGTGTGTGTGTGTGTGTGTTGACTGAGCCCCATCAGCTGTCTGACAGAGCTGACTGAACGCCGTCTCTGAGTCGAGCTGCACATGGTTTCACTTCAGCTGCTGAACCAGAAGCGTGTGTGTGTGTGTGTGTGTGTGTGTGTGTGTGTGTGTGTGTGTGTGTGTGTGTGTGTGTGTGTGTGTGTGTGTGTGTGTGTGTGTGTGTGTGTGTGTGTGTGTGTGTGTGTGTGTGTGTGTGTGTGTGTGACATGTGCTGTCCCATCATAAACTCCATGTTGCTTATGTGTTTTCGTCAAAGGTGAAATGCTTTATAAACATTATAGTGAAACAGATAAAGTTAGTTGATGTCTATTCTTCTGTCTTTACAGTAGAGTTGAAAAAGTTAGTGGATCAATTGAGTAGCAGATTGGCAGAAGATACAAATCACATTTTAGAGATTTTTGGATTTTGAGGCTGACTTTATTCATTTTTTCGTTACAAATCTAACTAGATTGTATTTTTCTTTTCCTCCTCCATGTTGCTGCTGCTGTTCCCGCCGACTTCCTCCAACAAAGGTAAAAACATCAATTTCTTCCACCTACCTTCTCTGTATTCTTCTTTGCTGAAACTACTTGATTCGTGACCTAATGGGCCCGAACCTCATCTTTGATCTCTTTTGGAAAACATCTGTTTCCCAGCTACTGCTGTTCCCCTTTCCCCTGGACCAGTTTACAGTGTGTTCCTGAGAAATTAGTGGAAAAGATGGAGGGATAAAAAAAAAAAAACAAAACCAAAAACCCAGTAACTAGCTGCTGTCCTGTCACTATGGTAACCAGTCACACCACAGCAGCGTCGTCTCTGGCCTGGTGTGTGACGAAGTGCTGAGGAAAAGTGCGTGTGAATAAGAGTTTCTCTGTGTGTGTTCGGTGCGTCCAGGGCTGCCTTTGATGCAGCGGGCTGCTGTTGACAGGGTCATGTGAAAGAGAAGACTCAGAGGGGAGCGTTCGGGATCGCTGAACAGTTTTCAACATTTTCTGTCAGGATTTCTTAAACTTAAGAGTTGTTGAATAGAGAGTTTTGGCTTTGAACTGTACCGCTTCTCTGTCTGCTCAGGATTTTTGAGCTGTGCGTGTGGAAGATGTTTTCGTACGGTGGACTAGCTTTGCATACATATAGTGTTTATAGCAACAGTTTTCATATCTCTGGACGAAAGAGTAGCGTTGAATGCATGCACAGGAAAAAATAAACAATGCTGGCTTTTTGATCATTTGGTGTATGTGTGTCTGTGTGTGTGTGTTCGTGTGCATGTGTGTCATCTCAAATCCCACTTGGTATTTCTTTCCTCCACGTTGTCATTAGTGTGCGCGGAAACAAATGAATGTAGGCAAACTAGCAGCTTATCCCCCTTTGAACTCCGTGGGTCAGGTCATTATCATGATCTCACAACTATTAGCAACCAGCGAGCTGCTCAACCAAATTTCAAGGTGTCTCTGCACAAATACTGAGAAATGTTTGGATGTGTTACATTTTCTGTTTGGGCGGAAAGTGTGTTTGTTGTGTCTGTGACAAAGACAGAAAGAATGAGATGGATAAAGTTGAAATCTGAGAGGAAATGGACCTTTGGTGAAGAACACTTCTTGTCAGGGCTGGCATTTGTAGAGCATGTCAGATCTATTTGAATCACTTTGTTTTGGACAAGGCACCACAGCACGGAGCTCACAGTTCCACACAAAAGTGAAATAAAACAGGATTTAAAAAGAATGCATGGATTGATAAAGAAAACTTTCTGATTAAAAGAGTGACTAGATGAAGGATCTAAAACTTATTTTGTTTGCAAATCTAAGCTAACATTTTACACAGCATAAAAAAACTTATGTATGTAACTGTGAGTCCTTTTAAAGGTTACGAAAACATATTTAGGAGGAAGTAAAAAAGCAAAGATCAGAATCTGTTTCAACTATCAGGTACCATCTTTTCAATGATATGCTTCAAATGAACACTGGCACATAATCCTTGCAACTAGTTTTTACTTTTACATTGAATTCTGACAAGGTGGTACAGGCTGATTCAAATGTTACGCTAATAGTGTCGGTTTATTTGTGGTCCTTTTGTAATGTTTTTGATTCATCTCTTGGTCCATAAAGACTGCTCGTTTAGTCTGACTGGACAAAAACCAAAAAACAAAGGGATTATTTAAACAGTCTATAGGATAATGATGAAAAAAACGTTCACTGCCATTAACAGCATTTTTGATCCTCTAACCAGCAAATGTTGTGTCATGATAAATGACAGTTATTGTACTATCCAACATGTTTGGCTAGTGTTGTGTTGGTTGAGTAATTGCAAATTGTTTCAGCGCTGTATTAGCTGATATACTGTTGTACAGGTTTCCCTTCTTGTTGAACAAGCCTCAGACCGAGACCGTGATCCTCTACTAAATACGAAATCTTGAGCTCTTTTTCGCTCTTCTATCATCTTTAGGTTCCTGTAGCCTGGTGTTAACTCGAGTAGTCCGTTTACCATCATTAGGCTCCCGTTATAAATATACTTATTACAGTCTGTGGAGGGAGACATTCAATGCCGCTGCTTTTCTTCCACTGTTTACACTAACATTTCTTACAAGTGGTCCTGAAGTGAAGGAAGCCATTAAGTATTTGGAGTAAACCTGTTGGTTGCTATGGCAGTAGACCTCATCTGCCCTTCTCTCTCTCTCTCTCGTTCTCTCTCTCTCTCTTTCTCTCTCTCTCTCTTCTCTCTCTCTGTTACATGTCGAAACAAGGTAATTATTTACCATTGGATGTTTACCTTTTCATGAGGCAGAATAAAAGAGAGATGACAGAGCTGATAACATATGTACAGACAGAGGGAGTGTAAGTGAAGACTTACCAAACTGTAAATGTAATATTTGATTGATTGAGCCCAGTTGATCGTTACTTATTAAAATTTCAGGCATCCGTATGCTGACCAGACAGTGCTGAAATGATTAGGTGAATAATTAATCAGTCCATTGATTGAGATTGACATAAGTAGTGGAATACGTGTGTGAAATGATAGAGAGAGCAAGACTCTGTACATTAAAATTAGAAAAAGAGAGGAAAGTGGAATTTTGGGGGCACTCTTGTCGTCTCCTGCTCTGTAATCTGCTCCAGTATGTTGATCCAGCAAGCAGCTGAAAGTCAGGCACACACACACACACACACACACACACACATACTCTCTCACACACACACATACATACATAAAGGAGACAATGTGAAGCAGGTTGAATGACAAATGTATGACAGTCAAACATTCTTGCATAAACTCCAGCGCCAACATACCACGCTGCTTTGAAAAAAAAACAAAAAAAAAACGCACAGCTGAGCAACTGAGTAATAAAAACACGCCTCCCTTTTTTTTCAGTTTCCTTGTCAGACACACACACACACAGACACACACAGACACACGTATATATGCACTCGCTGTACACACAAGTGAAACACATGTTTCGGGTTCTGGCAGTGACATCATCCGCCTTGTGGTCAAAGTCCAGTTCCTCTATCCGGCTTACAGCTAACACACTCCCACAGTCAGAGCTACTGTAACCACCGACGCACAATCAGCAAGGGGACGACAAGTCTGTTAGAAGAAGGAAAGAAGCGAGTAAGAGATGAGGAATTATCTGCTTGATTATGGATGGCACTTCTTTGACGGCGTGGATCCTGCAGGCCGCACAGAATAACTGCAACCTCCAGACTCTCCCTCCTCCTCCCGTCTTTACTCATTTTCTCTTCTGTTTTCACTCACCTTTTCTCACCACCTCATGTGTATTCACTTGCTTGAGGTTTCTTGATCGCTTTTTTCCCTCCTTTTTGCTAAAAGTTTCCTGTACTTCCCCTTGACGTCTTTTAATCATTTCTGTCATTTGTCATTTCTCTGTCCCTTTCTTTTCTCTGGGAGGGAGGGATGAGCTCCATGGCATCTTACAGGCAGTTCCTCCAGGATCTGGAGGAGAAAAGAGGTTGGTGCCCCCGTCAGTCTTCTCACCTGATATGATAAAAACCATAACTAGATACTTTTTATGAGTGTTTTGAAGAGCTCATTGTGCTTTATAGAGGCTATTGTGGTGTTATAATGACCTAATGGGACCAGGATCTTATCTTCTGCTATCTACTGTAGGTTTGGAGGATTCAGGTGCACATGTAGACTGCTCACCAATGCTGTGAATCAGCATAAACCAAACTATGGGTTGGACTCTAAATAGATGAAGTAGCTGCTCTTCAGAGATCCTTATGCAACTAGATGGTACACTATGTTGTAATAGGCTTGTGTCCAGAAATGATATTCAGTTTTTACTCAGATGGGTGGGAGGCTAAAACAGATTCAAGAATTTATGTTGATAAAAATACATATTTTTAATGTGCTGTGACTGTAAGTCTTCTTTCAGTTTAATCTTTTAAAAGGGAGACAATGGCCAGTGGGTGTATTTATTATTAAATACCAGTTTTATGGTGAGGAATGTGCTGGTTTAAATATTTGAGTTAAAAATTGACTTGGAAATGCTCTCGCTCACGCAACTTTACTTGCACTGAACAGGGTTCAAAAATGACCCTGTTCCTAATCTTCTAAAAGTGACATATATGAAAAAAGCTAACAGCTAATGGTGTTGAGTCAGTCATCTACTGACTGATTTCTCAGGCACTGTTCTTTTTTTGTGGCTTACATTAAGGTCAACTTCATGTACAGTACATGCGTGTCTGCCCGTGTTTACCCACTCAGCTGCTGTATGGCGTACAGATAAGACCTGGGTCAGAAGAAGGACGAATGGCTGCCTCCTCTCATATTAGCTAACAACACCGATGTCTGCTATCACCCTGAATTCGTTAATCCCACCCTGCGATCTTCATGAACATTTATCCGTTGGCCTCTAAGCTCCTGAACAGCTTCAGAGGCTAATTTTCGAGTGCTGCTAATTGTTAATGTTAGCGCTGGTCGTGGCGTCAAGGTGCCAGACATATCTCTGCTTTTTGTCATCAATGTCACACCAGAGGGCACTGGCAAGAAATCAGACATGTAAAAGGAAAGGCAACAGTGGGATGGTTTGTTGAATCGTCAGGTGACGTGCAGGAGCCGACAGGGATGCTTTGCGTCAGCAGCTGTTATCACAAGAGTTAGCCGAGCGTAGCATAAACCAGGCCGTTTCTGGTTTGACTCAAGTTCTTCTTGAAATATTTCTTTTCTTATTACTTCTTATTGGACATGTTTTATGTCTCTTGCTAATAGCACGAGGGTTCAGGTTATGTTTTATTTGGCCCAGTATTTTATATATTGGACTATTAAAACACCATGAAGTAATTAGGAGCCATAGCCAAATTACCCTCTGTTAAACACGTGTACTTTCAGTGTTTTATGTTTTTTTTTTTTTTTTTTTTTTTTTTCAGCCTGGATACACTCTTGGTTTAGAAACAGAGTATCTGAGGTTACAGGAGCATTAAAACAGGAGTTAAACCCTAGAAAGGCACTAGCGCTGTGTGGTATGAGCTGAAATACTGTGTTAATGTAATGAATGGCAGAGTGATACAATATTATTTAAAAGCAGTACAGAACTCAGTGTAGTAACCTCTTATAACCTGCAGTAAATGTTATTAATAATTGCCTATTAATATACTTTACAGTGGTAGTGGAGGTAGAGTTTATACATGGTTGAAGTTGAAAGCTTATCAGACTCCACAGCTGACACAGTGTGTGCGCACCATTTCCTCCAAGTTCAGGATTTTGTTCTGGGTGAAATCTTTGCAGCTTTCACCTTCTGTGAACCCAGTGTTTTCACCCAATTTTCTTCTCTCAGCAGTTTGGTCTATGTCTTAACATAGATGGACAGTTACTGTGTGTAATGTCCTTCCACAGCTGGCTTTTTTTATCTTAAGGACAATTACTAGTGTCAGTGGCTAAGCTAAAGATATCTACTCTGCCTTTTTTTGTTTTTACTGCACTGCTCTAGCCACTTGTGTTGGAGGCAGTGAACATTTTCAAACATTCCTTTTACTTACAGACATTTTTCATGGACATGTTTCTTGCATTATGATCCCTGCACAGCTTGCAGAGAAAATTGTATACTTCTTGACATCCAACTTTAAAAAGCCGAACGACTAAACTATTTAAGAACACCTGCTTTCTAAAAAACGCTGCTTCTTGTGGTTTCCTTTGTTGTCCTGTCTACTTCTGCACCCACCTTCTCTTATCAAATGCAAATGTGCATTGTTTTGGCATAAAGGGGAAGCACACCCTCATTACTTACCATGCAGCAAATTGTGGTGGAGGTCTTGGTGCACATAATGTGACAAGATAATTAAAATCAATCCTATAATGGGACACACAGTACAGCCAAATTTATATCATGGCACATGGACCACCTCTTGGGTTGATGTTAAGAACAGCAGACCTTTTGTCTATTCACCGCCAAAACATTTTCTTTCTGTCGTTTTCGAGCCACTCAGAAACCTCTCTCGAGTCCCGATCTCAAGGCTGCGTTCAAATTTAAATACTGACCCCCTCCTCCAAACCCCTGTCTTTTATGTAGTAGTTTTACTATGGCCATGGCCACACCTGTTGCTACTTGTGGTTTGGTGATATTATGTGGCACAGTATACCCGCCCCCTCCCCCGCAGCTGCTCCGTCTGAGGCCTTATAGCAGTAGATGTCAGGCTGGGTTAGAATCACCTACAATCTCCTTTAACCCCTTAAATTACAGTTGAGGTTAAACTCTTTAACCACTTTTAAAACCAGTGGGGAAATGTAATCATCACAAATGTAATTAATTTATCCAACACTGGATAGCATGAGCTTTAAGTACAAACCATGTAAACACTTTCTGTGAATTAAAGTGTTACACAAAGACCTAGTGGAAGCTAAAAGCCAACTTTAACGAACGCATCCATCTTTGAATGTGATTGCCGTTGGGTGAAAACTAGTTATTTGTTTGTTGAGTGGGTTTTGAAAAGATCTTAGCGTTGTAGAGCTCTCGCAAGGAGAGTATGAAGTTTGTGGATTAAAAACATCCAGATTGGTGTTATGAAGCGCACACACAATGATGGAAATTTGTACAGAAGACTCGATTTTGGTTCTTGGTTCTTCATCACAAGAATTCAGAATAAGCTTGTAAAAGTGCCATTGACTCTGATATTGTTCTCTTGTTCCCGTATGGTGCAAAGAGTTAGCCGTCTTATTGTCTAACCGCCCATGGGGCTATATCCCCTCTGCCATCTGTATTCACTCACATACTCTTTTCCATACGCTCAGTGAGGGGCCCAGGAACAATTTTTTTTCTTTTTAATTGAAATGAGAAGTGTACTTCTCCTGGCTGTCCATCGCGTTTGTGCGCCGTCACCTGCCACAGAAGACTGCCGGTGCGGCGAGTAGCTGTTTGACAGAGAAGGAGAAGGTGTGTGAATGGGTTTGAGGCTACAGCTATCCAAGGAGTTAGGCCATGATTTGTTTAAGGCGGAGTAGCTGAAAGCTTCTTTTCTTATCTTTGCTTCTCACTCTCTACTTGTTCGCTGGGGTCACATGACCTGAACAGCAGCCTCACAGGCTAGATTCAAGTTAGGCTTGTTTATCTGTATGTGCTTCAGTTCTCTATAGGGCCTTTACTTTTCCCCCTCCATCTGTGTATCTTTGTGTTTCTGTGTCAGACCAGATCTGTGTCAATGCCCCCAGTGCTAACGGCATGGTTACGTTTTCACGTTCATGAACCAAGGACCAAAGTACACGACTATGAAATACAAATTCCTTTGTTTTTTACTTTATCCTCACTTCACATTTAAACTAGCACTGATTAACTGCTTAGTCGATCCAGAAAATTAATCAAACAACCTTTTATGATGACAGATAATTCATTTAAGTAATTGTAAAGCAAAATTTCCAGAAATTCACTGGTTAAAGATTCTCTCTTCCTGCTTTTCTCTGTTTTTATATCATCGCAAATTGAATAAAGTATGTTTTTGTTTTGGACTGTTGTTTGGACAGAAGAGACAATCTGAAGTCTTAATCTCTGAACTTTTGAAGGATGTATTTTCACAATTGTCTGATATTTGATAACAATTACAACAATTGTTCCTCAAACACAATCTTTTAACTCCTTTTCTAGCTGACTATCTCTATTGTGCCAAGAGTGGCCCTGTTCTATTTTTGACTTTATGAATGGGGAAGATGGTGTGTGTGTCACTGTGATTCAACCATTAAGGAGGTGTATATTTGCTCATTATTTACATGTTTCCTATGCAACTCATTGTTCTTCTTGCTGTTTATGGCAACCGTGCCTTTGCCCAGCCTTGAATCACTGTCTTCCTTTTCCTCATAGATTGACGTAAACTTGTACATTAAGATGTGCCCAGTATTCATTATTTCTTCCTCTCTTGTAGCTATTCAGGTAAATTCCAAACAGGGTCTGATTTAAGCTTACTCAGTACAGGCAATACTTTCTTTTAAGAATGTGTTTCAGGGCTGCAATGTGGTTCAGGCGACCAAAATGCTGTCTGACAAGAGTAGGAGGCGTTCGAGTCACACCTGGAATATGTTCCTGCAGTGGGGTTGAGATGGTAGAGGACCAATCCCCCAGCCATTATTACAGTCACATACTGCACAGGAGGCCTTTGTTTCAGGAGCTCACACCATCCGCTCCCAGGCAGTGAAAACGGTAAAAACAGTAAGCTGCCGTGTGTGGCTCACTTGAGAATAAATCCAGTCATATGAGTGATTTTTGACTTTGTTGTAAACCCAACATTAACTCCATTGTTGTCGCTGCTGTCATGAGTTTGTCTTTTCACACCACAGTCATGGGTATAAAGTTGTTTTTGAATTGGATTAACTTGGATTGAGGGGATAAATGAGTGGATTATAAATACCTTACTATCCTTTTTTTCTTTGCCTTGATGCAAAACATCTCAAGGTTTGAAAACGTGTCTGATGTGATTATGTCGATGATTATGTCTGAGTATGATCGCACTGAAGTGGCGCCATGCCATGAAAATGATCTTAATGAGGGGGAGGTGCCGCCGCATGTGCGTGTGTGTATTTCTAGGGAGGGGACAAGGCTAAGGACGATCAGACATCAAGTTAGTACAGTGTGTGTGACGTAATCACTTTGTTCTGATGGTAGGTCCAACCGTAAGACAGGGTGGGACAGCTGGCTGAAGAGCAAATATGTGTTTGGAGACGATCAAGAAGAGCACAGAAGGTTAATGTAGCCAGTGTGTGAGACAGTGAATGAGTGTAAGCGCACAAGTGTGTGTAGGCATGTGTATGTGTGTCTGGATAGTTAATTTGGGTCACTTAGCCTTGACTGCTCATTCCCTACTGACATTTTAATCCACCAGGCTAACCCTGTTTAGTGAAAATCCCTTAAAATACACCAGCGCTGTTACACAACGACACAAGGCACCACACACCAGCAAGTGAAAACATTACATACATGTCTCTGATGTTCTTTCACATTCTCACTAATACTCCTATTTTATGTTTGATATAGAGGTGTAATGATTAGTCGATTAATCAATTACACGATTAACAGAAAATTAATCAGCAACTACTTTGATAATCGAGCAAAAATGCCCTAAAAACTGTGTTTCCAGCTTCGCAAATGTGAGGATTTGATTCTTTTCTTAGTTGTACATGATAGTAAACTGGCTTTCTACAGGTTTTGGACTTTTGTTCGGACAAAACACTGAAATTATAACAGGCTTTTTTCACTATTTTCTGATGTTTTATAGATAGAATGAATAATTGATTAATCAAAAAAATAATCAGCAGATTAATCAATATTGAAAATAATCATTAGTTGCAGCCCAGGTTTGATGTGGGGCTTTTATTATCGATTAATGTGTCAACTATTTTTCGATCAATCCTTAAGTCGATAGAATGTCACATAATAGTGAAAAATAACCCATCACAATGACTTAGAGCCTAAGTTGAAATCTTCAGATTGCATTACTGTCTTTTGAGTTGCAGTCCAAAACTGATACATATTCAATTTACTGTGATGTAAAGTGAACAGAGAAAAGCAGCAAAAATCTGAAAAAAAAGCTGAAACCAGCAAACGGCATGTGGCAAGTTAACTGATTTTTCCTGTCCGTCACTTGATTGTTTAATCAACTACTTTTTCAGCCTTAGTTTGATGCCCTCCTACACACACACACACACACACACACACACAAGGAATACACACAGCTCAACACACACCTCCCTCTCACACATCCTACACCTCCTCTTCACCTTGTCTGCCACCTTATTCCGAGACTGGCAGTATTAACCTCACATGGACTGCGTATTCCATCCGAGACGTGAACCAGCCCATTTCTAACATCCTCCTAAATTAGCTGTCAAAATACAGTGTTGGTCTGTCTCACTTCCATTTTTGAGTTCCATCTCTGTCACAGCGTCAGCATCTGAATCCAGCGCAAAACCACATCACCCTAAATAGGCATAAAAAAATTCAAATCTGACTGCGCTCCCCATCTGAATGAAAACAGTGGTTTATGTGGATATTCTGTTGGCTGTGTACCTCCATATTTTATCGTGAGTAATTTATGCAGGAAAAACATTATCTTGACTTTAATGCTTAACTTACTATTAATGGCTTAACCAGACGTGGTGGTGAAACCCCTGTATGAGTAAAGGCTGCAAAATATCCAAAAATAACTCGGAAAAATATCTGGGTCTGCATTTGAAAACCATTAATTAAGAAGCCACTGTTGGAGCCAGTCTTTCTGGGATTTTGTTTTTGTGGTCGGGCATAATTAGTGGAGGCCAAGCCATGTCAAAGTGTTTTTAATTTGCTTTTTTTATTGATTACTAGGTAATTGGGGTTTTACGTTCGACTCAGTGTGTGCTTCATGTTTGACAGAGCTTGACCATCAAACCTATTATTGTGTTACAGTAACTAAAATACTAAAATCCCTGCAGCCTGAAGCCACATTAAGTTTTGCCAAATGCAAGAAACAATGAACTCTAAAGGAAAATAATTTCACTCAGACTAATTTATAACATGTTTGTAACACAGCACTTGGAGATGGAAAATCTGAGAAACTGAGCCTTTTACCTATTAGTCCAGACCTGCTCGTAGCTTTCATTGCACCTTAACTCTACAAGCTTGATTATACAGATAATTAGTTCTGACTGGTGCCGAAAGAACAAACTGTTACTTAACAAACCAGTAGGAGCTTTACATTGTTTTGTGTCACAAGCGGACGAGTTGCCCGTCTGAACTTCAGAGCCTGTTGATCAGGTTACATAAACGTCTGCAGGCTGTTTGTTTCCACGTTAGTGTGAGACCTGGTGCCAGATTTGGGCAGAAGAGGAGTTAGCGCTGTAGCTATGGTTTAACCTGAAAGGTCAGAACGGGTACATATCAAACCTGTCACCATTTTCATAACTGTTAAGACAGTGGCTCTTGATGAATAAAATTTTAGAACATGTGGGGAAAGTAGAAATATTAAATTTCTTCCTTTTAAATGTAACATGCACAGAACTTTGAGCCAAAAATACCACCTTCACATCTCTGGCAGTCATATTACTGCAACATTACAACATGGCCTCGATCTCAGTGGGACTGATTTGCCAAAGTCATTGCTAAATATAAAAAAAGACTTTAAAACCAGATAGATTTAAAACCGAATCATGACCTCGTGTCCTCTCAGATCCTAAAACTTGTATTCTTTTATACCATGAAAATCTAGTGAGACACTGGTTGCCCACTTAAAACATTTTTTTAAAACTGCCAGTCATTGAAAATTAATTGAAAATACAAACACCCAATTTTGAAAATGAGATTTTAAAAATGATCAGCTGTTTTATTTGTGCTGGGTTGTGTTAATACTGACTGTACAATACTGACTGTACAGCTCTGCTTTGCTTGATTTACTATCTGCTATAGCAGGGGGGGAGAGTGGGAGACTTAGTACAACAAAGTGATAGTTCTTTGAACGTTGGAGGGAAATCTTCTAGCTTACAAAATCGGCCGCCAAGCATCTTAAAGCTGGCAGAAACACTTCAGCAGGGTGTGTCCTTATCAACGCGGGCACATCAACATCTTCATCGCTATCCGTTTGATTGACGATATGTCCAACTTCTGGGGCACCCTGCTGTGCCGTGAACACAACGCACAAACACACACAGCCATGCTTCCAGTAGCAGTCGCATAGGATGTGTTGAGTTTGATAAGCCTCCTCTGGCGTCTATCAGCATTAAGCCAGTTGGGTGTGGCCTCATCGTCGCCTCTCCGGCAGAGCTAAAATGTTTACTGCTACCCGTGTAAACCTATGCTAGCATCTTTGTGTGACACCAGCTACTATTAACTACCCCTCAGAGCCCCTCAATGCTGCTGGTAGGGCTGTAGCGCCCTCCATAGGATAGATTTACTGATTTGTCGTCTTAGCCCTCAGGTCAAAGGAAAGAAACCCTACACTGTGTTATTAGGGTGCTTTATATGATCTTAAATCTATGTTGTACTTATGTGACAGAGCAACCAGACTGATCAAAATCTTTCAATTTGTCACGGGAGACGTTGAGAGTGTGCCTCCATATGTGGCTATAGGGAACAGTTTGTTAACACTTTATCACCACCTCACCCCCCGTTACATGCACTCTCCTTGTAGCTTTGACTCTCTAACCGCAACCTTCTCGCTGCTCTGACAGGGCCATAATCACACAAGACAGAGCACATTTTCTGTATGTAATTACTCTCTGTGTGTGTGTGTGTGTGTGTGTGTGTGTGTGTGTGTCATAGGCGAGGGAACAAGGCGTCGAATAGGCCAAGGTGAAAAAGGATGGGGAGCAGAGGCAAGAGAGGACTGGAGGGAAATAAAGACAATGTTAAGGGGAGATAAATGGAGGGAATTTTGCTGTTTGGAGGTGGAGTAACCGGTTAACTAGTAAAGCAACATTTTGGTTCAAAAGAGTTGCTACCTATTGACAGACCAAAGATTATTCCCAGAACTTGTTTTTTCCTGTCACCTTGCCCTTGAGCAAAATACCAAACCCTCGTCTGCCTAACAAATTAGAAATTCAAACACAAAAAGTCAAATTTATACTAGTTTCAAAGCGCTTAATATTCCTCAACATTTAAAAATTAAGAGGTGAATATTAGAGAGCGTGATCCATGTCCACAGAGTCCCAAGTTCTAAACCCATCACCTTTTCACAGCAGATAGTGTATTTAACAGTAACTGTGGAATAGTTTGACATTTTTGGGAATATTCTTTTTATAGTTACATTTTTTTTTTTTGCTGAGAGTTAGATGAGAAGATGAATACCATACTTATGTCTGTCTGGTAAATATGAAATTAAACAAGATATAACATGTTATTGGTGGCAAGTGGATTGTGATACCTGTAACTAGAGCCAGGTTAGCTGTTTCCTCCTGTTTCGAGTCTTAAGCTAAGCTAACTGGGCCTGGCTACTCGCTGTCGCCTCATATTTACCGTGATGCATGTTTTCATATTTTCACACGAGACATAAAAGTGGTATCAATCTCCTCATTAATTCTCAGAAAGAAAGCCAGTAAGCAAATTTCCCAAAATGTCCAACTATTCCTTTAAGCAAGTCAAGACAAGGCAGGAGTTTTCGTTATATCCCTGAGCTGGAATTGAAAGCTCTCTCCTCCTGTCAGTATACACCCAAATTAAACAAATTTCATTTCATCACTATTTCTCGTCTTCTTCAATTAATTTATTTGCTTGATTCTGGTGTTTACAGTCAGTGGAGACTTGATAGGATGTGAAAGAACAATGTACCTCAGTTTAGCAAGCCATCGTCAACACCCCTTGCTTTAACCTGTTTGTCATTCAAGGCTTGAAATCCCCCCTGAGCAGAGCCGTGATAGAGAACGTAAAGGTCAAGGCACACAATGGAGAACAATTCAAAATGTCACAGCACTTCAGCCTCAGTTCACTGTGGCGCTTCTGAGTTTCACGGGTTGTTTTCTTTCTCCGCTTTTTGCTGGCATCGCTGTGGTTCATTGTTTGCATGTTTTGGGTTTTGACTTCGGTAGCAGAATTGATTTTGCTACAGGTCCATTTCGCTCTACTGAAGGAGTGAAGATGATCTCAGCACTAAATTCTACCCTTCCCTGATTAAGATGTTTTGGGAAACATTTCTGGGGTCACCGATGTTCCTTAGTTCTTTTGTGGGCAGTTATTTTGTTTACATACATTTTATTCATGATTCTGTTTTCCCAGTTTGGCTTAAAATGAATGAAGTTTGCTCTCTGCAGTGATAGGCCCTTTGTCCTTGTGCACTGCAGGTC
Source organism: Xiphias gladius (assembly GCF_016859285.1). NCBI lineage: Eukaryota > Metazoa > Chordata > Actinopteri > Istiophoriformes > Xiphiidae > Xiphias > Xiphias gladius. The sequence goes on from NC_053423.1 coordinate 21,505,174, forward strand.
TTTATCCATTTACCTGCCCTGAACACTATTGCTTTATCAGCCTGCATAATAATGACCATTTATCTGTTATCCAGGCTCTGACATGGGTGTTTAAATGTAATTATGGCTTAACATTTATCCAGTATTCACGGGGTTTGGCTTGAGTGTGTGACTCCATGCAGGGTGTGTCTTTGTCCCTCTCAGTCTGTATCTGTGCGTTATGACTGCATGCAAAATTTACTGATATCCACATCTAACTAATTATGCTATCATGCAGCTGTAAAACTGTAGAATCGGAATGAACATTTTCAGTACAAAAGCATTAAGTAATAATTTTTTTACTAATTAATTGATAGTATTCTTTATTATTATTATTTTACATTGATTTCTAGTTGAACAAAACCTGCTTCTTTTGATCCTTCCCTTGAAAAACAGACTGTTAGTCAGTGAACTGCTTGATAAGACTCACTTTTGTTTGTCAAAACAGTTTGTCCTGTTGATGATTTACAACTTCTGGAATTGGAAACGAGAAGCAGAATAGATGAGTCTTTACTTTTAGTTGTCTTGAACCGGAGCTCAGATCATGTGCCCAAGGCATCTGATGAAGGTCTGAGGGCCAAAAATGTTTTGACCACCATTAAATTAAATAATGATAAGACATTGTCTTTGTCCAGTCAGTGTGATGCACTTGTATTAAATGGACATTTCCCACAAGATCCACAAAGAAAACGAGTCAGAACTCGACAGATTTAGTAGCTTTGTCTTTGAATCATTCATCTTGCTGCTCATGCAGCTTGGGAATTATGTGATTTTTGACTTTAGGGTGCTACATTAGGACAGTATCTTATTTATAGCTTGTAAATAGGTTATAAAACTATAATATTTAAATATACTTGCTCTGTCAGTCAACATTAGGGTCCTGAAGGGTCCTGAGCATTGCTTGTTGTAATGACACATCAAGCAGACTGGAAAATCTAAAGTTCTCATATGATTCAGCATAAATGATTTTGTTCCTCAAAGTCTGTCAGGATATAAAAATGTCTTAAATGATGCTTTAATATTAGAAAAACTGGTTGTTTAGTTAAAAAAAAAACTGAGCCAGTTCCCCAAGATTTTGTTAAATATATGAAAATATAAAAATATAAAATATTGAATGATTTTTGCAGTTGACGGTGTGCTGACAGATGATAACAAGTCTTGTAATTTAAAAGAGCATGTATGACATATATATAATCTACGACGTTTAGTGAAAGGAGTCGATTAAGCCCAAATTACTGGAGTCTATCTGATACTACTTACTATACTGTAACCATTCACAGAAAATATAATTTTAGCAATGCATACGTTGAAAACACCTCTGATATTATGAAATATTCTAAATTTCATCGTGTGCAAATGTGTTACAGTCAGCCACAAACACGGTGACAAACTTTCCAGAGGCTCTTAATTCTATCCCCCTTTTACTGTGTTTTATCGTCTTAGTCTCAGCTGCTCTCTCCTCCTGCTTTCGTAGCGAGAGTGAGCTTCGTATTCTCCATTTTGCTTCTTCCTGTTTACTTCCTGTCGTCCCCAGGCTCCATCGGGGCCTGCAGGCTCCACCTTGAAGAGCTCGCCTGGCTCCGCTTCCTGGAGACAGGGGGCAGCGTGGGAAAGGTGGTGTTATCTCAGTTTGGTTCCGAGCCGGCTGCTCTCAAGTTCATAATTTAAACGCAGTCAGATTTGACAGAAGCTAGAGATGATGGAGAGGAGATATTTGTGTGTGAGCAGGGAAGGAAAAAATAGATTTGTGTTGCTGTTCTTTCTTGCTGCCTGGAAGAATCTGAAACATGTCTGCCATCTTTGCTTTGGCCCCCAGGTTTATTTCCAAGACAGAAACAGTTTAACTTAGATTTATTTTTAGAGCTTTTGAAGTTCAAGAAACACGCTATGATGCTGAATGGTGTCTTCAACACTGGAAATTGGACTCTGGGATTTCTCTTCATCTTGTGTGTGTTGGTTTGGTTATGGACAAGCTTGGGTCATCTGAACAGAGTTTACATAGGCTGTGTTTATAGGGTGGTGGTGTGGAGCAAGCCTTTGTTTGTAGGTAAATTAGGTATGACTGTGTACATTTGTACTTTGTGGAAAAATGTTCCTTTTTTTCTCATTTCAGCTTCATCAGTTGTTTGTTTTTCTGTGCACCACATGTGTGTTTTTTCACTATTTTCAGCTGACAGGCTGACCTGGACTGACTTTTTGCTTCCAGCCTGGTTATGCTTTGATCAGTTAGCTTTTAAAAGGTGCTGTCTGTGTTTTTATTGAAGGCCTTCTGTCCGCTAGTTACGTGTTGTTGAAGCCCAGAGGGCCAAACCACCAGTCAATAGAAACACTAACAGTAAATGCACATAGAACATCCCTCAGCCCTTCAGTGCATTTTGTCAACACTCTCCTCTCCTCTCCTCTAAATGATTTCTAGCAGCCAAGTCGATGCTGTGAACACAAATTACCTCATGTTAACACAGACAGAAAAACAATGAATATTTAGCTGCTATTAAAAGTATTGCCCTCTTGTATCCTTAAACGGAAATTCCCAGTTCAGGATACTTTTTGTAGTCTCTGCCATCATTCCTATCAGTAATAAAAACATTATTTGTAGTTGAGTGCGAACACAGTTATTCATTATCAAAATTACAAGGGTACTCACTTTAGCCAAATAAATTGGCTCAGGAAATCAGATTAATCAAATTAACGAGCAACTATTTTGATTATAGATTAATTATTTAGTCATTTATCGAGAAACAAAATGACGAAAATGCGCTGGATTGGGCTTCTCTCTGAAATCAGTGAATTTCTGCCATTTTAACTCAGTCATCAGAATTCTTGCTGATTAATTTTCATCTCTCCACCTGCAGCTGGCTGTTATGTAGTCATATACCAAACCCTATGTTTCCTGAAAATGCTCAAATGCCGGTCTTGAACTCATCTCCCTGTGAGCTCGTTAAAAGAGGATTACTGTCCCTTTTTGTGACGAGACTAAGTCTAATCATACCTGACTCTCTAATGAGCCTGTGCAATGTGGAGAAATTAATGCTGCCATTGATCAATTTCCACATTGTTGTACCCGTCGGGTATGTGCGCACGATTACGGAGTGTGAACATAATGAAAAGATCTTTGCAGAGGGAGGAAAAGCATCACAAGGCCATTAGTGAGAGTGAAAGAGGAGCCTATGTCTTTTTCTGATGTACGATCGCTCCTCTCCTCTTGTTTGATGGTAAGTCTAGGTGGTCTTTGGCTTCCCTTCTGCCTTTTCGTCATTTGGATTCACACACACGCGCGCACACACACACACACACACACACACACACACACACACACACACACACACACACACACACACACACACACACACACACACACACACACACAATATTCCACTGTCTCTCTATTACACATCTGTCACACACATAATCAACTCACTGACAGCAAATCTTGACATTTGAGTAGTTATGACCACCAAATTTTCGACTCTTTAGCTTGATAAATGACTTCAACTATCATCTGAAAATCATTTATTGTTAAAAAAAAAATATTTTTTTTTTACCTGCTTACGTCGGTTCAGCAATACTGTATCCTATTTTGAGTGTCCTTTTTTCTATGGTTTCAGTTTTTCATAAGGGAAATTTATCACATTTTTGAACAAAAACACCAGGTGTTTTCATTCTGGAGCCGCTTTGAGTAGAAGTAGTTTTTCCTGCATCGTGTCAAACGAACAGGTATTAGTTGTGTGAGGGTTAAAGGTGACAAATTACCCCTGAACGGAGTGATCATGTGTCATCTTGAGATGTCAGGTTGGGGGGGGGGGGGACCCTAAATAAAAAGAGGCCTCTAATGCTCAGACCTTTACCAGACTGAATGTAAATGTTGACGTCATGGCAGCGAGGACCCCGCGGACGCCTCTGACAGTCTGATAATTACAGCTTTTTCAGAAGCTCGGGTCAAGTGCCTCAATGAAAGGCCAGAGGACGGGATGGTGTGTGGAGGGGTGGGAGAGGGGGTCCTAATTGAGAGGTGTCCATGGTAACGAGAACAGCTGGGGTTAAAATTAAGGGCCTGGTTACCGTGGTTATATGTTAGGGTCCCCTGTATTTGTGTACACTCTTCACATTCTTCGCCCCTGCCCCTTTCATTCCCTCACTTTTTGTCTTTCTCCCTCTGCTTCGTCTTTTCCCATCCACTGACCTCATCGTCTAAGTGTTTTTTTTCTTCTTCTTCATCTTCGTTTCTCTCACGGCACTAAAGATATCTTCCTCTTTCTCCTTGGCTCTCACAAAAACACCCCTTCCTAACCCTCTTTACTGTCTCTTAATCATTCTCTGCTCTGTGCATGTGTAGCAGAAGGAGGAACTGACATAGCTAGGGTTTTAGGTTCTTTTCCAGAGAGGAAAAAGTCAAAATTTGAGACAATCGGGCAGAATTGTCGGTCGGTCGGTCCATGCCTTCGGTCCAGCCTGAAATATCTCAACAAATGTTGGATGGAATGCCTTGAAATCTTGGACTGACATTCATGGTCACCAGATAATGTATAATAAATGACTCTGGTGATCCCTTAACTTTTCATCACCACCAAGTACAAGTTTTAATTTGTCCAACATTTTGGTTTACAACTAAATACCTGCAAAACAAATGACAATTCCGTCAGCCTCAAATGCACTTTGTGTTTAGTGCTAAAGACTCAAGTGTTAGCGTACGAACACACTAAACTAAGTTGGTGAACATGGTAAACATTACACCTGCTAAAACATCAACATGTTAGCATTGTCATTGTGTGTGTGTTAGCATGTAAGCTGATGTTAGCACATACCTCAAAGCAAAGCTGTACCTAAGTACAGCCTCGCAGAGCTGCTAGCATGGCTGGAGACTTTTAGTCTTGTTTTAGTTGGGCCTCACAGATTCAACTTTTAGATGAATTTATTTAACACAATAATTTGTTTTCACACAAATGGTCAACATGAGCATGACAAATTAAATTCCATATAATTCTTAAGCAAATTTCTGGAACTTGTCATCTTTTATACCCAGCTAGAAATCCATCCCGTCCATCCGTCCATTAGCTATACCTGCTTATCTTTGAGGGTTGCAGGGGGGCTCGAACCAATGCCAACTGACATTGAGCGTCAAGCGTGGTACACCTAGGACAGGACGCCACTTACCAGTCTATCACAGCTCCAGCTAGAAATCAGACACAGAACAAAGTGTTTTACGTCCTGGAAGTGATCCAATGTTGTCATAGAAAGTCAGGGAGTTTCACATCAAGACTACACTGGAAATTCTGGAGTTCACTTCCCTTTTTTCTTTCTCCACATCTTTTCTCGTTTCTTGTCACTCCCTGCTACTCTGCTTCAAGCTTGCTATTAGTATTTCTTTCACTTTTGCCTTTCTTCTGTTTGTCTCACATATATCTCATATTTTTGTTTCTCGTGGACTTTGATCTTTTATCTGGCCCCGTCTCACCCTCTTTAGCCTGTGCACTCTCGTATGACCCTCAGCCTCGCTTTTTCCGTCAATGTTTTCCAGTTCCATGTCACCAATTTATCTCAACTAAAGTACAATTTTTTTCTTCTTCCCACTCATTAATCCTCTATTCTCGTTTTGTTTCTATGCCTTTCTCTTTCTTTGGCTCTCCGTTTCCCTTTTTCTCTTGCTCATTAACCTGTGATTAACTAAGGCCCTAAAACCAAAAGAGTTTGGATGAAGCTTCTTTTTTCTCACGGGTTCATAAATCTGTCACTCTTTTTTTTCCTCCCCCTCTCCCAAAGTCTGTCCCCTCCCTCCTTTCCCACCATCTATCCACGCGGTTCTTCCCTCTGCCGTCCTGGGTGACAGCTCTTCCTCCTCTACCTCTCCTCCTTACTCCTGCTAGTTTCTCTGGTGTAGCAGGGAAGTATTTTTGTGTGTGTGTTTGTCGTGTTTCTGGATATCCGAAGGACCGAAATTAATCAGCAATTACAGGGTGATGACTTGAAAGTGTGTCTATAAACTGTATGATTAGATAACCTAAGCGACATGCTCACCCTGAACTCAACACACACACACGGACAAAAACATGATCCTTGGCCTTTGCCCTTAGGAGGGCTCTGACCGGGCAGTTAAAGCTCCAGAGGTCAACATCACTGTTTTCACGCTGCTCCTGAGCCTGATGATGAGAATCAGGGAGCGACAGGGACAGGTCACAGAGGTCATGTGGGTTTCCTGCTCCCGGCCAGGCGCAGTGTGCTTATGCTGTATGCAACCCAAACCAAACTCCATCATGTTACGTCCAACATACAGCAAATCAGCCAGGACAATGTATAGGAGGCTCTCCTCACCAGAATAACTACAGCACTGGTCATTTGTTCAAATAACATTCTACAATGTATATTTATTTTGGCGGTCATGTCTTTAAAGGAATAGATGAGAAAATCAATAGCACTCTCATGTCTGAACAGTAAGTATGTAGCTACAACCACGGATCCATAGCTTAGCTTAGCAGAGAGGCTGGAAACACAGTGACACGGCTAGCATGGCTCTGTCCAGAGGTGACAAAATCCACCTACCGCCTAATATTTGTCACTAAAATTATACGTTAACCACTGGGGTACCAGATGAGAAAAGACTTATTTTAATAAATACATTTTGTTATAAAATGAATGGATTGCCTAGAAGCGATATTTATAATATTGTTATATGTATATATATATAGTATTATAATATTTATAATACAGGTTATTGAAACCTGACACTTTTTGAATCTTTTGTGAGAAGAATCCAGGATGCCTAAATATGTGCTTTCACAGAGCAATGGCATGTTTTTTTTGTTTTGTTTGTTTGTTTTTCACGTTAACCTCTTTTTTTTTTCTTTTTCTAAACAGAACCTCAGATTTTTATGTCACTGTTCACTCTGCTCTTTTTCATCTCGTATCATTCATACCTTGGTCAACTAGTCGTCAGTAGTGACAACTGTATTTTGTGCTGAAATCATTTCTTTCTGTTATAGGCCAAATATTGTCTTGATATGAAATGATATGTCTATTTTTGGTGTGTCTCAGTGTGGCGCAGAGGGAATAGAGCATAGATACTAACTGCTCTAGTTTTTGTTCTTCTCTTTTATTATGCAGGGTGAGAGAGGGGACAGGGGTAATTGGGCTTTGTTTCCTGAAAACAAGAGCTTTGGCACTGTTGTGTATTTGTATTGTGTGTGTGTGTGTGTATGTGTGTTTGTTTTTGGGTGTGTTGTAGGCCTAGAAAATTTTTTCCTGTTTTTTTTAGCCAAGTAATTTAATTTTGCTATGCAGGAATTCAGGCTTCCAGAAACAGAGTTGCTCTCTTGACATTTCTGAACTCAGCAGGGCCTGTGACCTAGTTTGACTTTTCCCTCATTTCTTTCTTTCGGGTACATCATCGCTGCTTAGAAAATCCCTGTCATTTCCTGAAACACGGCTAACCAGAAAACAGCTTGTCACGTTTTTGGGAAATGTTGTAACATGATTGTTGCAGGCTGAGGAGGGTTGTAAATGTTAATGGTTTTCACAGAGTTAACCTGTGTTTAATGAACACAGATTAGAGGTGTTGTTAGAGGAAGGAAGCTTTCACAAGATAAATGTTATCTCTTTGAGCTACCAGTTAAAGCAGTTGCTGGGAAACTTCAGCTTTATGCTGACCCTAAGTCCGTCTCCACATGGGTCAACTTCCCACTTGTCATCACTTGTACTGTTGTCTCTTAAATAGTACTCTAGCACCCCTGTGTTTTGCTATTTGTGTGTATTTGTGTGTGTGTGTGTGTCCTCGAGTCAACTCCTGTTAATCCATCCTTGTTAGTTTATCTGGGGACCACACTTCTCTATCCTCTCCTGTTTCATCCTCCTCTCCTGTCCTCTAATCTCTTAATGGCATCTCGGGGTATCGCTGTCTGTCTGACCGACTGACTGACTGTCTGTCTGTCTGTCTGTCTGTCTGTCTGTCTGAGGACTCCTGGGCCTGTTCCTGTCTGCTCCTTAGAACGGGTGTAGCAAGCCGCTTAGTCTTCCTGTCAAAACATAACTCACTTAACTGTGAGCAGTAACAGCACTGGGAGCCTTTTTATGTGTTCTTCCACACTGAAAGAGACCACAGTGGGTAACAGTGGACACTGTGCTCCCATGCACCTCATTATGTTAATATGATGGCAATTTTAAATATTGGTCTAATGTCTGAATAAGCACCACAGTCGCTTTTACTTAAAAAGTCACAACAGCAATCGTACAAGATTTTTCGTCACACTCACAGCCTGGCACGAGTCTGAACTAAATGCCGTTGAATGCACAGCGAGAGTAACATTTACTTTCTGAAAATGTCCTGCCATGGCTGAATAAAGCCAAAAACATTTACGTAACAGGCACCTATATATGAATGACAAAAAGCCATTTCTTTAACAGGGATATGGGTCCAGAAATGTTATTTATTTTATGTCTATAGTTTTAAAAGAGGACAGCAAAGTTTCACTCTCCAAATCCCATCCTCCGGCCTCTCAAAACACTTACCTCCGCAGTTAAATGTCAGCTTTTTTTTTCCCCTATGAAACACATCTTTCTGTAAATCCCTTTGTCATCCTTGTAACCTAGATGATATCATTTCTGATGTTCAGTTAACTGGATTGTCAGTGAAGCCTTGATCAGGTCCAGTGATCATGATGTCCAGCTCCTCGCTGTGTGATTATCCATGCCGGAATAACTAACAGTCTGCGGTTCATTGCTCATGTCTGTTTGACCCAGCGATGCCAAATCAATTTATCTGGATAGAGCTAAACTGTCTGTGTGTGTAAATGTTTTACTGAATGTGTGCTATTCTTATGCTGAACATTAAACAACAGTTTGGGCTTATAATTATTTTTTCACAGTTTCCCCGATGGGAATTTTTGTTGGTCTGGTAACTTATAATACCAGTGAATAGATGCAGACTTCACCAAAGTTGGAAGACTAATGAGTTTGGACATCACACACAAAGTCCAGAGACAGGATAAACATTAGTTTACTGGACTTTGATCCAAGAGTGGGACTGAACTTTGTTTTGGAGTTTTCATCTGAATAAGAAGATCAATGCTGCAGCACTGGTGGGAAACTGGGCCCTGCTGCTCTGTGTTCGGACCCAGATTGCCCCCTAACTGCAGAGCTTGATACTGCAGTGGGGATGAGTTCCACTCAAAGTTTGGATGCATTTCAAAGTTGCTCCAACTTCCCCTCGCAGACAATATATCAACTATGTATCATTGTACCGCAAACAGAATTACATCTCCATCACTCTTACTGTTCCAGGATCCCAGAAAAACATTTCACTGCGGGTATTTCAGTGGCTGAGCACTAGACAGCCAGGTGCTACACTGTACCGGGTGTGCTACGGAAATGCTTTATCACAACACGTACAAGTATTTTCTTCAGCTCATCTACATCCACCTTGTTCCACTTTCCTTGCATGTGCAGTATTGAGTCTGAAACCTCCTGGTGCTTTAGTCTGAGCGGTTCAGCCCCAGAGTGGCAGGTCAGGACTCTGGCAGCCGGCTCAATTTCCAGACGGGAAGCGTTTCTGCTGCACTTCACCGGTCGAGAGGTCAGAGGTCACGCAGCTGCGGGGGGAACAGTGTAGGAAAGTGGCAGGCAGTGATGAAGTGTCATGGTCACATCACATGCAGCTGTGTGTGTTGACCAGAGTCTCAGAATAGATGTTGTATTCACATATAAAAGCACCGAGTTACAGCAGTACAGCAACTCTTTATCTCACTAGCTGATTCAGAACCAGGACTGAATCTCTCCAAAAGACTGTAATGTCATTTCTTAATGGCAGAAAACAATGATTATTGAGGCATTGGGTTTGTTAGGAGGAACATTTTACTTTATTATCTCTGATAATCTATCTTATTCTCAACACAAAAATAGCACAGTTTTGTCAGTTTCTGTGTAATGATGTAAAAAATATATATATTGCAGAGTTTAGGACTGGTGATTAGAAGATGCTTGCACAGGTGACACTGGTATTAAATATAGAGGTGATCGAGTTCGGTCATGGCAGACAAGACTGTCAGAGGAACTGGAGGGATGAGAGAGGAGAAAGCTGGGAGGTTGTAATTTTTTGTTGTATCTCCGTGGACATGAAAATCCAAGGTTACAGGATTCATCACTCTTTCCTGATCCTGCTCCCGCTGTTCATCCTCCCTTCTGGCCTTTATCAACACATTTTCTTCCTGTTTCCTCCTGCAGTCGGTGCGTCCCTACACAGCTGGGATGCTGCCTATCTTCATGTTAAAAGTTGTTAAATAGGGTGTTGTTTGATGGTTTTTGACATCCATGCCGATACCAAAGCAATACTTTTTTTGATACCTAACTTTGATGAATATAATCATTTGTTTCAACCCTTTTTGTCTGTTAAATAAATTAATTATAAAAATTCTCACAGTCCAAAATTTGTAAAATCATTAATTAGTCTTAGATTTTTCCTGATTTAAGAATCTGACCAAGTATCCAGTGCTAGCTTTCAGTACATGACAGTTTACTTGATGCAGACATATTTTAGCCCTAATAATTAAATGTTTTCTTAAAGGCTGGGTGCTGTTTCGACACAAAATTTTATAATATGAATGGAAAGTTCCACGCTACCATGAACTTTACATTATTTCTGTACGTTGATTTGGACAAAAGCGTCTGCAAAATGAAGTGATTCAACTGTAGTCCGATGTCCTTCATCAGGGTCAGAGACATGCGCTACACATGTTCCCTTTATATGATTTAGAAGAGAAAAAGTAAAAAAATAAACAAACAACCCCCTAAGAATTAAAATGATCCCAGCAACAGAATATGAATTTATGATCAAATACTGTGCCCAGTTCTGCAGCATGTGTTAACATTGCTCTTTTATGTGCTCGGCCTGAAGCGTATTTCCATATGCAGATAAAGTTTATCGCTCCGACTGAAGGCGTCATGTGCATGCGCAGCGCAGCAGTTAGGGGCATAAAAGTACAGTATATTTCTGCCATTCATCAGCATATTTTTTTTCCCGTTCCCTCCTGCAGTTGAGGGGAGGGACGTTTGTGTGTCAGGGTGACCTTGCTGGCGTCCGGGCTATCCGTGTAAAGGATGCTGACTGGGAGAACCGAGCTGTACTGGGGGAGGGACAGACAGGCTGCTGCACGCAAGCGAATAGAAACATCATACAGCAGCAGAGCAATATAAGAGAGATCCACGTAATATAATTGTCTGTACTTTGATGCTCTATAAGAGATTCTTTTTAATTCTATTTATTTTATTTATTTATTTTTGGGTAAAAGTAACAAATGGATTAGATTATGCGAGTGAGACAGTACACATCAGTCACAAAAGGCTGTGTGAGTTTTTGGTGTGTGTGTGTGTGTGTGTGTGTCTGTCAGTGAGTTTTGGATTTCTCTCTGATATCTGAATGAAAAGAGTCATTCATTAACCAACACAAACAGCCAGTACAGCAGAAGGCCTTACAATAATGCTGTAGTTTCTCTCCTTCTCCCTTGATGCTTGCCACACTCTTCCATCATTTTTCTTATCCCTCCATCTTTCTTCTTCTTATTCCTCCCTCTTGTGTTGCGGGCTTATACTGTAGTCTGACATCATCCCCAGGCTTTGTTATGACCTGGTTGCGTGCGTGTGTGCGTGTGTGTGTGTGTGTGTGTGTGTGTGTGTGTGTGTGTGTGTGTGTGGCTAAAGTTTACAGACGCAGCATTTTCTACAGGAGGGGGGTACATAGGATTTAGACCCCTGACCCCTTGACCCTGAAAGCTAACATATGCTCATGCACAGAGGCACATGCATACACACCTGCTGGTGTGTACCGTGTGAGAGGAAGACATACACTGACAAAACATCCTTTTACATGTGAATGATTTGTGTTTTTTGAATCTGCAAAGGCAAAGTAAAGTATCTTAGATTCAGAGAAACTTGCATGTTGTAGGTGCAGGATGACTATGGTGTGGGTGTGGTTTGGAGTATGTGGAGGCGACATATGTAAATGTGAACTCTAAAGAGGAGTTTTGCGTGTTCAGGGGTGATGGAACATTTGATAATGACGTGACACACACTAGAGGTACTTTAGTTAAAAAAGAAATGCAGCTCAAAACTGAAATTAACTAATTGAAAACATAATAGGTGAAATAAGAGTAGAATTTGCTGCTGCTTTTTAGGGAAGGTGATAAAGTCAAAGTTGAAACTGAAAAAGTAAATAAATAAAGTAGTAAAATTCAGTCCGTAACAAGTAGATTACACCACAAATATCACTGCTGTCAGACATTGGTTTCAGTGTGGTTAATGTGACACTGTTGTCAGTCGCTTCAGTGATGTGTGTTGCAGCCGAACACACACGTGTTAGTCTCTTCTGCCCCACAGTGGCGGCAACACACTCTTTACCACAAGAGACATGGTTGCTAAATTTCCCGTTTAGTCTTTTCCCACTTTTGTTTTCTTTGTTCCTTCTTTTTCTCTCTCTCAATCACTGTTTTTCCTTTTGATTCTAAATTTTTTTAAATTCTTTTCTCTTTTGATGCGTTAATCACGAGCTTCCTCACTGCCTCCTCTTTCTTCTTTTTTTAACCAATACACAGTGCTCTGATAAAAAAATTTTTTTGTTTGTCTGTTTTTCGGAATTTAGATGTTTGGTTCTTCACATAGAGTCACAAGTTTTAAATTTTTATTACATTGAGAAAAAGTGCAAGCCTCTTAATCAGGTAGAGAGGTCATTTTAGGACAGAGAGGACTCTGGGTAATGTATTTCTGTTGCATTGGGAAATCACCAACCCAGCCTCCGTATGCCTCAGTGGTGGAAAGCACTGGATCAACAGCTGGCATCAGGATCACATCTCCATTACCTCATGTTATCTGGTAATTGTTGTGTTCGGGAAATGACTAATAGGAAAGAAACTCATTACCGCCTTCTCCAAATATCCAGAGAGAGTCTTCAATAATCGTGTAAACGCTAAATGATTGCTTTCTTGTCAGATTATTGTTGTTCTCATGTGATAAACATGGATCTCCAAAATGACTTTTTTTTTTTTTTTTCCACTTCGGTATTATGGTTGAAAAGCATGTGTTGCACGCACAAATTAAAATGACCATGACAGTGACTGAAGTTTTGAGCCCAGGTGTTTTTCCCCTGACACCAGTGAAATGTCGTCAGATTGGTTGTGTTTGTGTATTGTTTTGTCCTGGAGGTTGCTAGGACCAAAATGTCAGTCGCTTTCTTTTCTGAGCCGAGTTGATAACTTGAGCACGCGCACGCACACACACACGATTCTCTGCGAGGTGAGAATAACTCTAAGACCCCCTGCCTTCCAGTCTGCAGCCTGAATCATGCTGAATCATGCTAAAATGTCTCCTGTCTCTAGCACACACGCACATACTACGATCACCGTGGGTTAAACGCCTCCTCTGTCCGAAGCTTTTGAACACACCGTCACAGTCAGCAGACATCATTCAAAGATAGCCACGAATAAATATCACAGCCAGGATGTATTGCTCTCTCATAGCAACAGAGAGAAACACAGATACACACACACACACACTCTTCCCTAACACACACATACACACTCTCACACACCATCCACAAACTGCTGCCAACATGTGTACACACTGACAGGACATTTATATGCAAGTGCAACATGTATTGATTCAAATGCATCAAAAGTTCGTGTGACAAGCTTAGAAATAAATATCTAAAATGACTAACATGCTAAAATATAAATAAAGACACATAGGAAGTCGAGCGTGTGGGTATCTCCCAGGTGGTTTCCTTCAGAGATTGTGAGCCAACCACATAGACTCACATACACACACACACACACACACACACACACACACACACACATACACATTTCTGTCTGTTTAGCCCCATTTCATTTATTTACTGATTTTCCAACGGTGCACTGAGCAACGGCTACAGTCTGGTCGCTTGTTTCAGGGGAATGGAATTCACTGTTAGTGTCAGAGAGCGAGCGCGGTTGAAAGAGAGTGTGTGTGTGTGTGTGAGAGAGAGAGAGAGAGAGAGAGAGGGAGAGAGGGAGAGAGGCATGGGGGAAAGAGGGAGGGCATCTGAATGGAGAGAAGGGCTGAGAAGTTTTTAGCAGCAGTAGTTACAGTGCAGAAAACACAGGAAGAATGTTTTTGTCTTGTGTCAAAACTGAAGAAGTGAAAGCAGAAGGATCCTCATGATTCTGGCGACTGACATTTAGAGGCCTACTGGAAAATCTCTCCTTTATGGATGCCACTAGTTTGGGGAGTTTACCTTGAAGCCTGCAGTTGATGGAGCTGCAGTAACTTTTTTATTTTTATTTTTTTTTGGTTTATTTATGGACTTTTTTGACATTTAGAGTAAATTTTACTGTCATTTTGTGGGAGTTTGGGAAGCAGAGAGACATTCCTACTCATTTGTGGATCAGTCAGCTAGACAAGATGGACTTTCTAACAGACCCTACAATAGTTACGCCCATCCTGGTGGTGACTTTTCACTTCTTGACAGCAGCTGGATTGTGGTTTTACCGTCGTCGCCGCCGTCGTCGTACACCCAGTTTTGAAAAAGGTAAACTGTAAGTTTCTGTGCATCTGCTGCTGCTGAGAGGAAAAGATAAGCTAAACATTTTTCCTCCTCGGTTTCCTTTCTCTGCCTCTACTTCTGCATTAATTTATCTCCGATGGAGAGGAGGAGAAGATTTGCCATTAGCTGCATTTACTTCCTGTTCAGGCTCCACCCCTTCTGCCATGTCATTTATGCAACAGATACTTAACTTTTCTGTCAGCAGGTCAGCTTCTTCAATGAACTGTCCGCGTTTAGCATTTAGATCAGCATCCGCATTGCTTTAATATGCTTGTGCAGTAGTTAGCGTGATGCTAAAACCTTTCCTGCCTGCTGCAGAATCTATTTTAGTTTAGGTGGAATGTAAAGCAGCTTGTGCTGCTGTAAAGAGCATGTAGGTTTCTCCTGTTTCATCTCCCGTTACAGTGAGACTCTGTTTTTATACTTTTTGGGCTTCAGGACTTGATTGCTGTGTCTCATCTGCCTCTCCTCTGAGTCAGGGGTCATATTTGGCTCTTTGTGGAGAAAAGCTGTTACATTTCATGGACTTTTCAGTCATGTTGTCTCATCCATATAATTCAACCTGGAGACTACAGTGTGTGTGCTTGTCTTTGGTTGCTGACGTGGCCTTCCATGTCTTGATTTTATGACTACATGCTCTACGCTTAACAAGGAGCTGCTGTGCTGCCTGTAAGCTGCTAAGTCCAGTCATGTGTCTGATTATTCATTGCTAATTAACACTGATGTAACACCATGTTTTTGCAGAATTAAACAAATTCCAGTTGGCTTTTTGTCATATAGCCTTAGTGCTATTACTTATTTAAAGGCTGATACAAATATTCAGTATGTAACTCTCTAAATTGCCTGTCTACTGTATTTACTATCTAAACTATTGTGACATTATGTTTATACTGACCTTTATACCTCTGCTCAGTAGCTGTTGGTAATTTATAGTTCTAGTATTAGTTCAGCTACAGCTATCACTGGAAAAAATTGAGCCAGATTCTAGGTTAGTCATCGTAGGTAGATGAGGCATTTGGTTCAGGACACGTGTCTCATTTTATCTGGATGCAACGATTGGCTTGGATTCACCAGGGGAGAAATATCTGGCATGACATGACAGTGCAGATCAATGGGGTCGAACGGGAGTGAGAGAGCAGCGGATGCAAAGGTGACAGGAGTCGGGTGGTGCTAAGGGAGACAAGGGGGCAGGGATGGTGTTGTGGTAATAAGCCTTGAAAGAGCTCATACATAAATTAGGTAAATCAGAGGACAAAAAAGGAGACGTGGAAGAGAAGAAATATATTTTAGAGAAAGAGAAACCCATATAAGGAGAAACTAAAATGACCAAAAACCTGAGAAATAATCAAAAAAGTAAAATTCCTTTTTTTCTCATTTTAAATGGTCACTCCATCCCAAATCATTTGTGTGCACTAACCCTCTGTGGGTCTGAAAGAAAGACAAACAGTAGGTAAAAATGTAAATGTACTACTGCACTCATTAATGTACTATGTATCTGTACTGTTTCCTAATAGAAAACAAGCCGTCCTGTACATGTTGTCCACTCAAATGGTCAGTTGAGGGTGCTGTGTCCATTATACTTCACCTATGGATCAGGATGCTGGACAGTTGTGGATACTTGCCTGCTGTCCACTTTCATGTCGGTGTGTGTGTGTGTGTGTGTGTGTGTGTGTGTGTGTGTGTGTGTGTGTCTAAATTTTTTATTTATTTGTTTGTTTTTTAGTTTTTTACAGTATTTCAGTTTAAAACTCTTTGATGTTTTCATTTTATGCACATTAAAATTGAACTTTATAAGCTGTCGTTGATTGAAGTAGTTAAATGGGTGTTTGTCTCTCATAATAAGTGTACGGTTTTAGGGATGGGTCCATGTGACTGATTCTGAGACCAGGTTTTACTCAAGTGTCAAGTTTGACTTTCTTGTTTGCTTGCTTGTTTGATCTTGTCTCTAGGTTCTAGATCAACCAACTGATGTGTAACAAAGCTGCAGTGTGTGTGTGTGTGTGTGTGTGTGTGTGTGTGTGTGTGTGTGTGTGTGTGTGTGTGTGTGTGTGTGTGTGTTTGTTATTTTTCTTTTTACAGGAAACAGAGCCGCAGTGGTAGATCAAGCATGGTATGGTGTGTGTGCGTGTGTAAGATTATTCATGATGTGGTTAATTTTTACACAACATGTAAATCATAGGAGATTACACTACCTTTGAAATTACTAAATTTTATACTTTAGACTACAATCTTAGATAACATCTTGTCCAGTAATTCAATATAAAAAGTTTGGGATTTATTTATTATTTACAAGTTATATTGATAAATGGCTTGTAAAACCAGTGCACCTTGTAAGATTTTGGCCGCATTACACACGCTTGGATTACTGTGACACAACAAAAACGAAATCACTTAAGTAGCCAAATGGTGTTGGAAAAACTTAAATGTCTCTGATTAAAAGCTAAAAAACAAATATACTGAAATGAAAACAAGTAGCGAGGCCTCTTTGATGTCATGACCATCAGAGGGATAATGTCTTTATCTAAATGTGGGTCAGTAATAAAACCACTCTCACCCTGATTTGCCTTCACATATTCTCATGGACTTTGGATTTACTCTGTCATCAGCCAGACAGAGTTGACCTGTTTCTGTTATGGGTTTTTTTTTTTTTTGGTATGTTTTTGTGTGTGTGTGTGTTGTTTAATTTCTGGTCAGCTTTATACGAACAAAACTCTCGTGCTGATGACCTGAATGTCATTTAAGCCATCAGGTGTCTCATTGTGGCCACAGGTGGGCAGATTGAAGCCGATCTTAATCTGACGACAGGGCTTGTGGCTAACTGGACGGCTGGTTAGTGTGTAATTGGGGGCATATTGCCCACCAGCAGGGAGAGAGAAAGTTTGGATAGTTACGATTTAACACTGGAAATTTTGGAACAGTTTAAAGGTCCCACATACATGTGTCTCCTTCAGTCAGCTGATTTGCAGATCTGGAGTGAACTTGTCCTGCTTTACAAACATTTAGCATGCAGTGTTCGTAGCTGTGAGAGATAAATGGGATAAGAAGCGGAAGGAAAGGACGAATGAAATGAAAAAAGAGGAACGGAGGCTGGTGCCAGCCTTCGGGTGTCACCAGAGAGGGGGATAAATGAACTCTGGGAGCCTGCCTGTCTGAAAAAGAAACTGAAAGAGAAAGTGAAAGAGGGGGAAAATGGCCTGATTGACTAGCAGAGAAAAAGGACACTAGGAAACCCCCCTCCCACTTTTAATTTTAATTGAATCACGAGAGCAGAAAGCCAGAACACCGGAAGACGGAGCAGAAGAGAGGGAGAGTGAGGGAGATTAGAGGTGATAACGGGAGAGAAGGAGGGAGTGAGGGATAAGCACGCTGCCTGGTATTAGAGGCGTAAGCTCCGTCTGGTATTTTTAGTGTTGACGGTCCCTTAGAGATGGAAAGAGAGGAGAGATTCACTGTGGAAGCAAGGAAGAGAGGAAGAATCTGAAGGCAAGAGGGAGCAGAGAAGAAGAAGAGGACCTAGAAGAAGGAGGGATGGAAATATAGGAGTGACGCTGACTGTGGAGCAAACAGAGGGAGACGAGGAGGAGGAGGAGGAGCTTGTGTTACTCTGTCTGAGCTTGTTGTGGCTGTAAGAGTGTGTGAGTCACTGTCTTGCCAGGTCAGGTGTGTGTGTGTGTGTGTACCTGTACTGTGACCACACACAGTACACCTGCTCTAAGAGTCAGGAACTGCTGTTATATCAACCTTTGCTCTGAGGAGACTCCTGGCCAGGTCACATGACCTCCTCAGGACTGTTGTTTGACTCAGTGGCCACAGCTGAGCTTTTAGCTGGTGCAGACTCATTGCTTCCACACTGCTGATTCTTGGCTGTTTTTTTTTTTTTTTTTTACATGACAGAGCAGAAATTATTCAGAACTGCGTTGGCGCTGTCTGGGTCGGCAGAGCTATTTTGAGAGGCAGCGATGAAAACGTAAGAAGGGAAGGCTGAGAGAGGCTTCATAAAAAATATGAGCTCAGGCTCTCATCTGTGAAAGGAAGCAGATCTGGACAGTGAATTTTCTTACCATGATGGAACGTTTTCAGAGCCAGTTAGTGTGAGTTAAAGGCTGCTACAGACCTCTTATTCACGGCTGCATGCTTATTGTGTCTTCCTGTAAAGCAGAGGTCTGGACCAAAGCCAGAAATATCACCACGGCTCTTTTTCATTATGCACGTCCTCGTCATCTCCAATCTCTCTCTCTCTCCGGTCTTCATCACACACAAGACACACATGCACTAATGAGATGAATGACTCTGCTTGGGTTCGTTTTCTTTTCAGTATTAAAGTTAAAAAAAAAACGTGTCAAGTCCACCAGGCAAGTCCATCTCAGCCCTTCTTCTTTCTTCAGAAAGCAGCAGAGCTCATGTCGCTAGGAGCAGTAAAGACCCAGGGCTGTTGATTTTTTTTTTTTTAAATTGATTTTATTCACAAAAGAAAGCTGGGAAGTTTGTGTTTGCCTCAAGGAAAGGAAACGTGAAAAAAGGAGCAGGAGTAAAGGCAAAGAAGCAGAGATGTCACGGAGCTGCTGCATCTGGCTTTTGTCAGCTTGAATGAGAGTGTGTGTGTAGGTTTGCGTAGTGTTGCACAACAAGCTTTATTTGTACCATTTTTTTAATGATCATGTGCTTTTGTGGCATCCAAAGAAGACTTGAGCGGATTACATCATTATAAATGGATAAGGCTGGGACCTTTTTCTTGCAGAATTTATTTTTAATAACCTCTCTGCAATATAGAAACTTCCTCAATCCCCTCTGCACAACAGTACACCTCCTCCTGTTCTGCTCTGTGACCAAAAAAAAAAAAGGCAGAACTGCCTTAAACTTTTAACTGGAAATGTGGATTTACTTTACATCAACTGTCTTTCCAAGCAGTGAACTAAAACAGAGGAAATAAAAAAAGAAAATTGTCCCTCTGGATCTTTCATCTCAGCAAGGAGAGTTGCTTAATGACGCAGAGAGAGGGAGACGCAATGCAGAAAGAAAAACAGAGAGAAAAGATAAACAGAGAGAAAAGATAAACAGAGAAAGCACCCCTGCAGCTTTGCAGAGCCGCCGTCAGCTGCTGTCTGTGTACAGACCGTCTGTTGTGGCTTGGAAACAGAGAGCGAGCGAGCAAGAGACCAAGTAACAGAGAGAGAGAGAGAGTGCGCCACTGACTGGTGAGGAAGTAGAAGTGAGGTGAGGGACTGAGCAGGGAGGGAGGGAGGGAGGGAGGCCATCCTTTTTAGACTGAAGGGGGAGGAGCTGCCACTGACTTTGACACACACGTGTGCGAGCAACTGCTACTGGGATAGAGAGCAAGGGACAGAGACAGAAGGCCGCCCGCGAGAGGCTGACATGGCAGTGACCGCAGCGATAGAGGGGAGAGGGAATGGGTGAACCACAGAGAGATTAAACCAAAGAAAAGAGAAGAGACTTGACAAACTGGCAGTACCTGCCGCTGTTCTCCTCGTGGCTCACACCCACCCCGCAGCTTTCACTTCTGGATACGTGGACGCAACTCGTTGCCGGAGACGTCTTACTACTATAATTATCTGTCTTCTGTCTTGGGTTATGCATCGGTAGCATCAAATGAAGGCCTGATTACAGGAGGAGAGCAAACTTTAGAGACGTGCACTATGTGGCCCGACTACAGGAATGAATGTCATCTAAATGCTCACCTGTACTCGCTCATGTGCTGTGCAGGTCAGTGTGCCTCCAAACATGCGTGTACGTGTGTCTGTCTGTTTGTGTGTGTGTGTGTGTGTGTGTGTGTGTGTAAATACCCATAGAGTAGCTGCAGAGTATTTGCAGTTGTTGTTTACACGCTGCCAGCGTGCAGAGCGGCCCCGGTCAGCACGTGTTTCACTGTGTGTATGAACAGTTCCTATTTGTGCACAAAGTTGTGACAACAGTTATTCTAAATGTGGTCTCTATTAATCATTGTTGGTGTCAGTACAAAGTGTGAGACATCAGAATGTGTGTGTGTGTGTGTGTGTGTGTTTTGTTGTGTTTGGACAGCATGGAAAGGGGTGTGTACATCTTAACAATGCCCTCTTCTGTAGATGAATGAATGCCTTTCTGTGGCTGTCACTCACAGCTCGTCTCCTCTCGGGTCTCCAGTTTTGCTTGTGTTAATATAAAAATACTTACGATCTCACATGGTAGAGTTATAACAAGACGAACCTGATGAGTCTTCACAGCCACAGTAATGAATGTGTAGTGCAGTAAGTGTGGTTGGTGTGTGTGTGTGTGTGTGTGTGTGTGTGTGTGTGTGTGTGTGTGAGAGAGACCTAATAACATATTGAAAAGGGAGCGTATTCGCTCTGGGTTAACCAGCTCAGCTACCCAAGCGGGTTTGGGAAGAACAGCGTTTTGGAGTGGTGAAACTATTTTGTAAGGCTATGTTGAAATATGCGTACTTTGCCTGGAGGCTTGTCCTCAATGTTTCACCCTGTGTGTGTGTCCTTATGTGCGTGTATGTGTGCATTGTTGAGATTGAACTGGAGTTTTATCCAGCTGAGATATTTGACCTACTAAATCCTAAATCGAATTTCGTTTTTGGAAATCCTTTCTACTTTTAGAGCTCGACAGTTGAAGGTGTGTGTGTGTGTGTGTGTGTGTGTGTGTGTGTGTGTGTGTGTGTGTGTGTGTGTGTGTGTGTGTGTGTGTGTGTGTGAGAGAGTGTGTGTGTGTGTGTGTGTGTGTGAGTGTGAGAGAGCGCGCTAACAAGATCTTTGAAAGAGGAAGTGATACCGTCTATCTTTCCCCATCGCTGCTCTCCCTCATACCTTCACCATGGCAGCTGATAAACAACTGGCAGGAAGGGACGTACCTGCAGCATGCTGTTTTCTGATTGGCCGAAGCTGAATTTGTTTAACAAAGTGGAGGGAAAATCCTGTAAGTCGGTGTGCTAGTCTTCATATGGGAAACAAAATGATTTTATCTTATCTTATCTTTTATGTGACACACTCTTCCATATGTCAACACGTTTTTCCAACTATTGGAGTGAACATTCACTGATAAGAAATAAATTAATATTGACATTATTTTGCGTTTTACAATTTGAAACAGCTGAAATTGACATGATGTAAAGAAGGTTCTGGAAAGCCGAACAGTGCGTACTTTAAGCACCTGTTTAAAAATATTTGTATAGATTTATGTTTACAGAATTATAGATTTTTCTTTCTTCTTCAAGTTTGCAGTGCAGGTTCCCAGAGAAGCATTATTAGTATTGTCTAATTGTTTCATCCTAAAAAAGCTGCCCTCATATTTCTGAAAATAGGTGCTGAAACTGTCTCTAAAGTTAGTTTGCTGAATGGAGTTGAAATGATTAGTTGATCAATCTATGTTCAGTGGATTAATCGACAACTATGTTGATCATCAATTAATCGTTTAAGTAATTTTTCATGCAAAAAAAAAAAAAAAAAAATCAGCCTATCCAAATTGAGGATTTGCAGCTCGTCTTTGTCTTTTATGATGGGAAACTAATTTTTTATGGGTTTTTGACAATTTCTCGGAGAAAACAATTTTTGGCTCAAATGATTAATGGATTAATAAAAAAGAGTAATTGTCAGATTAATTTATAAAGGAAATAAGTGTTAGATTCAGCCTTATTGTTTAATCCTATAGCCTACCTCGGTACATTGTACACACGTTGCATTTTGTATCCCTTATATTGAATTTGAATTTGAGTAAGATACAGTACGGCATCACTTGAGACGAAGTTTCACTATCTGTCGAGCAGGAAGTCAGATACTTAACAGAATGGCAGGAAAGGAAAAAGAGGGAAGGACTGTGTTCTCTCCCAGACAGATTGATATGAGCAGAGCAAAGCTGGAGAGGAAGAGGGGCTCCAGTAGTGTGGTGGTGGAGGTGGTGGTGAGGGGGGAAGATAACCCAGTTGTGGCTCTGCAACAGGCTCTATCGCTAAAAATGGAGGGATCTCTTTAAATAGAAGCTAACGCTAACGAAAAACAATGTTTTGAGCTTCACTGGAACAGCCTCAGTGTACTCAGGATGATGTCATCCCAGTAACACGTATTGTCAAGGGTTCACGTTTGTACATATAGAGGTTCTTATCGTAGATATAGAGGCTCTTATCAGCAGGACCTTGAGTTGTTGTCCATGAACTCAAAGATCTGCTCCAGTGTTTGTCTTTCCATCAGCGATCAGATCACTGCTGAATAGAAAAATAAAGATATAGTTACAGCAAAGAGCAATGAGTCATCTTAAAGGAAATGTTGTGAATGTTATCCAGACACACTTGCATGTGTGTTAGTGTCTTTTATTGAGTTTATGAAATGAAAGTGTGTATTTGGATGTGTGAGAGTGATAGAGAGGAAAGAACAGCAACTTTCCATTAGAAACCCTGTTTAATTGTAATTCACAAATTGATATGATTATGTAAATCCATGCCTGAGTGAATACAGCATCATCAGTAACTCTCTCCGTTGGGCCTGTTTAGCCCACTGCTCTGCTTCTCTGAACTGCGCTGGATTTGCATCTCTCTGTGTGTGTGTGTGTGTGTGTGTGTGTGTGAGTGAATAATCACGCTTGCTGCAGTCTCCACACTAAATGTGGTTTATGTAATTAACCTCCATCTTTTTCCTCTTTATTTCTTTTTCTTCAGATGAGCGGGACAGGGTGCAGAAGAAAACCTTCACAAAATGGGTCAACAAGCATCTCATCAAGGTATGAATCACTGAGTCTGCAATGTGCTTGTTCTGGCTTTGTGGAAATGCTCATCTGTGATTTTAGGGTTATTTTAGGGTATGGTCTAAAGTTTTATCTGCCATCTTGTCTCTTAACTTCCATAGAAATGAAATATTAAACTAACTTAAATGTGTTGCCTCATACTAACACGGATCGAACAAACAAACAAACTTGGTTTCGTGTCACGTTCTTTTCACATAATCATCTGTTGCATGCGTGTCCCAAAGGGCTCGATATACTGTAATATGTCATATACCAAGAGTATGTTGTGTCCTCCTATACATATAGAATCAGTGTTCTAAAATCTGGCCTCCCATACCTTCCCAGATAACATTTTTTTGGAAATCAGTGAACTGAAAGGTCTCAAGTTGTAAAGGAGCTGGACTGTATGTCGTAAATCTAGCGGGAGCAGAATAATGGCTTCAGAAAAAGCCCTTCTAGGTGTCCTGGTAACCTGAATGGGAATATTTTTTTATTCCTACTGCTGCGATATAATAAGGAAACAGTGAGCAAAATAAGCAATCATCAGATTTTTTTTATTTTCTGCTCTACTGTCCCTATCTTCTTCAGCTGCTACAAGTATCTATTAGCATCATTTTTAGCAGAATATTAGCTCTATGAAACAATTACACAGGTGCCACTTTGCAATGCGAAGAAATGTCTCCTGTCTTCTGGCATAAAACTGACTATGTTTATTTCTAATAACAGTTCCCACATGTGTATTTCTTCTCACTCCGCTTCTCTGAGCTGTGGGATATACTGAGTTAGTGTGGTTCCATCAGTCCTGTGTGTTCAGTGTTAATGTGGCCCTATCTGCGCAGCAGACTGCACTGTTGCATCGATAGACGAGCATCCGTCTGGATCGTTCTGCCTGTTGGCTTTATCGGTGTTAGTAACGGCTCTAAAGTTACAGCTTATTAAATCGCTGCTCTCTGTCCGGCTGCGCTCACACTTCCATCGTGTTTAGCAGGGAAGGCAAAGTGGTGAACAAACTGAAAGTGAGTCTTAAATGAACATTCAGTAGCGGTTGTGAATTCGGAAATGTTTACCGGAATGCAGATAATGACAGACTGTCTTTGATGAGCCAGGATCCCGACCTTAAATATTGCATTTGAAGCCATCAAAAAAGAAACATCTGAATAAATTCAATCTGAATGAGCAGCTGCATAAAACCTTGCTAGCTGGCTGTTTAGAAAAATAGGGTTTACACTTCTTCCCTTTACAGTAAAGGAACAATGCACTAAACTACCTGACGGCCCTCGGATCGTGTCAGAACGTCCGTTGAAATGCTCCGTGCTGCACTTGACGACAGAGATAGTATTTTTCCTGAAGACAATGAAACTGGAAGGGAAACACTGATTTATTATCCCCATTATAACTGTTAGCGACAGTATTTATAGTTAATGTCTCCTTTTGTACGTGTAGGTCACAGACAGCTGCCTTTGCTGCCTGCATGTGTGCATACTGTCACATCTGCCCACACAGACACACACCATTTCTATCACATCACATAAAGTAAAGTATGTCTAGCGTGTGTCACACACACTCAGGTGGTACTGACTCTGAGGAGAGGAGAATGCGGGGTATTTCTGTCACATGACCCAGGAGTGAGACGTCCGTCTGACCCCATAACTCTGGAGCAACTGTCGTCACAGTGCCCAGCCTGTGGATGTAACTCTATATCAGCTGGCACCGCCAGACCAGCCACTGGCTGTAAATGTGGGTCAGAGATGAAGAGGGAGAGCAGCGGGAGGAGGGATGGGAGATGATTTTTCAGGTCTGGGAATGCAGCTTCTATTCATTTGCAATGGGAAGCCACGGTCTTAGTGTTTTTTGTGTGCTTTCTGTTACATGAGAGCAGAGTCAGAAAGATTGATTGATTAGTCAATTGACAGAATGTTAATTGGCAGCAATTTAGGTCATTTCTTAAGCAAAAATTCCCCAAAAATATTTTTCCAGCCTTGTAAATGTGAATATTTGCTTTGTTTTCTTTGTTTCCTACGATAGTAAATTAATATCTTTAGGTTTTTGTCTGCTGGTTTAACCAAACAAGCTGAATATGTCAACTTAGGCTTTGGGAAATAGTGAAGGGGATTTCCAGTACTTTCTCACATTTTATAGACCAAACAATTAATTGATCGGCAGATTAATTGATATGATGATGATAATCATTATGAGAGAGAAAACAAATGATTGACAGTAGTGTTGAAACAGTTACAGAAAATTCACAGTTTTTATAATTGATGAATTGTATAAGTCATTGATTAATTTATTATATTATTTAATGTATGTATTTATTCTTTGTTTATTTACTAAGGAAAAATACCAAACATTTTTTCGTTCCAGCTTATCAAATGTGAGAATTTGCTGCTTTTTACAAATTCATTTATTTGTTAATTGTAAATTGAAACTTTGGATTTGGGACTGTTGGTCGGACAAAAACAAGCAATTTAAAGACGTGGAATTGAGTTCTGGTGACTTGTAACTCGTTATTTTAAATAATGCCGTAATTGACAGTGAAAAGCATCAGCTTGATTTAAAATGCTTCAAAATGGAAAACAGGACTAGAAACATCTTAAAACTTAACAAAAAAGACAGGTTGGGAAAAGACAGAGAACCTAGACTGTGGTCCCAGGTGGCATAAAGCATCACGAACAACTGCTGTTCTCTTACACTTTGTCCCTCTTCCTTTTATTAACTCATGCACACAGACACACAGTTTGTCAGCCATTACATTAGCAGAGGGGTCATCTTGACTTGTATTTATTAAAGAGAGTGCTGACCTTTACTGTTGTAGCGAAATAGGAGAGTGAGAGGAAGGAGGGAGGGTGAGACGGAGGAAAGGATTGGGGGAAAGGAGATGGAAAAGGGCCAGCATATGAAAGAGGATGTCTGTTGAAGTATGTGCTGCTGTGGGATTGAAAAGTGTTGCTAAAGAATTTATATTTCAAAAATAGAATAATATGTCCCAAGACTGTGCACTAGAGTAGAAAGTAGGGTCAAATAGCAGTCTGTTCTACATCATCTATTGACTCTTAGCTAAGACTGTTGATTCTACTAACCTCCACCCTATCAGCTGGGATTTAGAGGGAACCACAGACAGAAAAAAAGCAGAGCTGAGGCTAAAAGGCGGAGAAAAGGATTAAGAAAGAATAGAAAATAAGCTCATGAGACAAAGAGAAAGAACATTAAAAGATAAAGAGACAGGAAAGAGACAAAGATAGAGATTCCTATTGGGCTCCTTGTTTCCTGATTGTGTGTGTCACGTCTGGTATGTCCTGGGCTGCTCAGGTGTGCAGGGTGTTAACAGGTATCTGTGTGTATACAGTGCAAACATGGGGCAATGTAAACACTGGCCTCCAAGCTACCTGCTGACATGCACGGACATACTTAGACCCAGCAGTTTGTTGACTCAGTGAGCGCATATCCTGCAGCAGCAGAATAAGAAGTCAGGAGGAGTCGAGAGGTTTTTCACAAAGACGAAGATCTGTAATCCAACAATGACTTTGATAATTAAACACGTCTTAGACCTAATATATTGTCAAGCGCGCTGTGCTATGGTTTAAGATTAATTTGAGCTGGATCACAGCAGCCGTAAAACATAGACCGTATGCTTAAATGTAGGGCTGCAACCAACAGCTATCTTCAGTGTCAGTTCATCTGCTGATTATTTCTTGATCAATGTTGAGAAAATAATGAAAAATGTCTATTACAATTTATAAATTCCACGGTGATGTCTTCAAATAGCTTGTTGTGTCTGAGCAACAGTCTAAACCGCCCACATGATCAATTTACTATCACAGAAGAAAACTAAAATAAAACACCGAATCCTCACAACTGAGAAGCTGGAAATACAGAATGACCATTGAGCTCAAAATATTTAATGATTCATTTTCTAGTGATTGACTAATTGACAAACTGTTTCAGCTCTGCTTAAATGTTAGAATACTAAATAAATTAATGATGTAAAAATGCAAAATATCTAGTAGTACAAGTGGGTACAAGTCAATATAAAAAATAAATCCTATTAGTAATGGATGAAATGTTGCATATAACAGCATTTTTTGACCTGTGGAGCAGAGTACCGGATACAGTATGTGGGGTTTATCAGATCGGTCAAATCACCTTACAATAAGCAGCATGTCAGTCTCAGAAACGCATGCTTAATCGGCATTCAAACACTTGCCCTCATTCATTCTGCCATCACGCTGCGGTTGTCAAATTACATGTCACAAAAAATATTTGAAGATATTTGAGCTGATAAAAGGTGTGTGGTGTCGAAATTCAGTCGGACCCAGAATTGCGTTCGGTGCATCAGAGCGGTGCTGTTACAGTTGCCCTGGTGCTGTCAGTGTGCCTGCGAGCCCTTTGGACATCAGCTCAACACGACAGTCTGCTTTAGTGCCGAAGGCGTCTGACAGCTGCCATGACTACGAATCAGACACAGCTGGCTGTGTGAGCAACATCCCATTAGACACAGACACACACACACAGCCAAAGAAAAACAACCTGTTTATTAAAAAACATCACAGAACAACCATCGACAGATTCAGGTGGGTGTTATTGATAGATAAACTCACCGACGCGTCCCTGGACTGAACGCTCCCGTACTGGTTGTATTTTTAAGTAGCCAGAAGCGCACACTAGAGTCTACTGCAGACTCTATGAGATGCGTTGGGTCATGCAGCAGGACTCTGTGATGGGCCACCTTTGGACACCCACAGGAACATAAACAGAGAGAAACTTCTCAGTTTCCCTTGACAGAGAGCTAATCTGGTACTGTGTTTTGATTCAGTAACCGAGCAGCCTAAGAGAGAGTCAAATATGTCACTTTTTTCCCCCCACGTTTGGAAACACATGCACCTGGGACCGTCATCATTTTTTAGCAAAATTATTTTTATGATTAGTACTTGTCTAAATATAACTAAGGACCACTGTCTCGCAGTCAGTAAACAGCTACTGTGTCCAGATGAATTATCGGAAATGACCGAAAATGAGCAGAATAGGATATTTTTTGGTTGATTTCACTCCCAATTCACAGAGTGAGCTTCCAGCGAGCCGGTAATAAACATACACTCACTTGGAACCAGTGCACAAGCTCTGACACATTTAGACACAATTAGACAAAAGCGGTGCCTCATTTCCAGTCAGTGCTGGATACGCCATTTCTTCCTGTCATCTAATTAGCACTTGTTCCATCGGCTCCCTTCGAAAACAGCTGATGTCGACCTTGCGGGGAGAAACGGGGGCAGCAAACGGAACGGTGAGAGTGTGACACACATGAGCGAGGAAGAGGAAAATAGTGAAAGTAAGAAAAAGGGGTTATTGAGGACAAGTGGAGAAATGTAAGGGTTTCATTTCAATTAATATTTGAATTAATTCATGGCTTATTCGGAAGGTAAAGACCTCTTCAGTTTGCTCCTTCAGCCCACTCTTGTGACAGTCTTGCCCTCTTCTGGTGAAATGTGGAAGTACAGTTTCTTGTCCTAAGGCCAGGACTGCAGCAAAACTTTGTCGTTGTGTGAAGCAGACATTTGTCCTCGGTTGCATGGTGCGTCTGCATTATTGTAGCAACAGTCTTGAAGCACCTCGGGTGGGAATGTTTGACCTTTTGTTGCATGCCAGCCTCCCTCTCTTTCTGCTGTCTGGCAGACCAGGACGGAGCAGGATCACAGCCACTGAATTGCTTTTATTTACAAACGAAAAGCTTTTCTCCTGCTTTTGCCTGGTGTCCATGTGCCTTTCTGCAGCTGCTTCATGGTGCATGATGTGCTTCTACCACAAACTGAAGAACTGCAAAATAGTCTAGATTGAAGAAGTGCTAACAACACAGGAACAGTCTCTTTTTACTGTCTTATTCAGTTTTCTCTACTCTAATGCTTGTTTTCATATATATATATATATATATATATATATATATATTTTTTTTTTACATTCATAAACTAATCATCTTTTTTTCTTGGTTCCTGCCCACCGTCATGTTAACTTTGTCCGCTGAGTCTAATGAGGTATCACGTCACATGTGCCACACGGTGAAAAAATTGTAATAGAATGATGTTTACTTTTTGATACCGTTTCTTTTCTCACAAGGTAAAAGGTGAGGAATAAAGTCTGTAGTAGAAGGATCTCACAGGCAAAATAAAACTATGGATCTCAGTCAGTCGCATGCAGTTGTACATTCACCCGCCAATCAATCCAAGTCCTCTGGGCCATACAACAGATGGAGAAAGCATCATGTGATGCTGTCAAAATAACACTGTTTCTCAGTGGCGCAAAGTAAATAAGTCAAAATAAAAAAATAATGTGACAGACTGTACCGATTTGGTATTTGTGTCTTTTTTTTTCCTCTTTCGGTTCAGTTCTCGTGATACTTTCCTCACTCGTCACAGCACGGCCGTTCCATTATCCCCTCTCTTTTCAGCCTGAAGCACTCACTGTCTGTCACTTTCTGCATGTCTCTCTGCCCGTCCGTCTCAGTGAGTGTCCCACTTTCAAACTAGACAAGCACTGATGCTGATCACACAGCTCAGCCGGGCTGCTGAGTCACCGTGGCAGCAGCGGTGGCCACCGGTAAGACACCCATCCCCTCCCCACTCGTTGTCATGGCAATGTCACGGCAACAGAGACAAGAGGCCACAGCTGGTGCTTCGTCTCTGTTGGCCCGGCAATCGCTGTCACTAGCCCTGTCAGCTGTGGGACAATCGGCCTGGCAGATGTCAACAGTGTTGAGTCAACACAGGGATGATTGGAGAGTGGAATTAACTTCTCTGTCTCTCTCTCTTTCTCTGCTCCCCTCTTCCACCTTTCTCCCTTCCTTTCCTCTCCTCTCCTCCTCACTCCCCTTTCCTTCCCTCCCTCCTCCTCCTCACTCCCCTTTCCTACCGCCTTTCTCAGGTGAGGAAGCACATCACAGACTTGTATGAGGACCTGAGGGATGGACACAACTTAATTTCCTTGCTGGAGGTCCTCTCCGGAGTTACCCTGGTATGGATTCTACCTCTTTTACACACACACACACACACACACACACACACACACACACACACACACACACACACACACACACACACCTGCACAGACACGATTATTTTCTTAGTTGTTATCACACTGTAATGGTTTCCATCACACCCTCCGCCTCTGCTCCGTCACACACCCTGTCACCCCCTTGTCATGTGAATGGTACATAAACTCTTTAACAATGCTACTGGAGTGTCCAAACCCGCTTGAGGCCAAAGTCGAACAACCCGACGTTCCCAGATCACCAATTGTAAGTCGGCAGTAGTACTGCAGGACCTTAAGCTCCAGTGGACCGACTTTGCTCAGCGGGATGATGTAAGAGTCCTAATCCTAGCGCTGACAGACAGACCGGCCACAATGTGACGCAGGCTGGTTTAGTTGCAGAAAGGTAAACAGACAGAAAAGATCTGCTGACTGTGGTTAGCTTAGGCACA